>NW_006408635.1:201023-207569 GCF_000296735.1 Chrysochloris asiatica | reverse complement strand
AGAAAGATGAGGCTTTCTACTCCCGTAAAGATTTACACCCTCGGAAACCCTGTACAGGGTCGCTATGGGTCGAAACCGACTCGATGGCACTTAACAACAACAACAACATTTTTACTAAGTGCTGTTGGCTCAGTTCCAATTCATGCTATCCTATATAGGGCTTATGAGGAGCAGCTTAAAGTGGGCTTGAACTACTGACCTTACAGTTATTAGTCCAGTGCTTATCTTATAGCACCACATTAGCTTACATTATTATCTTAGAATTTTCTTCCAGTGTAGTTTTTGTATGACTTTGTTGGCCTATCACCTTAGACAGTTATTTTTTTCATTAGTTCTACACTGCATTTGAAGAAACATTATACCTACCTAATTAACTTAACATTTAATGTATAAGAAGTGATTAATGACTGTGGAAATTTTCTTCTTTGCTGTGGACTTGCCTCAGACTGTACTTTTGACCTTGATAAATTCATATTTACTTGACTATTAATTTTATGCCACAAACTTCAAAATCTGCATTTTCAATCATAGGTCCTCTTTACTTGACAAACACTTTGTTAGATATTTACAGGCATCTTTAAAGCATAGACAAAATTCATGATTATGTCTGGATTTAATAAAATTTCAGCTTTATTTTCTCAAGATTTTTGTTTGAACTTTTATAAAAATCACTTGTTATGTCTCAATATAATTTTTTTCCTCACAAACAAAGCAAATATATCTTTGAGGATGCTACAACTCTAAAGGTTAAACTTTCATGTTCAGAAATAAAGCAATCTGACAGAAAGAAAATGTTTAGGATTTTTTTAACATAAATTTTACAATGTAAAGAACCTATTGTTTAATACTCAACACTTTTTTGCTAAGAGGCAAACTCTGCTTAGCAACATGGACATTTAATCTAAATCTTAAAATAGAATGGATGCATAATGCAGTATCTAAATAAACAAAAATATTTTTACCATTATGAGATTTAGTTCAATTCTCCTTTAATTAAAATCTAGTTCTAAGAATAAAAACACACACTTATATTCTTATGTAGGAGTCCTGGTATGGTGCTGTGGGATAATGCACTGGACCACAATATCAGTTTGAACTGAAAGGTTACCAGTTCAAATTCACCAGCCACTCCTTGGAAACCCTATACAGGGTGGCTACTGATTAGAACTTACTGAATGGCACTTCAGCAACAGCATATATAACAACATGTTGTTGTTAAGTGCCAAAGAGTGGATTCAGACTCATATTGTTGTTGTTGTTGTTGTTGTTGTTAGGTGCCATCGAGTGGGTATCAATTCATAGTGACCTTACGCACAAAAGGATGAAACACTATCTGGTCTTGGGCCAACTTCACAATCATTGCTATGCCTGAGCCCATCGCTGCTGCCACTGTGCCAATCCATCTCATTAAGCATCTTCCTCTTTTTCTACGAGCCTTCACTTTAGCAAACATGCTATCCTACTCCAGGGACTGCTCCCTCCTAATAATATGTCCAAAGTATGAGAGATGAAGTCGGGTCATCCTGGTTTCCAGGAAGCATTCTGCTTGTATTTATTCCAACACAGATTGGTTTATGCTTTTGGCAGTCCATGGTACTTTTAATATTCTCCTCCAGTGCTGATCCACAGCACTACACCAGAAGTTCTTCACTGAGCCTAGAGAAATGTTTAAAAGTGTTCTGTTTGGAATAAACTCATCCATGTATGAACTGGAACAGTAGTAGCTCAAATGCATCACTTCTTCTATGGTCTTCATTATTCACTGTCCAACTTTTGCATGCATATGAGGTTATTGAAAATACCATGGTTTGGGTCAGGTGCATCTTAGTCCTCATACTGACATTTTTGTTCTTCAGCTCTTTAAAGAGGTCTTGTGCAGCAGTTTGACTTAATGCAATAAGTCATTTGATTTCTTGACTGTTGCTTCCATGAGTGTTGATGGGTGATGTGAGCAGAGTGCAATATTTGACAACTTCAATATTTTCTCCATTTATCATGATGGTATTTATTGGTCCAGTGGCAAGGATTTTTGTTTTCTTCCCATTGAGGTACAACATATACCAAAGGTTGTGGTCTTTAATCTTCATCAATAAGTATTTTAAGTTCTCTTTGCTTTCAGCAAGCAAGCAACTCATAACTCATAGCAACCCTGCATGGGTTTCCAAGGAGGAGAAGCTGGTTAGTTTGAACCACAGACTTGTGATTCAAATGGACATTGAGGTCCAGTGCTCATCCTACTACACCACACCAGGATTCCATTCAAATGAAGAATTTAGGATAATTTTACAATTAACATATACACCTATACCTTCACCACCACCATACACATTCATATGTACCTGTGGATTGTTAAATTACCCTAAACTCTTCATTTCATAGGTCAAAGCCTTACCAATCCAGTCATCAACATGCCCTGCATTTCTACTGTGTGCTGGGGAGCATGTGTGATGGTGTAGGAAAGGTACAGGCCCTGCTGTGAGAAATAACTCTTGTTGGTTCATATTCAGGACTAAGGGAAGTCTTGGGAGTAGCAGGCTCAGTAAAAAAAGGATCTCATGGAGAACTAATTTGACCAGCTAGGAACTTTAAAATAAGAGTATACCCATCAAGGAAATAGGAGAAGTTCATGGGAAAAGCAGGAAACGACCTTTAAATGAGAATGCTCCCTGTAAGGACTAGTAGGGGACCTTGGGAGGAGATTGTGACCTCTTAATACCCAGTAGAAGGGGAACTGGAGGCGGGGCTTTTTTGGGACAGGGGAATAAAAATGTCTGTGGGCCAGCCATGTGGCAGGTCTTCCCATGTCTACTGAGTTGGGCACCCAATTTTGCAAAATCAAATAAAGAAAACCTCTCTCTCGCTAAAATGAGTACAGATTGGATTACTTGAGCATCTGTCAATATCAACAATGTGTCTCACACTGCCATAGGGCATTATAAGATAACAAAGGAGACCAAGTTGTAGGTGAGACATGAGGGTAAGTCAAAAAGAATTACTATAAAACCATAGAAACCTTTATTTAACTCAAAGGTCAAAATGTGAAGCTATTCTTTCTTGATATATTCTCCATTTAGGTATGTACACTTTTCAAGTCAGTGTATTATCCATCTCTCTAACTCTTCCCAGAAAAATTTTGCATGTTTTGAGTGACACCATGTCAAAATGGCAGTTTTGGAATCCCAGAGATACTTGAATTGTGTTCCTTTAATAAGTTCTTTGAGTTTGGGAAACAAAAAGAAGTCTGAAGGGGCAAGATCAGGACTGTAGGGTGGATGTGTGTAGAACAGTCCTTGCTACTCTTGAAGAATGAGCAGGTGCACAGTCATATGTGAAAACATTTCCTTGGCACAACTCTCTGGACCTTTTTAACACAAATGCAATTTTCTACTTTCTTAAAACTTCTTCACAATAACCCTCTGTGAACATTCAGTGTCCTTCAAGAAGCTCAAGATTACCCTTTCAGAATTCCAAAAAAAAAGTCACCGTAGCCTTTTAAGCTGATCTCTCTCTCTCTTGTGTCTTGAATTGAAGTGGTCAATCTCCTTGGAAGGCACTGTTTACATTGGATCTTTTTTTATTTTTTTGAAGGCACCCATACAAGAGTTGTTGTTAAGTGTTCTTAAGTAGGTTCCGACCCATAGAGACCTTGTATAGGATTTCTGAGGAGTGGCTAGTGAACTTGAACTGTCAACCTTGTGGAACAAACCAATTTTGCAGTCCAGGGCATTAGCCCTACAGTGCCACACCAGGACTCCAAATGAGATTTAGACAAATGTATAAGTGAAAGAAGAACTTGTCTGCAGCCATCCACTGAGCCATGCTTTTGTTAAGAGCCTTCAAGTTGGTTCCGATTCACAGAAATCCTGTATAGGGTTTCCAAGTAGCAGCCTCATGGGTTTGAACTGCTAACTTTGTGGTTCTCAGTCCAGTGCTGATCCACAGTGCCACACCAGAAGTCCTCCACTGAGCTTAGAGACATGTTTAAACATGTTTTGTTTGGAATAAACTCATGCATGTATGAACTAGAACGCTACTAGCAATACTTTTTTTTAACTTATTCTTGTCCAATACAAAGACAAGGTAAATTCAGCCACAGTGTTTTAGCAATGTGGTTTAGGAGAACAGAGTGTGTCGCACACATGTTCATATTGGAGAATCAAAAAAGTTTTTGCAACACTTTGAGTGGGTTAATTTTTTAGGCAAAGAGGAAGTTAAGGAAAGGTACTCCAACCAAAAGTAATAGCATAGTTTCATGAAATGGTCTCTATATTTCAAGAATGTGAGAAAAGTGAAGTCATTATGACATGGAAAGGAAAAAGAGTAAAGGAAGAAAATGATACCTGTAGAAATATTTATATTGGAATCAGACTATGCAAAATTAGATCATTTGTTAGGTACCACAGAGTCAATTCTGACTTCTAGTGACCCTATGCATGCCAAGGAAGCATCACCTGGTCTTGCATCATTCTCACAATTTTCATGATATTTGAGTCTTTTGTTGTAGCCATGGTGTCGGTCCATCTCCTTGAACATCTTCCTCTTTTTTGCTGGCCTTCTACTTTGTAAAGTATGATATCCTTTACCAGAAACTGGTTCCTTCTTATAACATGTCCAAAGCATGTAAAATAAAGTCTCTCCCATCCTTGGTTGCAGGTGTGGTGCTGCAGGATAATGCACTGGACTTCAAGGTCAGTTTGAACCACAAGGTTGGTGATTCAAACTCATAAGCCACTCCTTGGAAACCCTATACAGTGTCGCTGTAAGTCAAAACTGGCTGGACAGCACTTAACAGCCTTGCTTCCAAGGAGCATTCTTGCTGACCTTCATCCAAGAAAGATTTTGTTTTTCTTTTGGTAATCAATTAATACTTTCAATGTTCTTCACCAACACCATAATTTAAATGCATTGAATCTTCTCTAGTCTTCTTTGTTCATTATTCTAACTTTCACATGCATATGAGGTAATGGAAAATACTATGGCTTGAGTCAGGCACACCTTGCTCTTCAAACTGACATCTTTATTTTGAAGATTGTGAAGAGGTCTTTTGTAGCAGATTTGCCTAATGCAATACTTTATTTGATTCTTTGATTGCTGCTTCCATGAGTGATAATTGTGGATCAAAGTAAAAGGACATTTTTAACAACTTCAATCTTTTTTCCTGATACAATCATTTATCATGATGCTGTTTATTGATCCACTTTTGAGGATTTACATTCTTGACATTGAGGTGCAATCCATACTGAAGGCTGCAGTCTATGTCTGTATCAGTTCTTTTTGCTTCCAGCAAGCAAGGTTGTGTTATCTGCATATCACAGGTTGTTAATGAATCTACCTTCAACCCAGATGCATGTTCTTCTTGATTTAATCGAGTGTGATAGTTAAGGTTTTGTGTCAACTTTAATAGACTAGAATTCCCAGTGGCTTGGTAGTTGAGATGTGGTCATTCCATAATGAGATCTAATACACTGTAGTTAACGCTATGATGATTGGCTATGAGCATGCATAGTTAAACTGATTAAGATTGATTATGAACAGTCAATCAATTAGAAGGATGTTTCCTTGAGGGTATATCCTGCTTCCAATATAATGAACACTCAGACAAACTTTGCTTGCTTTGCCAGGGTATGAATCTTGCTCCAGGTTGTCCTCCAACTGCTGGTTCTTTGGACTTGAGCCAGTGACGTGCTCTATTGTTTGCCTGCCTTCCTGCCTGCCAGATCTGCAGGCCAATGTTGGTTTATCTGACCCAGACTTGGGACTCTCACACCTCTACAACTTAGAGCCATTTCCTTGATATAAAATTCTCTCTACATATATGCTGTTGTTGTTGTTAGGTGCCATCAAGTTGGTATCAACTCATAGCAACCCTATGTACAGCAGAATGAAACACTGCCCTATCCTGGGCCAACATCACTATTGTTGCCATGCTTGAGGCCATCGATGCTACCACTTGGCCAATCCATCTTGTTGGGGGGTCTTCCTTTTTTTTTTCTGACCTTCCATACTACCAAACATGATATCCTTCTCCAGTGACTGATGCCTCCAACATATGTCTGAAGTATGAGAGATGAAGTTTGGCCATCCTGGCCCCCAAGGAGCACTCTGGCTGCACTTATTCCAACACAGATCTATTGGTTCTTTTGGCAGCCCATGGCACTTTCAATATTCTCCTCCAACATCATAACTCATACGCATCAATTCTTTTATGGTCTTCCTTATAAACTGTTCAGATTTCGCATACATATGAGGTTATTGAAAATACCATGGCTTGGATCAGGTGCACTTAGTTCTCAAGCTGGCATCTTTGCTCTTCAACACTTTAAAAAGGTCTTGTGCTGCAGATTTGCCTGATGCAATATGTCATTTGATTTTTTGACTGCTGCTTCCATAACTGTTGATAGTTGATCCAAGAAGAATGAAGTCCTTGACAACTTCAATCCTTCACTGAAAATTGCTCTCCAGCATAGAGATGCTAAAGCAAATGGAAGAAATTATGAGGTACAAGAGCTGAACAGAAAACTTCAAAGATCAGCTCAAGAAGATAAA
>NW_006408635.1:185371-197623 GCF_000296735.1 Chrysochloris asiatica | reverse complement strand
AAGGTCAGTGGTTCAAAACTACCAGCCACTCCGCGGGAGAAAGATGAGGCTTTCTACTCCCATAAAGATTTACACCCTCGGAAACCCTGTACAGGGTTGCTATGGGTCGGAACTGACTCGACAGCACTTAACAACAACAACAACAACCCTTTAAAAGAGGTGACTCTCCTTCCTAGTTTGTCTTAGTCTGGAAGTGTCATTGAAGCCTGTCTACCATGGGGTACCTGCTGGTATTTAAAAATGTTTTGGAATAGCTTCCAGCATCACAGTAACATACAAGTCACCACAGTATGACAAACTAACAATGAGTGGTGGGCGCAAAATTATGAGTGACTATTTTATCTTATTGAGAGAGTCAACGACCATTTGGGTGTTTGCTTTTTTTTTTTTTTTTTAAGGTTTCTATTGTGGATTGAATGAAAGTTTACAGGGCAGATCACAGGTTTTACATTCAACCAATCATGCACCTTCTTTCATTGTAATGATTATAATCCCCTCCATGTACCAACAGTTAACAGCATTTCTCTATCCACTTTAGCTTTAAAAAACACATACATACACACTCAGGCATATATATTAATTTACACCTCCACAGGGCACATTCTGCAAGTCAGCCTCCTGGCCACCAGCTCTTAGTCCCTCTCTTTCCATGAATCTAGAGTCCTCAGCTGCTCCCCCTCTCCATGACTCCATCTCTGCCTCTGTCTCTGGCATCGCTGCTTCTCTGGATAAGGTCCCACATTCTGCTTGTGCACTTCTCCCTTGAGGGTCCTAGGGTCCTCTGTTTCTGTACTGCAAGAGTAACCACTACCCTGTTTTTGTTACAAAACTTCTACCTTTACAATTATGACAGTTGCAATTAGTCATGATAACAATTACTCACTATTGAATCATATGAATCTTATCCCCATCTCTTTTCACCAGACCCATCTAGCCAAGATGAAAACTATTCAGTGGGAACTCTTTTTCCCCCCATAATCTTAATCTTAAACTCCCTCTTGCAACCTTGTAAGCCAGTCACTTCGTGCCTTTATCGCTGCCTCATTTTAAGTTGCCAGTGTCTAAGTTGCCATTCCCTATCTACCCTTTGTATAGAGGAGATATTCATGAGTTATCTGTGGCCTTAATACTTAGCTGGGTGTGTCTTTGGGTATTTTTTCTGCCTTCTGATTATCTCCAGGTAGATGTGATCATAAGATGGGCTTCCCTTTTTACTTTTCTTCCTGAGAAATTTCAAGATGCCACTGTTGGTCATTGTGATGTAACTCAGGATTTAATTTTCGGCCTATTTCCTTTTTAGTCTGCCTGTCCCACTCCACAATCCTCTTTCAGGACTTTTACCTAATGATAAACAGTTCAGGGCTGGCTGTGGCTGCATGCTGTTGTTTGGTTTTAAGTGTTAACTGCCACTTTAAATGTGGAGGAGATCTGTGCACATGTGTAGTAAAACCCTCCAGGGGTGAGGGTGCAATGTTCACTCACTCAGGCACCCCCTCTAGTCACCAGAATGGAGGTGCACAGATAGCGAGAGACCAATGAACAGATACAAAAAAAAATGCCCACACCTTTGTCTCCGCAGTTCTGTCTCAGGCATCTGTGGCTGTGCTGTTCCTTCCTCCACTTGGTTTCACCCAAGATGGTGGCTCTGGGAGCAGCTGAATATCTTGAATTAGAAAGCAATGGCTTTCTTCCTTATGCTACAAATTCCCCGAGCTATAAACTTTACAACCTTCTAAATATTCCTTTATATGTGGTTCAGAGTTCTGGGACCACCCCCTGAGCCTGCTTGGTCCAGTATTCTGTGTTGTTGCTGATGGAGCTCCTCACTGCACTTCCACCCAATCCGCCATATTGTCTGTTCTCTAGGCTGTTTGCTTTTAATAAGAAGTAAATAATATAATCAAATCCATAGTTATGGTGACAGTCAAAAAATACTTAAACTGGAATGAAATCAGTGACAGAGGGATAAGCAAGGTGCATACTGTACAAAACAAGTATCATTTATTTTCTTTACTAACTACAAAAAAAAAATTCAAAAAGCTGGTTCCTAGTGTTTAAAAAAGACAACTACCAAAGCCAATCAGAATCCTGCCTGCACAACAATGATGTATGAGTATCATGCTAAGGCTAAGATTGTAGATAATAGGCCATCTCTAAAATTTAAACAAATGAATCACAAATAAAGTGAAACAAAAATTAATTCATTATTTTCTTTCTTATATTCAAAGAAGAAAAGGAAGAGACAGCAAGGCAAAATTTGAGTACTTCTGATATGTTCTTAGTCTTGAAACTTGCCTTTTAAGTGCGCACAGTAGATGTTATAAACCCATTTTATACAAATTCCATATATACCTTATGATAAGAGGTAGCTGCAGAAATTATTGCTTTAATGACTATTCATTTGAACATTATAGTTATATATGCTTGTTCCATAACTTCCATGTAACTGTGCAAGCATAAAAGCTGCTTGGAACATCAATCCATAAGTAACCCTGTCAGAAACTATAAAAATCATGAACTATATATCTAATGCTTAAACTTCTTTAGTTCTAGATCTTGCTGTGAGCTACACAAACTTGCCACTTAATGCTTAAAATAGTTTCCAGACCAGGATATTTTTTTAAAAGCATGAGAAGTTGGTTTTGATGTACGCTTTCCTTGAAAAGCCATGATTTATAGCCATATGTTATAGCAGCAATTTTCAGTGTTCTGTGACCATTTAATTTGGACTGAAAATTAATGTTAGATACTTAACATTTTCTGTCTGCCAGATTCTTAGTGTTGATACTGAATTTTGTCTTTTTAAAAATTTCAGCATCAGTTATGGCAAAATCAGCTAGTCTCCAATGTTCACTATGAGACGTGAAAAAAAGCAGAGAGTAGCCATTATCCAGTCTTCTTTCATCCCATTCCCAGTCCTTATAAGACGAGCCTCAATTCTAGATCTATAAAATAACAGAAGTCTTAGAAGGACACACTAGCCTTTGTCTACAGTCGTTAGTACTAGGGAGTTTTTGCTATGATGTCTGGTATTTCTACAATGTCTGCCATATATCAGGTATGAAGTCCACATAGAATGAATTGTTGTTAGGTGCTGTTGAAGCAGTTGTGACTCGTAGTGACCCTATGCGTTACAGAATGAAACACTGCCTGGTCCTGTGACATCCTCACAATTGTTATGTATTAGCTCATTGCTCATTCCACTATGCCATTCCATCTCCTTAGGGGTGTTCCTTTTTTTCATTGATCCCTACTAAGCATGAGGTCTCTCTGACTCAAGGGCACTTAGCAACAATAACAACAGTCTTCATAAAAGCAGTTTCATGAAAGGAAATCTGTATTTCAGAAATAGTAAGAAGTTCTAAATTACTACAACACAGTAAAATACAGTGTAAGAAGAAGATTCCACATGTATTACGGCTTTTGGTTGAGAGCCAAATGATTAAACGCTGTACCAAACAGGGCTTCTCAGTTATTGTAAAGTTTCTTTAAAAATAATATACAAAATATAAGCACTGGATTGCTACCTGCAAGATTGGTGCTTGAAACACATCATCAACTCCTTGGAAAACCTTATTTAGGGATGCTATGAGTTGAAACTGAGTTGACAGCACTTAACAATAATATCAACCAACAAAGACACATTGCTGTTGTTGTTGTTAAGTGCCATTGGATCGATTCCAACTCCTAGTGACCCTATGTACCACAGAACGAAACACAGCATGTTCCTATGTTATCCTCACAACTGCTGCTCTGCTTGAACCCATTGTTGCTGCCACTGTGCCTATCCATCTTGGTGGGTCTCTTCCATTCTTGTTGTCCTTCCGTGTTACCAATCATGATGTCCTTCTTTAGAGATTGCGCACTGTCCTAGCAACATGTTCAAAGTGTGAGAGAAGTCTGGCCATCCTGGCTTTTAAAGAACATTCTGGCTGTACTTCTCCCAAGAAAGATATATTTCTTCTTCTGGCAGTTCATGATACTTTTAATATTGTCCTCCAACACCACAACTCAAATGCATTAATTCTTCTAAAGCTTTCCTTATTCATTATCAAACTTGTACATGCATATGATGCCATTAAAAAAAAAAAAAAACTTGACTTGGGTCAGGCGCACCTTAGTCCTCAAAAGGACATCTTTGCTCCTGAACAATTTAAAAAAATCATGTGCAGCAGATTGGCTTAATGCAATACGTTATTTGATTCCTTCATTTGTGCTTCCAGGAGTGTTGATGGTTGATCAGAGCAAAAGGAAGTCTCTGATAACTTCAATATTTTCTCTATTTATATGGATACTATTTATTGGTCCAGTGGTGAGGATTTTTGTTCTCTTTATATTGAGGTACAACCCATACCAAAGGGTATAGGTAAAATACTTACATCAGTAAGTATTTTAAGTCCCCTTTGTTTTCAACAAGCAAGGTTGCATCATCTTCATATCGCAGTTTGTTAATGAGTCTCCCTCCAATCCTGATGCCACATTCTTCTTCATGTAATCCAGCTTCTCGGATTATTTTACCAACATACAGATTGAATAAATATGATGAAAAAATACACTAGCGCACACCTTTCTTGATTTTAAACCATTTAAATGAAGAGACTCACAACTTGAAAAATGCTTTATATTTTTTACATTTCCCTCAGTCCACCAAAAATTCTTAGCTTTTTAAAGGAGCTCAAAGAAAAATAGTAACATGTAAATAGATAGAAAAGAAACTTTTTTGAGTTTTCAGAAATGGAGCAGCATTTCCATCCAAAGAAATCCTTGCAGTATAAAGCACCAAAAATTGCTAAATTAAAACAAAACAAAACTTTCAAAGTGTAAGGCTAGGCCAGCAATAATATAAGAAGTCTTCTGCAGACCCCTCCTCCCCAAAAAAGAAGAAAGAAAAATGAAGAGGAAATGTTGTTTGCCATTCTGGTTTCTTCATTTGCCTGTGAACATCAAAAGAGTTCTACTTGCTGAGATGGACTTGAATGGGCCATTTAAGGGGATCAAAAGCAAAAGCCTAGAATAACCATAGACTGGCATCTTTGATATGTGAACCACATTTTAAAGCAGGTACCACTAAAGGTAATAAACTTGGTGGGTAAACTAGGAAAATTCTACTCTGTAGTAGAAGATGGTGAGGGTATTGCATATCCCCAGCATTGATTCCTGGTTGTTGTTATTGTTGTGTGTCAGTTCCAACTCAGAGTAACCCTGTATAGGGTTTCCAAGGAACAGGTAATGGATTTGAACCACTGACCTTGCAGTAAGTGCTTATTCTATAGCACCAAATTAGAACTCTCTGGGTTATGGGTAAACAGTTCAAAATAATTTATGGTTTTTCCCACGAGTTCCTAAACAAAAGCCCTTTTAGGCCATTTCTTAATTAGGAACAAGAATGCATATTAGATTTGAGGTTGAAATAAATAAATAAATAAAAATGAAAAATCCTAGCCAAAAATATGTACCCAAGCATCTGCAAAAAGACTTGTGATACACACACACACACACACACACACACACACACACACATACAAGGGGGATTCAAAAAGTTCGGGGGGAAATAGAATTAAAAGATAAACAGAATTTTCCATGAATTTTTTTGAAGCCTCCTTGTATACTCAAGTATATGTGTACATGTGTATGTGTGTGTGTATGCATATATATATATATTGTTGTTAATTGCCATTGAGTCAGTTCCAACTCATAGAAAACCTGTATAGGATTTCTGAGGAGCAGCTGGTGAGCTTGAACTGCTGACCTTATGGTTCACATCAACTTTGGTGTGGCACTGTAGGATCAGCACTAGACTGTGAACCACAGGTCAGCAGTTCAAATCCACCAACTCTTCCTTGGAAACCTTACACAGAGTAGCTATAAGCTGGAGCTGACTCAATGGCACTTAACAGCAATAACAGACATCAAGCTCTTCACACAGGCAAGAAACTTATTTGTGAAAGTACCTAACAAGGGACATGCTGTGGACCATGAAGCAACACAGCCCAAGTCTCTCCTAACAGTTGTTATACTTTTTGCTACGATAATGTGAAGAAAGCATAGGAAAGGGAGTATATGGACCACCTGGTGTGGCATTGCGGGTTAATGCTCTGCACTATAAGGTTAGTTTGAACCACAATGTCAGTGGTTCAAGTTCACCAGCCGCTTCATGGAAACCCTATACAAGGTGGCTATGAGTTGGAACTGACTCAATGGCACTTAACAACAACAACAAAGGTATTTAGTAACAGAGTCAAAGGAGCTGAGATGAGACTTAGTTAACCAGAAGATCAGTCTCATATATAGGGTTTCTGAGGCTTTAAAAAAAATCTTTGTGGAAGCAGAAAGTCTCATCTTTCTCCCACAGAGTGACTAGTGGGCTCAAACCGCTTATCCTATGGAGCCACTGCACTCCTAACTTAGAACTATAGGGGCAATAAGGAGCCCTATGAAGCAAGGTATAAGTGCTCAGCTGCTAACCAAAATGTCTGAGGCTTTTTTGAACCTTGCCAGTAGCTCAATGAGAGAAATACCTGAAGGTCTCCTTCCACAAAAGTTTGGAAAGCCTACCTGGCAGTTCTGTTCTGTACTACTAAAGGGATGTTAGGAGTTGGAATCAATTTGATGGCAATGAGATGGGGGAAATGAAGAAGCAGGAACATATGAAATTCCTACCTATTTTGCAGAGATTCTACTATTAGCTAGTCTAGAAATTCCAATTCATTTCATTATTGGTAACATAAAATGGTAAAACTGTAGCATTTATAGACACTGAGGAAGCAAAAAAAAATTTTTTTTTTAACTTAAAGCAAAGCTTCTTAGGTTTTCAAGAAAACTCACCAAAAAGTGTCATCTTAAGACTATAATGTAACATTTCAAACTGAATTTAGAAGAAAACTCCAGCAGAGCTCTTGCCTCTGGAAAAGAACATCACAAAACAGAAATGAGAAAACAGGAACTATGGTCCAAACACTTAGAGTTGTAACTGAACAATGGGGTAAGGCAACGGGAATTAAAAGAACTCGGTAAAGAATCAAAGAAAAGGTGAAAGTGTTTCCGAAATGGAAAGGAAATTACAAGGAACACTTCCAGTACAGCCCCCACAGGAAAGCATACTGAGGGACAAAAAGGATAAAAATGAAGAGAATGAAAGTAAATGAACATACTAAGAGATTAGAAACGTTTGCCGGGTTGCAGACAGGGATTCTGCATTTTTGCTTAGAGACAAAACTGCATTCCCTCTAAGTGTGGCAATCATAGTCTGATTCCTTTTGCCTAAAGATTAGAACCGGACTGTTAGCCTCACAGTAGACAGTTCAAATTCACCAGCAGCTCAGTAAAGATTTACAGCATTGGAAACATTATACAGGGTCATTATGAATCGGAACTGAACCACAAGATCAGCAGTTCAAGCTCACCAGCTGCTTCTCAGAAACGCTATACAGGGTTGCTATGGGTAGGAACCGACTCAACGGGCACTTAACAACAATCTTCCATATTGATTGCAATTTCGTTTCCATTTCTGAAACACTTTCACCTTTTTCTTTGACTCTTCACTGGGTTGTGTTTTTTTTAGTTTCCATTGCCTTACCCCATTGTTCATTTTCAACTCTCTAAGTATTTCCATTTCCTGTTTTCCTATTTCTGCTTTTGTGAAGCTTTTTCACAGAAGCAATAGCTGTTTGAGTTTCCCTCTATATTAAAGTCAGAGTCCTTTGACTGTGTTCTCTTCATATCCACCTGCCTTTTCCTAAGCTTTGCTAGGATGTATGCTTGTGAGGACACAGTGTGTGGTAGGCAACTGACAGGCCATTCAAGATGAACCCAAGAACCTAAGATCTCGAGACTTCCAGCCTCGGTTTCAGAGTTATCGCCAAACACTCAGGAAAAACATTACATTTTACACAACTTCTTAGAGGAAATAGAAAAGAATAAAAACCCCTCAAATTCATTTACAAGACTAATTAATGTAACTTTTGTACCCAAACCAAACAAACAGTATTAGAAGAGGTGATTCATACCCATTTTCTTTCATAATGATACACATTATGGTCAAATGAAATCTGAAAATGAATTTAAATGAAGCAATTATTAGGAAGTTTGATTCTTAACTGCCTCAGGTTATTTCAGGAAAGCAAAATGGATTTATCATTTAAAAATTTATTAATATAATTCACCATGTTAGCAGATAATGATATATGTAGTTGGTCACGGAGTACACAAAAAATTCAACAACCTCACATTTGATAAAATTCAAAATATATTTATAATGAAATCTCTTAAAGAGAAGAAGAGAACGTAGAAAATTCTTGTTGCTGGTAAGTGCAGTTGAGTCAGCTCTAACTTACAGGGACCTGATACACAACAGAACAAAACACTACCCAATCCTGCTCCATCCTCACAAGCACAGGTAATAGACTAAATGTTTTCTAAAAGACCCTAGAAACATTTCTCTACCCAAAATACCATCTTATCAAGTGCTGCTGTGAATGCATTTTGGAAATGAAATCATCTGTTTAATGGAGTCCTGGTGTGGCCTGTAGGATAAGCAGTGAATCAAAAGATGTTTGAATTGCACAGTTGGTGGTTTAAACTTACCAGGTGCTCCTCAGAAATCCTATGTAGGGTCACTATGATTCAGAACCAACTCAACCAGTACTTAACATTTGTTTAATAAAATGGTTATCTTCCTCACTCAAATCCACTAAGTTCTCTCCTTCTTCTCATCAGCTTTTGTCTAAAGAGTGCTACTGTCTCTGACTTATTTGCTTTCCTATCTTTCTCTGCCATTTTATTTTTCTCATTAAGAGTAATTGCTTAACAAATAATAGAATAACAATACCCACCACTCTTCTCTCAGTTCTTCCTACTATGTTGCCTTGTGTGTTGTTGTGATTCTGGAAGCTATGCCATGGATATTTTAAATACCAGCAGCATCACCTATGGTGGACAGGGTTCAGTTGAGCTTCCAGATGAAGACAGTAGGAAAAAGGAGAGATAGACTGCTTTTGAATATTTAGCCACTGAAAACCTTGTGAATAGTAGAGGAACACTGTCAGATAAGAACCAGAATATTGAAAATTGAAACATGATGAAGAGCAACAGAATATTGTCAGATATATTCTCAAGTAAATGAGCCCCTCGGACTAGAAGACACTCAAAATACAACCAGTAAAAGGCTATCTCTTCAAAGTAGAGTTGACCATGATGGTGTGAATGGAGTAAAGCCTCAGAGAGCTTCATTGGCTGATGGGACAAGACTCAAAATTAAGAGAAACAGCTGTAAACATCCATTAATAATCAGAACCTGAAAGTATGACTCTAGGAAACTTGGAAATTATCATAAATGACTGGAACACATAAACACCAACATCCTAGATATTAGTAAGTTGAAATGGACTGGTATTGGCCATTTTGAATCTGACAATTACATGGTTTACTATGTTGGGAATGACAAATTGATGAAGAATGACATCATACTAGCAAAAAGAACATATCACAATCTGACTTGAAGTACAACACTGTCTTTGGTGATAGGATAATATCCATGTGACTGCAAGAAAGACCAGTTAATACCACTATAATTCAAACTTGCACACCAACCACTAAAGCCAATGATGATGACATTGAAGACTTCTACTAACATCTTCAGTCTGAAATTGATCGACCATGCAATCAAGATGTATTGATAATTACTGGCAATTGGAATGCAAAGATTGGAAACAAACAGTTGGAAAATATGGCCTTGGTGGTAGAAACGATAGTGGAGATTGCATGATAGAATTTGGCAAAACCAATGACATCTTCATTGCAAATACCTTTATAAAACAACATAAAAGATGACTATGCACCAGATGGAATATGCAGAAATCAAAGAGACTGCGTCTGTGGAAAGAGATGGTAGTAAAGCTCCATATCATCAGCCAAAACAAAGCCAGGAACAGACTGTGAAACAAATCGTCAATTGCTCATATCCAAGTTCAGGCTGAAACTGAAGAAAATTAAACAAGTCCACAAGAGACAAAATAGGAACATGGACATATTCCACCTGAATTTAGAGATCATCTGAAGAAGAAATTTGATGTGTTAGACACTGAAGACCAAAGACCAGAAGAATTGTGGGATGATATCAAGAACATCATATAGGAAGAAAGCATAAGGTCATTAGGAAGAGAAGAAAGAAGAAAAACACCAAAATGGATGTTAGAAAAGAGTCTGAAACTTGCTCTCCAACATAGAGATGGCAAAGCAAATGGAAGAAATGAGGAGATAAAAGAGATGAATAGAAGATTTCAAAAGTCAGCTCTAGAAGACAAAGTCAAATATTATAACAAAATATGCAAAGACCGTGAGTTAGAAAATCAAAAGGGAAGACATGTTTAGCAAGCTGAGGGAACTGAAGAAAAAAATTCAAGACTAGACTTGAAATATCAAAGCATTCTCTGGGCAAAATATTGAACGACACAGAAAGCACCAATATAAAATGGAAGGAATACACAGTTATTGTACAGAAAAGAAATGGGAGGTGTCAAACCATTTCAAGAGGTTGCATATGATCAAGAGTCAATGATCAAGAAGGAAGAAGTCCAAGGTTCATTGAAAACATTGGCAAAGAACATGACCAGGAACTGATGGAATAGAAATTGAAATCTTTCAACAGACAGACACAGCACTGGACGCACTTACTTATCTATGCCAAGTAATTTGGAAGACAACTACCAGGACAACTGACTGGAAGAGATTTATATTTCTGCCCATTCTAAAAGAAGTGACGCAACAGAATGCAGACACCAGTAGTCATATCATTAACATCACACTCAGGTAAAATTTTACTAAAGATAATTCACAAGTGGCTGCAACCACACTTTTACAGAGAAGAACAAGAGGTACAAACTGGATTCAAAAGAGGACATGGAATGAAGGATACCATTGCTTATGTCCGATGGCTCTTGGCTGAAAGCAGAGAATACCAGAAAGATATTTACCTATGCTTTATTGACTACACAAAGGCTTTCAATTGTGTGGATCACAACAAGCTATAGACAACATTATGGAGAAGAAGTATTCTGTAACACTTAATTGTGCTCATGAGGAACCTGTACCAAGAACGAGAGGCAGTTGTTCAAACAGAACAAGGGAACACAGAATTGTTTAAAATTAGGAAAGGTATGTACCAGGATTGTATTCTTTCACCATATTATTGAATGGGAGAAATGCACAGAGTCACTGTACCAAGAGGAAATGATCGATGTTCAACCATTTCAAGAGGTAGCATATGATCAAGAGCCAATGATCCTGAAGGAAGGAGTCCGAAGTGCATTGAAGGCATTAGCAAAGAACAATGCACCAGAAAGTGATGGAATACAAATTGAAATCTTTTCAACAAAGTAAGGCTTTACTGGAGGCGCTCACTTATCCATGCCAAGAAATTTGGAAGACAACTACCTGGCCAATTGACTGGAAGAGAACTGTATTTGTGCCCATTCCAAAGAGAAGTGACCCAATGGACTGCAGAAGTCATCAGACAATAGCATTGATATCTCATGTGAGTAAAGTTTTACTAAAGGTAATACAGAAATGGCTACAATCATACATTGACAGAGAAATTTCAGATGTTAAAGCCTGATTCAGAAGAGGCCGAGAAGGAGGGATATCATTGCTGATGTCAGATAGATCTTGGCTGAAAGCAAAGAATACCAGACACATGTTTACCTGTGCTTTATTAACTACACAAAGCCTTTCAGTTGTGTGGATCATGACAAGCTATGGACAACATTGCGAAGTATGAGTATTGCTGAACACTTAATTGTGTTATGAGGAATCTGTACATAGACAAAGATGCAGTTGTTCAAGCAGAACAAGGGAACACTGAACGGTTTAAAATTAGGAAATGTGTGTGACAGGGTCGTATTCTTTCACCATACTTATTCAACCTGTATGCTGAGCAAATCATCCAAGAAGCTGGGTTATATGAAGAAAAACATGGCATCAGAATTGCAGGAAGATTCATTAACAACCTGTGATATGCAGATGATACTATCTTGCTTGCTGAAAGTGAAGAGGACTTAAAATACATACTGATGAAGATCAAAGACCACAACCTTTTATATGAATTGCATCTTACTGTAAAGAAAATAAAAATCCTCACCACTGGACCAATAAACAACATTCTTATCAATGGAGAAAAGATTGAAGTTGCCAAGGACTTCATTCTTCTTGGATCAACTATCAACACTCAAGGAAGCAGCAGTCAAGAAATCAAACGAC
>NW_006408635.1:183993-185271 GCF_000296735.1 Chrysochloris asiatica | reverse complement strand
TTGCTTGCTGAAACTGAAGAGGACTTAAAACATTTACTTATGAAGATCAAAGAGCACAGCCTTTGGTATGGATTACATCTCAATGTAAAGAAATCAAAAATCCTCTACATTTATATTATTGTTGAAATTCTTTCGAGTAGGTTCCAACTCATAGTCACCCTGTTTAGGGTTTCTGAGGATAGGATGGTGGATTTTAAACACTGACCTTGTTGTGTATAGTCCATTGCTTATCCTACAGTGCCACACTAGAAGTCCTTATATGAATATTGTTGCTGTTAAGTGCCCTCTTGTTGGTTATGACTCATAGCGATCCTGTATAGGGTACCTAAGGAGCAGCTGGTGAGCTTGAACTACCTACTGAACTTGTGGTTCAAACTGAGCTTGCAGTCCAGCACATAAACCCATAGTGCCACACAAGGAATCCATATATATTTGTGTGTGTGTGTGTGTGTATATATATATATATATACACTTCACTGGTTTTGCTTCTCCAGAGAACCCAGCCTAGGACATCTATTTTCTCAGATTCTTTGGTCAGCAGACAGATTGATTAAATTTTGTGAAAGGATACAACCCTGATGCACACCTCTCCTGATCCACACAGTTATATGCCTTTGCATAGTAACAAAGCACAAGTAAACATCTTTTTGGTATTCTCTACCTTCAGCCAAGATTCATCTAAGGTCAGCAATTATATCCCTCCCTCCTTCCACATCCTCTTTGAAATCCAGTTAAATTTCTGGCAGCTCCTTCTGAATTTTACTGCCACAACAGATTATGAATTATATTCAGTAAAATTGTATTTGTATTCAATATTTATGATATTGTTAAATGAGTTCCACAGTTTGTTGAGTCTCCTTTCTTTGGAATAGGCACAAATATGGATCTCTTCCCATGAGATGGCCAGGTAGCTGTCTTCCATATTTCTTGGTAGACAAGAGATAGCCTCCAGGGTTGAATTCATTTGTTAAAGTACTGAAATTTATATTCCTTCAGTTTCCAGAGGTAAAGTTTAGCTAATGCTTTCAGAGTAGTTTGAACTTCTTCCTTTAATAGCATCAGATCTTGATCATGTGTTACATCTTGCAATGTTTGAACATAGACTGATTCTTTTATATTCTATTTTATTGATTCTGTGTATTCTTTCCCTCTCCTTTTGAGGTTTCTGGCATCATTTATTATTTTGCCCATAGAATAATTCAGTACTGAAAGTTAAGGCTTGAATTTTTTCTTCAATTCTTTCAGTTTCAGAAATTCTGAGCATGTTTTTCCCTTTGG
>NW_006408635.1:173319-174579 GCF_000296735.1 Chrysochloris asiatica | reverse complement strand
AGAAAGCCTCATCTTTCTCCCTTCAAGTGGCTGGTAGTTTCGACCTTAAGGTTCACAGCCCGATTCGTAACCACTACACTACCAGAGCTCCTTTCATTTTAAATTGTGGCGCCCAAAATTGGGGGGGAGGGGGGATTCCATTCTCTTAAAGTCCCATACAGAACCCAAAATTTCAATCAACCTGTACTCCAAACCACTATTATACAGTGGATTCTACTTCATAATAATCCTATAGGACAGTCAACTGCCCCATAGGGTTTCTACGGCCATAAATCTTAACAAAAACAGACTGCTACATATAGTTCTCACCAAGCAACTGATGGATTCAAACCAATCTTTTTGATAGAAGATGAGTACTTTAACCACTGCACTTCCAAGGCCCCTTAAAATTTCAATAGAAAAGTATCTTCTCATAAATTTTTTCTATTGTCCATGTGTTTTGCTTTCCTTTCTTGAAAGGGACTCTTACCTGCAAGACATTAAGTACCTGTGATATAAATACTTTCTCTCTAAAACTATTTTGAGTGACAACAGGACCATTGACAAAGTAACTCTCATTTATGTGTACAATAAATGTTTTTATAGAAACATTGAAAAATAAATTCATAAATACTCAGCACCCCTTGAGAATAAAAGCTTTTCAAAAAGAGGTCTAAAAAGTCAAGAAATGAAGAAATTTACATGTAAATTCATATAGCAAAACTCATTTTTCTAAATTTTTCTAAAGTTGTATACAAACTCATCTACTAAACCTTACCATTCTAAACTTTCATGTAAACTCATATTCTAAACCTCATATTTCTAAATTGGGCCTTATATTCCATATTCCTCAGAGAACCAAAAGAAATAGGAACACAAGGAAACGAAATCTAGAGTAAGAAAATTTTGATTTGTGTATGTTGTTGTTAGTAAGTGCCTTTGAGTTTGTTCTGACTCATAGCATTTCCAAGGAGCAGCTAGTGAGCTTGAACCACCAACCTTACAGTTCAACTGACCTTGCAACACATTAACTCACAGTGCCACAGCAGGTATACTGGCAATATATCCATCACTTCTACTGCTGATTTTACTGATTATTACAGAGAATTTTTATAGGTTTTATGTAAATATTGCCATGACAAATTGTTTCAAACTGTGCAGTGAAAAGTTGAGTCAACAAGATTTTGTTATTAGATTGACAGTGTCTGATGTTTGAATCGCCAACTTTGCAGTCCAACACATTATCCCACAGGCTTCCCAAACTGAGATCTTTTTACTGCC
>NW_006408635.1:165340-169598 GCF_000296735.1 Chrysochloris asiatica | reverse complement strand
AAAGTAAAAACCAAACCAAAGCCATTGTCATTGAGTTGATTACAGCCCATAGTGACTCTGTAGGACTGAGTAGAACTACCAGGTAGGGTTTCCAAGACTATAAACGCTTTATGGAAGCAGACTGCCACAGTGGATGGGTTCAAACTACCGACATTTCGACTAGCAGCCAAGAGTGTTAACTATGCACAACCAGGACTCCTTGGCTTTAATGTCCTCACCTAAATAGCCATACTAGTGAAACAGCCAATTCACTGCGAATGTCGATGGTCTGTGTGGAAGAGTACCAGTTACTGAAATTTTGTAACAAACTAGATTTTTGAATAATAATTTTCATCATCATTATTTGTTCTTTACTTTAAGAGAGGAAATCAGTGCTTTCTACAGTAAACACCCACTATACAGTGATAGTGGGTTCCTCCTCCTCTATTTCTAGATGGCCCTATCACTACAAAAAGTCCAGGGGGAGTCAGTCTGAATATGTGGGCTAGACCAGCTGGGAACTGAAGAACTCTCACATGCAATGTAGGCAGGCAGAAACTCTAGACCACAAGTATAGCAGCTGCTCTTTTGACAAAAGGATGCACTGCAGACTCCATGTAAGTGCAATTTTCTCTAATAGGTTTCAGGCCAGGCTCTACATTATGTAACTCACATTAACTATATTACTTGAGGGCAAATTAGCTATGGTGAGGGCAAGCTTTCTAAATCCCAGTGTGGTAATTCCTTGTTCTTTAATTGAATATGAACATAATAAACATTCTCCCAGGTTACCAGTCAGGATATAATTAGACTTTAGAACAATTTTGTCTGCATCTGTACCTGTGAAGCCATTCCTTTACCTAAAAGTAAGTGTGTGTTTGTGTGTGTGTGTGAGAGAGAGAGAGAGAGAGAGATAGTGATAGAGAGAAGAGGACCACAGACTAAGGAGCAAAGTTATCTAGAATAGGGTATCATGGCCAGCCTCATTTCCTTCCGTTCAGAAAGACATACTTCATCACGGTAGCAATTCTCTTTGGCTGAAAGCCCTGGAAATTAGCTCTTTATCTGCTTATATACTCAAAGTATATGCTCTCTCCCAGGTAAGCCTTCTAGAAAGGCTCCTAGATCTGGAATAAATGATGTGAAAACTGGGAAAATGTGTGCCAGGAATAAGAACCACAATCTTGACATTGTCCCATTCAGAATACTACTTCAGATTTCAGGTGAAAGGAAGTATACTAGGAGACTGAGTGATACAGTGGTTAAGCAGTCAGCTACTAACCAAAAGGTTGGCAGTTCAAACCCACCCAGCAACTCCACAGGAGAAAGACCTGGGGTTCTGCACCCATAAAGATTACAGCAATTCTCTGTCATATGGAATCCTCATGAATTGAAATTGACTCGAGGAAAGCTGGTTTACAGGTTTTATATATTGTGACCATTATAATGTGTCATTCAAATTCTCCTTCTGGAATAAGGGGAGGTATTGATCCAGCTGCTGGAGTGCTGAGAACCCATACACACCTATTACATGCCACCTATATCCGGATGCACCAAACCTGTTCTTGAGCTGTTCTTTAAATTCAGGTGGAATGTGTTCAAGGTCCTATTTTGTCTCTCATGGACTCATTTAATTTTCTTCAGCTTCAGTCTGAACCTGCCTATAAGCAATTAATGATCTGTTCCACAGTCAACCACAGACCTTGTTTTAGCTGAGCTTTTCCATTGTCTCTTCCCAGAATGTTGTCTATTTGATTCCTGGCCATGTGTGTAGTAGCCATTTATGTTGTTTAAAATATATATTTGCAATGAATAAATCATAGTCTTGCAGAATTCTATCATGTGATCTCCAGCATCATTTCTATCACTAAGGCCATATTTTCCAACTACTGATCCTTCATCTTTGTTTCCAACCTTCTCATTCCGATCACCAGTAATTATTAATGCATTTTAATTGCATATTCGATCAATTTCAGACTGAAGAAGTTGGCAGAATTCCTAAAATTTCATCATCATTGGCGTTAGTGGTTGGTACATAAATTTGAAAAATATTGGTATTAATTAGTCTTTCTTGTAGGAAACATTGCATTTCAAGATAGATCTTGAAATGTTCTTTTTGATAATGAATGCAACACTATTCATTCCTGCATAGTAAACTATATGATTGTCTGATTCAAAATAAGCAATCCTAGTCCATTTCAGCTCGTTAAGATCTAGGATACTAAGTTTTATGCATTCCATTTCATTTTTGACAACTTCCAATTTTCCTAGATACCTACTTCTTACATTCCATGTTCTGAATATTGATGAATATTTGAAGTAGTTTCTCCTCATTTTGGTTTGTGTCTCATCAGCAAACAAAGGCCCAAGAAGCTTTACTCAATTCACGTCAACACAGTCAACTCTACTTTGAAGAATCAGCTCTTCCTCAGTCATATTTTAATTGCCTTCCAACCCGAGGGGCTGATAGTGCGACACTATATCTAGCAATATTCTGGCTATTCACAAAGCTTTCACTTTCAGGCAGCATATCTGAGAATATTCTGCTACTACTGATAAGGCTTTCAGAGACTAGACATTCATAAGTAGTCAGTCTTCGTCTGGAAGCTCATCTGAAACCTGTCCACCAATGGGTGACCCTGCTGGTATTTAAAATACCAATGACATACCTTCCAGCATCCCAGCAACATGCAAGTCACCACAGTGCAACAAACTATCAGACAAATGATCCATGACCAGCAATGCTGTGCTATCACATCAGAACATCATACAGGAAGAAAGCAAAAGGTCATTAAAAAGAAAAGACAAAATGGATCTCTGAACTTTTCTCTTCAGTGTAGAGATGCTAAAGCAAATGGAAGAAATGGGAACATAAAAGCACTGAACAGAAACTTTCAAAGGACAGTTCAAGAGCACAAAGTCAAATATTATAATGAAATGTACATCTTGCTTGGCTCCTCAGTCAACATTCATGGAAGTAGCAGTCAAGAAATTAAATAACGTATTGCTTAAGGCAAATCTCCTGCACAAGAGCTTTTAAAGAGCAAAGATGTCAGTTAGAGGACTAACATCATGCTTTGCCTCACCCAAGGTGATATTTTTAATATGCATGTAAAAGTTGTACAAGGAATTAGGAAGACAGTAAAAGAATTGATGCATTTGAGTTATGTTGCTGCAAAGTCCTCTTATCAAGACAGATGAATAGTGTTTTGTAACTTTCTTTCACTTCTATTCTAATAACAATAAAACAGCAATAATGTTCTGATTCTGAATGTTTCCCTTCATCATGTCAACCATAGTGAACGGGAAAAGGTGAAAACATTCACTGACCTCTCTGCCCAGGAAACAAGCTAGAATGTTAATCAGGTTACTGAGTGGGACCAATACTCTCCACCCAGGAGTCAAGTTAAAATGTTAATCAGGTTACTGAATGGAACCAATCCTCTGGTTTCCCTCCTGTCTTCAAACAGGTCTGCAGCCTAACCCCTCCTAGATTCTGACCCCATATAAGCCTGCACTGGCCTTCAGCACTCAGAATCTGGTGAAACTAGCTTCTCTGAGCCAGCCAGCTTAATAAAATCTGAAACTCTGCTTCACCTCTTTGAGTGGCCTCAGATTCTTTAACAACAGATCCAGAGCTACTGTGACACTCTTGGACCCAGATTTGCTGTAACACTCTCGAATCTAAAATTGTTATAACATTTGGTTCCCTGACTGGGAAACTGAGCGTGCTGGCCCCTTGAGCCACCGGATTGGAGTCAGGGAGTGGCTGATGGCAAGCTCCCCTTGGCAGATGAGATGGCGTGCCACCACCGCATTTGATGGACCCTCCTCCTCCAAGTGGGGGCAGTCAGCCACCACACCTACTTCTCCCAACCAAACTCAAAAGGAGAGATTGAACCAGAGAACGGACCAGGACTTCTGGAACAGGTAAGGCCCTGGGGCCCTGGTTAAACCCAGTCAGGCCTGTCCCTACAGACAGAAGGGAAGACTGATCTCCTTCCAAGGTCTTACCTAGAGGCCTCAGTCAGGGACTCCCCTAAGGGGTTGGAACTGCCATAAACTCTGTGTGACTGGTTTAGTGCGAATGTGCATGTAACCAAAGCGTGGCTTGCCATACCCAGTCTGTACAGTTCCATGGCTCTGGCTACAGAATCTGAGAGGGCCCTAGCCTGCTATTCTGTGATGATGTTAGACACATCTAAGTTCCCAAGAGGGATGCGGCCAGGTGGGCAACTGAGAGAATCTCTCTCTTGTCTGTAATGACACTGATCAAGAG
>NW_006408635.1:162014-164690 GCF_000296735.1 Chrysochloris asiatica | reverse complement strand
TACAATCTAGATCATGGGAAAAACAATCTTTGAATGGATCCTCAAATTATTATACCATCTTACAGCTTGAATTATTCAACCACTGTGTCAGATTGTCTATTTGTTTGTAAAATTACTATGTTTTTGTCTTGTATTTATGTTTAAGAAACTGAAAACAACCTGGAATTCCAAGAATGTAAGCTAGATCACATATATATACTATAATGCATTTATAGTGCTAATATGAAAGCCATGTAGAGGAAATATGAATACAGATGAGTATTAGGTGAAAACAGAGTTCTAGGCAGGCCTGTACATGAATATACAAAGAGACGAATGGTTACTTTTTTGTAAAATATAGTTTTGATTGTAACATTGTCTTGTTACAACTCCTGGTACACCAGCAGCTGCCATTAGGGAAAAGTATAGCTTGACCTAGTGAATCTGCCTGGCTATATTCAGCTGCTAAGGAAAGCAATTTGGAAGTGATTTCTCTCTACCATACCCTTCAAGGGACCCATTTTGGTAGAGGGCTATCCATAACAGAGGCAAGGCAATACCCCCTCTGAAGATGCCTATAGGATTGAATATGGAAGGGCAAGCTGCAGGTAATTAATGGGCACATACTTCTTTCTCTATCTTGGTTGGACTCGTTAAATAGGAAAAATTCAAATCCTTTTTATTGAGATGTTATTGTTTAGTGCCGTCAGGTTGGTGTGACTTATGGTGACCCTATGTGAGTCTTCTGAGGAGCGATTGGTGGGCTTGAACCACTGACCTTGCAGTTCGGACGGACTTGGTGGTACAGCACACTGACTCACAGTGCCACACCAGATGACTTAAGCAAAATAACAAATTTAATAACCACTATTTTTGCTACCCATCTTCCTAATTAGGCAGATAGATAGTCAGGTTCTGTAGATAATGCTCCTGACCAGCAATGAAAAAAGCTGGTCTGAGATAAGGCATGAGACGAAACTGCACATATCCATGGAGAAAACACCTGAAGGGGACCCTTTCTTCAGTCAAGGCAATTCCTCTAGCTGACAAAAATTGAAATCTAAATGGGCCTGCCACAACTGGAGCACTATAAAATGTGCATTCTCATAGGTATGAAACAGGGAGTTCCTAAACAAAAGAACTTGAACATGGCCAACTGAGGACCCCTCTGAATTCTTTAAATGAATCTACCAGGCTTACTGTAAGTACACAGACCTTGATCCTGAGAACTCAGCCAATATCCAAATGGTTAACATAACTTTTATCACCCAAAGTGCCCTGGATGTTAAAAAGAAATGGCAGAAATTCAACAGGACAATTGGCATGAATCCATCCCAACTCGTGAACGTCACCTTCAAGATAGTTAACAGCTGAGAGCAAGAGAAGTCTCAGGCCATAACTGTCTTCCTAAAAGCCTGTGGAACCCCAGGGAAGACCCCTGAAAGGAAAGAGGGCCTTAAGCAAGGACTGATGTACTTATTGCAAAAATCTGGACTCTGGAATAAATCTCGCATCTCAGGAGAGGATCTGGCAGAAAAAGCCATCCAACTCAACATAAGGTTGAAAAAGCTTCATTGTCTGCTGAAGACTAATGGCGTCAGGGGGTAAGGGGTCCCAGCATGATTTGGCATCAACCTCTGCCACCATATTGCCCCCACCCCTGGGACCTGAGCTGAAAATAACAATGGGGGACAGATTGTCATCGTTCCATTCAGTGATGGTGACTGAGATCTTAGGGAGGCCTGAGGACCAGTTCTTCCAGAAACCCCTGGACTGCTTCATTGGGGAAAAGATAATAACTGTCTGGTCCCTTTACTGGGCCAGAACCTGCTTCCAAAGTTGCATATTCAAACAGCTTCCTGAAACCAAAAGTCTGCAGATGGAGGTTCCTCATGAATATGTCTGGCAGTTACTGATTCAAACACAGGAAACCAGTCACACTGGCCTGAGGAGATTGACAATCAGGTAAACCCCTCATGTTTACTAGCAGAACTCCAGGGAGAGCCAACAAGCATCCCTCACAGAGGTCTGATTGAAGCCTGGAAACTGACCATCACACAGAAACCAATATCCTCTCAGGAAAGAGACCGAGAAATTCATCCTGGCCAGCTCATCCCCGTCCCCATCAAGCCGTCTCCCTGCTGCTAAAGAAGGGGAGCCTATGGCTCACAACAGGACAGATAGGCAATACCAGGTTATATACTGGACAATCCGAATATTAACCTGTGAGTTATGGGGTGACTAAACATACCATCATCCTCCCTGATGTAGCAAATGGTGGGTTGAACCATGATTGCATAGAAATCATTGACCAAGTATTCTTCAGCCAACCTGACCTGTTTGACTATAGCTGGTGGACTAGACGTTATTCGTGAACAGAAGTAGTTACATGGAGAAAGGGACTTGGATAGCACGGTGTGTCATAGTAATCTTACAAGACTGGGTAGAGGCAATAGCTCTCCTGCCGGAGATTTCAGCTCAAAAAAGCTGAACTGATTGTACTGACAAGGGCATTAGAAATGTTGGTGAGAAAAACTCAATGTGTACCCAGAGGACTTTAGTAGAACTGAGGCAGAAGGATTGGAGAGGTTAAAGGATGAAAAGTGAAAAATGATAGAATTGTTCTGGTCCTAAAAGGTTAAAAAAAAACTTTAAAAGTAAATGGGAATAAAATGGTTCTGATCCTGTGAAAACTAG
>NW_006408635.1:160695-161674 GCF_000296735.1 Chrysochloris asiatica | reverse complement strand
TTGGATATGGGTTTTCCCCCACCAGAACTAAGAACTTCAGAAATAGTGAAAATCCTCTTGAAAGAGATTATCTCCAAGTTTGGATTTTCAAACGTGTCCAAAGTAACAAAGGAGCAGCAAACACCTACAGATGAAATGGAAATTGCAGTCAGCATGGAGGTTCAAGAAAATGAACCAAACTCTAAAGAAACAAATGGCAAAGCTGTCAGGAATTTAACTCCATTGGGACCAGGTGTGGCTTTAGCCCTGTTTCAAATTCAGGTAGCCCCCAGAAGCAAGCTTAAATTAAGCCCTTATAAAATTGTATACAGTAAACCTTCCCAGGCAGTTTCCCTCAACCCTCTACCTGACCTCAGCCAAGATGTAAAGGTGCAGTGATATGCGCAACACCTCCACCACACACTTTCTATTGTTTGTAAAATTGCTCTTCCCAGGTCTGCTTTCTTCCCTACAGGTAACCTGACCCCTTCCAGCCTGGAGATCATTTTCTGCTCAGAACCTGGAGAGACTGATCTGAAAACTAGTTAGAAAAAATGGACTGGACCCTGGGAAGTCCTTCTAGCCAACCCGTCAGCTGTCATGTTAACCGGACTCAAAACTTGGACACAATGGGATTCTCACAAGACAGTATTCCTTTCAACAGGATGAAAACATTTGGGTCTATTTAGCTCACAGTGTAATAAATATATCTGATTTATTTTTTCTTTTCTGGAGGGCATCCAGAAATATCTGCAAATATTACTGAGGACTAGAACAAGAAATGATCCCAAGCCCAGCAGCCAAAGTAGGAGTCTCCCACCCCCGGCTGATCTATGCAAGGCCTAAGCATGAGGATGTCCACCATGGGACTCATCTTAATTAGACTTTGGGGTGTGGGAAAGGGAGAAATCTGTGTAATCTATACACCCACACCACCAAGGTGGGCCAAACAGTAACCACCAGACTACTCTTCTATTGTTGTTGTTGTTAGGTGCCATTG
>NW_006408635.1:156235-159640 GCF_000296735.1 Chrysochloris asiatica | reverse complement strand
ATCGAAAACCTTTGTGTAATCAATAAAGCATAGGCAAACATCTTTCTGATATTTTCTGCTTTCAGCAAAGATCCATCGGACATCAGCAATGATATCTCTTGTTCCACAGCCTCTTCTGAATCCAGCTTGAACCTCTGGAAGTTCTCTGTCAATGTATGATTGTAGCCATTGCTTTATTACTTTTAGCAAAACTTTACTGGCATGGGATATCAAAGATATTGTCCAATGATTTCCGCATTCCGTTGGGTCTTTGGAATGGGCACAAATATGGATCTCTTCCAATCAGTCAGCCAGATAGTAGTTGTCTTCCAAATTTCTTGGCAGAGATGAGTGAGTGCCTTTCGTGCCACCTCACTTTCTTGAAAGATTTCAACTTTGATTCCATCAATTCCTAGGGCCTTGTTCTTTGTCAATTCCTTCAATGCACCTTGGACTTCCTCCTTCAGTATCAACTTCCTCCTTCAGATAGTATAGTAACTATCTTCTATAGTTATTATAAATGTGAGGGCACCCTCCTAGGTAACTGAGTTGACAACCAATTGAACTGGAGTAGCCCTAACCCTTCTTGCATACCAACAGACCCAGATGCAAAATGCCATCTATCAAAATAGATTAGCCCTGGACTACTTACTCCTGTAGGAGGAGGAGTATGTGAGAAGTTTAATTTCACTACATGCTGCATACAAATATATGACCAGGATCTGGCAGTAAAAGAACTTGTAAAAGATGCAGAAAGTTGCCCATGTCCCTGTGCAAACTTGTAATGAGTGGAATCCATAGAACCTATTGGGAGGGTAGGCCTCCACTTTTAAAGGGTTCAATACCCTCATGGGTGGGGTTCTGTTTAATTTGGAATTTACTTAATCATTCCATGCCTCCTCCCACTAGCAATCAGGATCATATGAACTGCCATTAAACAATAATCTATCAAAAATGGTATCAACAATCCAAATCAATACCAGAATACCATTCCTTTTGCAACATTTAGATGATGCCCCTGGGAAAGGTCCCAAAGGGTATCAAAGGGGGGAATGAACAGGAAAAGATAAAAACATTGACTGCCCTCTCTGCCCAGGAGACAAGCTGGAATGTTAATCAGGTTACTGAGTGGAACCAATCCTCTCTGCCCAGGAGACAAGCTGGAATGTTAATCAGGTTACTGAGTGGGACCAATCTTCTCTGCCCAGGAGACAAGCTAGAATGTTAATCAGGTTACTGAATCTAACCAATCCTCTGGTTTCCCTCCTGTCTTCAAACAGTCTGCAACCTAACCCTTCCCCAATTCTGACCTCATATAAGCCTGCACTGGCCTGCCTTCAGCACTCAGAATCTGGAGAAGCTAGGTCCTCTGAGTCAGCAAGCTTAATAAAATCTGAAACTCTGCTTCACCTCTCTGAGTGGCCTTGGTTTCTTCGATGACAGATCAAGAGCTGCTGTGATACTCTTGGGCTAAGAGCTTCTGTGACATTCTCAAATCTAAAACTTCTGTAACATTAGAAGCAATTTTACACTGTATCCCAAAATAAAATTGTTATTATGTGCCATGGAGTCGGTTCTGACTCATAGTGACCCTGTACCTGGTTTCCGAGGCTGTAAATATTTACAGGAGCAAAAAGACTCATCTTTCTCCCACAGAACAGCTGGTAGTTTCGAACTGCTGACCATGAGATGAGCAGCCCGATTCGTAACCATGATGCCACCAGAGGAAATGAAATTAAGCAATGATATCGGACTCAATCCCTGAACACCATAGCACTGCCATGTGTTAGTTTTCTGTTGTTTTACTTGTAATGTAGAAGTTCAATAAAGAATGATTCATGATTGACTGAACCTGCCCCAAATAAATCTACCAAGTGATTACTTACCCCTGTTTAGTAGAGTCACGAAGAGAATGAGATAAATCAATCGTTCTGTTATCTGAGGATATAGTTCTTTTGCCCAAAACGCTGTGCAGAGCTGAGCAGGTATTTTGTTGAGCCACTTTTTCTGGTAATCTACTGAAGAATTTTTTTCCATAGCACATGTTTTCTCTTAGTGTCTACCCTATAATGCAAACACTTTTACCTTTGACTAATCATTCATTTATCAACTTTTGGGGCCTCTCCCCTATCAATAACAATTTTTGTTTTTACGTTATTTTCTCTGTTTGTTTTCTATGTATGCCCATTTATCAGTTTACTCATTCTGAGCAGATGTCACAGAGCAAAGATGACTGATATGAAAAAAAAAAAAAAAGTCAACTGTAACAAGCCCAAGCTTTAAATTTTTTATATAGGTCAATGATGTAATTCAACAGCAAATGACAGTGGCATAGTGTAGTGTAATTAGGTGATTGACTGAACCTGCCTAAAACAAATCACCCACGTAATTACTTCCCCATGCATAACATAAGACTCCAGGGAATACAATCACAAAATCAAAGGTCCCTGCAAAGCACCGAGTTATCAATTTTATCACGTGACAGTGAGTTATCAATATTATCATGCGACAGTATTAAAAATCCTCTCAGGTCCTTTGTGAAACAGCTGAAGTTCACCCCCCACCTCCCTGCCTCTGAATCAGAGTCAAACCAATTAGTGAGAAATCGCCTTCAATTTGTATTTTCAGCATTCCGGTAGCATTCATGAAAAAGCTTTGCCAGTGGATAACAAGAGGTTAGTTTAGGCTTTTACAGACTTAATGCAACCAGTTGAAAGCAAAGTTATAACAAAGAAGCTCAGAATATTTTGAAAAGTCAACATAAGTTTCAAAGCTTTGAAACATTTAAATGAGTGTCTCAAAGGTTTCCTGATGATGCTATAACCTATTGATGATTGCTAATGTTCTAACTATTGATGAAGTTATAATTTGTTGACAGAAATCACTCTTGTGTGGTCTTCATACATTATACAAGGGAACTTAAACTTGTTAAATAGCTGCCTGGCTAAAGCCAACTAAAATCTGTTAATGCCATTGATAATTCTCTGTTGTTGCAAAGTGTTATCTACTCAGTTCCAACTTAAAGCAAGCCTATATACATCGGAACAAAGCATTGCCCATCCTTACAACTGTTGCTACATTTGAACCCATTGCTGTGGCCACTATGCCAATCCTTCTCATTGGGGGTCTTCCTCTTTTTCACTGACCCTCCATTTTACCAAGCATGACATCCTGCTCCACGGAAAGGTACTTCCTAATAGATTCTCTGAATTATGAAAGATAAAGTCTCACCACCCTGGCTTCTAAGGAGCACTCTGGCTATTCTTCGTCCAACTTAGATCTCTTTGTTCTACTGGCAGTCCATGGTACTTTTTCTTTTTTTAAGTTTTTATTGTGAATTGAGCAATAGTTTACATGGGAGAATATCAGTTTTACACTCATCATTTCATTACCATGATCACAATCTCCACTGCCCCCCCTTTTTTA
>NW_006408635.1:152517-154125 GCF_000296735.1 Chrysochloris asiatica | reverse complement strand
TTAGTGAGCTGAAATGGACTGGTATTGGCCATTTTGAATCTGACAACCACATGGTTTACTATGCAGGGAATGACAAATTGAAAAGGAATGGTGTTGAGAACATATCCAGATCAGTCATGAGGTACAATGCTGTAAATGATAGGATAATATCCATGCACCTACAGGGAAGCCCAGTTAATACCACTATTATGTACACATACCACATTGTAAATACAAACTGATTTAAATGTCCAAAGGGCACATTTTGTAAGTCATCCTCCTACCAGCAGGCAGTCTTTCTCAGTGGGTGGGCTTACAGTCCACTGCTGCTCTCTCTATGTCATCACCTCAGCCACCATCTCTGTTGTTGCTGCTTTTCTGGGTTAAGATCCCTCACTCCTCTCATGTTCTTCCCTCGTGATCGTTCTAGGGTCCCCTGTTCCTGAAACGACAGATTAACTGCTCCCCTTTTTTAGTTGTACCTCTTCTACATTTACAGTGTGACAATCACCATTAGACCTGAAAACAATTACTCACAATTGAATCATAAAATCCTATCCCCCACATCACCAAACCCATCTATGCTTGAGGAAAACTATTCAGTAGGGTTTCTGTCTTACTCCCCTCATTCTAACACAAAGCACCCATGTGAAAGCTTGTAAACCAGCCACTTCTTGCCTTTATAGCCCCTCAATTTTGATAGCCAAATTCTAAGCTGCCCGTCCCTATTGACAGTGTACTGAGGGGACATGCTTTATTCTTGATATGGAGAACCCGTCACTGTTCAGTTAGAATTTTGAGCAGCTTCATCTATAAACAAGGGTCCAGTTGATCAGATTGTAGCAATTTATGCTTGCTTTCTGTATTATACTTCTTGATCATCATATGGTCTAATTCTGGTCACCCAGCCATCCACGCTAGGTTCTATGGGTACTGTCTGAGAGTCTGAGAGTTCTATCATAGCTCTTCCCATCTGCAGATGAGCTGGCTGCTTCATTCTTATCTTTAGCCCCAAGTGGCTAGGTCAGTGTCTTTGGTCTCAGATGTTCAAACCAGCCAGCCCATCCTCTTTTCTCTCTCATCTCAAGATCATCAAATGTCTACAGAATATGGCCAATCTGAGCCCGTGTCTTCTTTGCTGCATTTCCCCCACTTCAACTCTCAAGTTGATCAGGATGGTTGCCAGTAAGCATACAGGGCTGTTTGTGTGTTCCCTTTGAGTTGCAGTCTTAGAAAGAGATTTATCTCAATGGGCTGGTTTTTCTTGCCTTGATGGCTCCAGGGCAAACTGCGTATTTGATATTGTCATAGTCAAAAAGTCTGAGTTTTTTGCTGTTTTTTCTTCTTCCTCCATTGGTCTTTCTTTCAAGAAATATCTTCTATTGAAACATACACCCTTTGATTTCTTGACTGCTGTTTCCATGACTGTTGATTGTGCCTCTAAGCAAAATAAATTCTTTGACAACTATAGTCTTTTCTCATTTGATCATAATGTTATTTATTGGTCCAGTTGTGATGGTTTTCATCTTCTTTATATGGAGGTACAATCCATACTGAAGACTTCAGTCTTTGATTTTCTTTAGGAAATATTTCAACTCCTTTCAATACCAAAAAGGAAGAACACACTCA
>NW_006408635.1:148477-150801 GCF_000296735.1 Chrysochloris asiatica | reverse complement strand
AAGTCCATTTAAAAGTAATATGAACCTGGTATGGCATTTAACATTTTTGTATGTTAACACATTGAATCTTCAAAATAATACAATAGATAGGTACTTCCATTATTCCCATTGTAAATGTGATAGACTGCAGCACAGACAAGCCAAAACATTGCTCACAATTAATGATCTAATCTACCAAGGATCTGGGATTTGACCTAGGCAGTGTCTAGTTTCAGACTCTGCACCTTTAACCACTATGTCTTTTCACTGTACTCTATTGTCCCAGTGTTGCCTCTAGATAGTCCATTTTTATACATTTACTTTATAAATGCTTCCCAACTTTGAAAGGAAATGCATAATTTTGAAAATACACTGAGTGGTTTGCATCACTAGGCTATCATTCCGTAATTATTCTTACAGATTTTCTGAAAGCTGCAGAGTATAATTTTTCTCTACTGAAATGAAAAGTAAACACAGGCATATAAAAGCAACACAGGGTTGCTTTTACTCCCTGCAAAGACGCTAATGGACATTGCTGGACTCCAGGAATAACAATTGCCAGCCAAGCAGAAGTTGAAATATCACAGAAACAAAAAGGGAAAAGGCAGGATGTTTGTCATTTGTGAAGCAAAGCTTTGTGATAAAAGTCTAAATGAAGCATTTCCATACTAGACAACTGGTACAAAATGTTAGAAATAAAGACTCTGGTACCTGATAAACTCTGTGATTGTCAAGATTGCATTCCCATTTTCCACTCCAACCTAGACTGTCTTCTTAAGCAATTCAGAGCAGCTCCACAGCTGAGCCCAGGAAGAGTTTCCACATGATCTCTACACTTTATCTGTGTTTGTTCCATGTTACTGTCTTAGTGTTGTCTTGTTTTTTATGATTTTGTCTACTTTCCCTCTTCAGGAATTTTTCAAAAGGTCCCGTGTGCTAATCACGCATCCTTAGATTTGTTTGGAATCTATTTCTTTATATACATTGAATTGTCATTGCAACTGAATTTGATGGGGGAGCATAGTAAGGAGAGCTTCAATTCACTGTCTTTACTAAAAGTGCCATGATTTTTTAAACAGCACGAGCAGTAACCTTTTAGACATATGACCTCTTATTTATTATCTGTGGGAGATAGTTCTACATTTTTTCACCAAGACAAGTCTATAGCATTAATAATATTTTCTGTTTTGCATTTCCTCCTGGTGTGGCACTGCAGGATGAGCACTAGACTGGAAGGTCGATTTGAAATGCAAGGTTGGTAGTTCAAACTCACCAGTCATTCCTCGGAAACCCTTTACAGAGTCACTATGAGTTGGAACAAACTTGACACCACTTAGCAAAAACAACATAGCTTTGAGTCAATGAATAAAATGAAAAGCATGCTACAATACGCTGACTCTTGATTGACCACTGCAAGAAAAATAGCCACAATTATAGGGAAAAAGCAAACTAGTGATTTGATCATAAATAACTAGAAATTGGAAAAAATTAAATATGTTGAAAGTAGACTAAGTGAAGAAAAGAAAGTACACTAACTTCCCCTTTGTACATCAAACATGCCTTAGAGTTTAGAAGTTGCACCATATTAAATTAAATGCACAAATATGTAGAAGAAAGGAAATAAATAAATTGTATCCAAGTTTAGGAGGGAAATATTCATAACAATAAAACAGCAGAAGATTCAGTATGGTGGACATACAGTTATACCTCTACACAGTGAGACGCTTGTGTACATGTAGTGTCTTTTATTTTTGTATTGGTAACACTTAGCATGGTTTGCAGGTACCCAACAGGTACCCACCACTCATCTGTCAGTCTGTCATACTGTGGTAACTTGAGTGTTGTCGTGATGTTGCAAACTACACCACCAGGATTTTAAATACCAACAGGGTCACCCATGGTGGACAGCTTTTAGTGGAGTCTCCAAACTAAGACACACTAAGAAGAAGAAGAGGAAGATTATTTGTGAATGTTTAGCTACTGAAAACCTTATAAATATCAGTGGAATATTGTCAGATATAAAGCCAGAAAATGAAAACATTTTCAATAGCACCAGATATTGTCAGATACAGTGCCAGAAGACAATCCCTTCAGATTGGCTGGCTCTCATGCCTCACCTGTTATCAGGAGAGACAGGTTCCTGAAAAAGGACATCACGCTTGATAAAGTGGAGGGTCAGCTAAAAAGAGGAAGACCCCCAAGTAGATGGGCGCAAATGTAACAATTGTGAACATGGCTCAGGGCTGGGCAGTGTTTCATTCTGCTGTGCATATGGTTGCTTTGAATTGGAACTTAACCTGACAGCACCTAACAACAACATGTTATTCAAATTCAAAAACCTGTGT
>NW_006408635.1:137465-146971 GCF_000296735.1 Chrysochloris asiatica | reverse complement strand
CTTTCTCTCCCCCTCAAGTGTCTATTTTATAATATAATGCAAGGAAAACCAAGATTCAAAAGACAGCCAAGCATCTTAACATTATTTCCCCATAAATTAGTATGCTTTGGAAAGGTCTAAAATAACAAGAATATATATTTAAAAGTTACTCACTGGGATAAACATATCTTTAACGTAGACTGTTTACTCCTTACCTACTTTCCTTTCCACGGTAGGGAATTGTCAGTTGTTTCATAAAACAGATATCTTCAATTATCTTTTGAATGTATTCTGTGAGTCACTTTTCTAGTAAGAGTAATCAGCATCTGATTGCATATTTCCACGTTTGCAAGTATACCCATTTCACTATCATTGTCCTAAACCAACACAATATAGACATGTCTGTTTGTCATTTAATGTAACTATAACAGTCTCCATATAAAAAGTACTAGACTGCGAACCACAAGGTCCAGGATTCAAGCCTGCCAGCCACTCCAAGGGAGAAAGATGAAACTTCCTCTATCGCAAAGATTTAAATGGCCTCAGAAACCCTATACAGGGTTGCTATGAATCAGACCCAACTTGATGGCACCTAACAGCAACAATATAATGCAGCTTTGGCAACAGCAAGAAGTTAGTTTTCCAGTCACTGATAGATAACTGGATTTATAATATTCTGGCTTGGATGAGGGAACACAGCTCTTCAGAACTATGATCATGTTGATTTTAAAATCAATAAACAATGGCTATTGCAAGCCATCAGAAATTCAAGGTATACAACCAAAATCGCTTTTCTTGGTTTTGTTTTATTTTAATTCTGCCATCTTTATGCTTGAAATAAAAAATCAAAACTCTTTAAAATCATCATTTATATAGAGAAAAGAGTGCCATAGAATGGGAAAATTGCTCTTAGGTAATTATCAGTAAATGTGATAATCCAATGCTTAATATACAATTGATCAATTGAGTTGTAGAAATAAGAAATAGAACAAAAGCTGTTTAAAATCACATAAATTTAGAAAGACAGTAACTTACCTTCAAGTCCTAGTTCCGGCTCCATTCACAGTCATAATATTATCTTTGTAAAAAGCCACATGTGGTGTCTGGACCTCAGTTTTTCATCTGTGAAATGAATGACTGAACTCTTTGATCTAAATGACCCAACATCCTTTACAACTCTCAAAATTATGTTTATGATTCCTTTAGAAACACAGACTTTCTTCTCATATATAGTAATCACTTTGCTAATTTGTTGTTGTTGTTAAGTGTCATCGAGTGGGTTACAAACATAGAAACAAGTTTTAGGTTTCTGAGGTGTGGCTGGTGGGTTTGAACCACCAACCTTGAGGTTAGCTGTCCAGTGTTTATCCTACAGCGCCACATCACACAAGGCTAAATCTTTGAGACCTATATTTTGAAGTCTCTAGGTCGCACAAATGGTTAAATGCTCAGCTAGGAACCAAAAGGTTGGTGATTCAGATCATCACAGAAGTACCTCAGAAAGATCACAACCATTGAAAATCACACGGAAGGTAATTCTCTGAAACACGCGCGGTCACCACAAGTTAGAATCGGCCATGCGTGGTTTGGTGGTTTGTTTTGATTTTTAATCTTTGAGTAGTTATGAAAGCAGCATGCAATATAATCACAAATCGCTTGAAGCTTTTCTGGATGTATCTACAACTTGAGACAAAAGTGATGATCCAGCAGATGGCACTCTGCCTTCATCATGGGACAGCCAGCCCTTCAATGCAGACACTCATCCCTCAAGCAGAAGTCATTTGCAGTAATTATCAGTGTCACACTGTTTTTCTCTTTATGATTATAAGGTGAACTTGATGCTTTCTAATTAGAATAATTATGTTCTATTTAATTCTTGTCTTTGAAGTCAGGTGGATAAGAGCTGAAAAGGGAGTATGCCAGTTCTTAAAGTTGAGTCAATAATGGGGCAGAGGGAATGGAATCATCTTTCCTTGATTGAAAAGAAAATGGAAGGCGGTCCTTCCAGAAGATTGCTCTACCAGCTGTTGAAAATATGAATTCCACGAAGGCAAGACCCATGCCTCTTCATCTTTTTATCACCATGTACTAGCTTACTAGGAAAGACGTAGTAAATCTGTTGAGTTAATTCAGAACATAAAAAACAGGACTACTGACATCCCAGGACTTTGTTTTGCCTGTTACTCTTTTTAAGGTTATATGACCCCGTAATTTTATTTACTAGTCTTCATTACGTCTGGATGAATTAATCTTATCAGACTTTTCTTTTGTTGTTTTTGAATCTATTTGCTTTTATTGTTTTTAACAATGAAACACAAAGTCCTTGTTGATTATGAAGTCTCATAATCTCAAAAGTATTACACTTTGCTACCAACCCCTCTCTAAAGTTCTTCTTTTGACATATATATATATGAATTTCTACATAACATGCTTAGGCTATAATGTTTTTGTTGATCAATCTTAATCTGCTCTTTGAGTGCTATAATTCTAGGTGAGAATTTAGCATTCTTACATCCCTCATACCATCCTATTTCCCTACTATAGCTTATATTGATAATTTTGATTGTAATTTATATTACTATGACCCATATTCATTGTTTACTTTTGGACAGAGTGATTTATATGATTGCATTTCTTTTCTTGTACAACTTTCTACTTACCCTGGAAAGATAAAGAGTAATAGAATTCTAAAGCAAAGCAAGTGCCCACACGGGCTATCATTTATGAAAAAGTAAGGATGAACCAGAAGCTAGAGCCAGTTGTCCAGAAGGGGGCGCAGTGGACCCAGAAGGTAGAGTATTCAGATCCCAAAAAGGTGGAGTCAGGAACCACGAAGAATGGTTTCCAGGTCTTGAAAGCTAATGGAGATTTGCCCAGTTAGATTTTGAAATTGCTTTGCATGGTGACTTCCACACCACCCCCACAAGCCTTTTTTTTTTTTTTAATTTTGCACCAAATGACTATGTTTGTTACATAATTGCATTTTGAGAATGTTAGGTCAGATAACTTGTCATTTTAATTTCACAGATCCACAGATAAAAGGAATTGTGTTCAGAGCGGTACTTAATGGATTATATTTGGGTGCTTCATCAGCACCTGATTTAAATTATTAGGATGATGAGATTCCAAGCCATTCAAACGTTAGGGTCTGAAGAGACCCTTGAAGTCTTGTTATTGCTGTTTACAGTGTCATCGAGTTTGTTTCTACTTATACCAACCTTGAACCACCGACCTTGAGGTTAGCAGAACTTATCTTGCAGGACTACACCAGGACTCCTTGAAAACGTTGGAAGGGATGAATGTATGTATTTTGCAGTTGGTAGGAATGCGAATGAGAGCTGGGGACTAGACAGTGATGAAGATAATTCTAAAGATTTCTCCCTGAACCCAAGATCCTCATTATCTAAATATTAACTCCAACAGTATCCAGGTACTGATGTGAGGGATTTTCACTATGTGGTTATAGTTTCTGATCAGTTGACTTCAAAATAGAAAGATCATCCTGAAATATCCAGGTGAGTTCAACAAAACCATCTGAGTCTTTAAAAAGCATAACATGAAGGCAGAAAGAGAAGGCAAAAAAATTTAAGCATGATAAAGATTGAATATGTCTGTGATCAGGGGTGTCATTCAGTGAGGTAACATGGTTTCACGTTGGTACAGCTCCTGTGTCAGTCCATAAGGAATCCTCAGTAATGTATACTATCAGGGAATAATATATGATAAGCATAGTCGTAGATTGCTTAAATAGATTTCTTAGGTTTTATGAATACTGACAACAAAATTGTTTTGTAAAATCATTATTAGTAACTGAGCAGAAGCTTTTTAAAATGTTTATCCCCCTTTTCTTTTAATTACTCAAAAGGTTATTAACATAGGTTCACAAATCTTAATTACCACAATATGGTGGCTAAAACAAAATCAGCGTCTATAAAAACACCGGAAACAATGAAAACAACAGCACATGCTCAGGTGCACAGAAGAAATCACATGACTGGGAGCATCATTGTGATTGGATCATACTAACAGCTCTGACTGACCACATTGTTATTGTGTTGGTGCCTTCAAGTTGGCTCCGAATCCTGGAAACACTAAACACTGCCCCATCCTGCGCCATCCTTACCATTGCTGCCATGCTTGTGCCCATTGCTGCTGCCACGGCGCCAATCCATCTCATTAGAGGTATTATTCTCTTTCACTGATCCTCCACTCTATCAAGCGTGATATCTTCTTCAAGCACTGGTCCCTCCTGATAACATGGCAGAAGTCTGAGAGAAAAAATCTTGCTAACCTGGCTTCTAAAGACGATACTAGTTGTACATCTTCTAATATAAATTTGTTTGTTCTTCTGGCAATCCATGGTACTCTGAATATTCTTCTCCAACTCAAATGCATCAATTCTTCTATAGTCTTCATTATTCACTGTCAAACTTTCATATGCATATGAGGGTATTGAAAATACCATAGCTTATGTCAGTCTCACCTTAGTCCTCAAACTGTTATCTTTGCTCTTGAATAAGGAAGATTTGGTGCAGCAGATTTGCCTAATGCCAAAACATTGTTTGATTTCCTGACTGCTGCTTCCATAAGTGTTAACTGATGATGCAAGTGAAATGAATTCTTTGACTTCAGTCTTTTCTCCACTTTATTTATTGGTTAGTTGTGAAAATTTTTTTATTTTCTTTACATAGAAGTGCAGTCCAGACAGAAGACCATGGTCTTTGATAAATCATTTTCGCTTCCAGCAAGCTTGTATCATCTGCATATCACAGGTTGTTAAAGACTCTTCCTCCAATCCTGTTCTGATTCTTCTACAGTCTTCTTTATTCACTGTCCAGCTTTCACATGCATATGAGCTTATTGAAAATACCATGGCTTGGGTCAGACATACCTTAGTCCTCAAGCTGACATCTTTGCTCTTCAACACTTTAAAAGGTCTTGTGCAGCAGATTTGCCTAATATAATATGTTGTTTGATTTCTTTGCTACTGCTTCTATGAGTATTGGTGGTTGATCCAAGAATAATGAAGTCTTTGACAACTTCAATCTTTTCTCCATTGATAAGAATGTTTTTTACTGGTCCAGTGGTGGGGATTTTTGTGTTCTTTACATTGAAATGCAATTCTTACTGAAGGCTAGGGTCTTTGATCTTCATCAGTAAGTATTTAAAGTCCTCTTCACTTTCAGCAAGCAAGGATGTATCATCTGTATGTTGCAGCTTGTTAATAATCCTCCAATCCTGATGCCACATTTTTCATCATATAACCCAGCTTCTCGGATTATTTGCTCAGCATATAGGTTAAATAAGTATGGTGAAAGAATGCAAACCTAGCACACACCTTTCCTAATTTTAAACCATTTTGTGTTCACATGTTCTGTTTATACAACTGCCTCTTGGTCTATGTACAGGTTCCTCATAAGCACAATTAAGTGTTCCAGAATACTCATACTTCACAATGTTGTCCATAGTTTGTCATGAGCCACACAATTGAAGGCCTTTGTGTAGGCAATAAAGCACAGGTCAACATCTTTCTGATATTCTCTGCTTTCAGCCAAGATCCATCAGACATCAGCAGTGATATCCCTCATTCCACAGTCTCTTCTGAATCTGCCTTGCACCTCTAAAAGTTCTCTGTCAATGTATGGTTGCAGCCATATCTGTATTACCGTTAGTAAAACTTTATTTGCATGGGATATCAAATGCGATATCAAAGATACTGTGATGAATTCTGCATTCTGTTGAGTCACCTCTCTTTTGAATGGGTACAAATATGATTCTTGTCCAATCATTTGGCCAGATAGTTGTCTTCCAAATTTCTTGGCATAGATGAGTGAGTGCCTCCAGTGCCACCTCACTTTGTCAAAGATTTCCGTTTGTATTCCATCAATTCCCGGTGCCTTGGTTTTTTTTGCCAATTCCTTCAATGCACCTGGGACTTCTTCCTTCAGTATCATTGGCTCTGGATCATATGCTACCTCTTGAAATGGTTGAACATCAACTATTTCCTTTGGTACAGCGACTCTGTGTATTCCTTCCATCTTCTTTTGAAGCTTTCTGCATCATTCAATAATTTGACCAAAGAATCCTTCAGTAACAAAAGTCAAGGCCTGAAATTTTTCTTCAGTTCCATCAGCTTGAGAAATGCTGAGTGTGTTCTTCCCTTTTGGTTTTCTAACTCCAGGTGTTTGCACATTTTGTTGTAATATTTGACTTTGTCTTCTTGATCTAACCTTTGAAATTTTCTGTTCAGCTTTTGTACTTCTTCATTTCTTCCATTTGCTTTAGCATCTCTATGCTAAAGAGCACATTTCAGAGTCTCTTCTGACATCCATTTTGATCTTTTCCTTTTTTTTTTTTGTCTTCTTAATAACTTTTTGCTTTCTTCCTGTATGATGTTCTTGATGTCATCAAGAACTCTTCTGGTCTTCAGTCTTAGTGTGAAATGTATCAAGTCTGCTCTTCAGATGATCTCTAAATTCAGGTGGGATATATTCAAGGTCATATTCTGGCTCTCGTGGACTTGTTTTCATTTTCTTCAGTTTCAGTCTGAATTTGCATATGAGCTATTGATGGTCTGTTCCACAATCTGCCTCTGGCCTTGTTTTGGCTGATGTTATGGACTTTTTCCACTTTCTCTTTCCACAAATGATCCATGTGTATAGTCATCTCTTTTGCTGTTTAAAAAAGGCATTTGAAATGAACAAATCATTGGTTTTGCAGATTTCTATCATGTGATGTCTAGCATCATTTCTACCACCAAGGCCATATTTTCCAATTACTGATCCTTCCTCTGTGTTTCCAACCTTTGCATTCTGATCGCCAGTGCACTCCAATTCCAAAAGCCACCTCAGTATGATCAACTGACAGAAGAGTGATGGGTTTGCTACATTAGTTTAGCATAATACCATGATCCTTACAAAATATTGTGCAACATCCCTGTAATGATTTCAAAACCTTCCATGTAGTTTGTACCCTAAAAAGTCCTAGATTAGGTACGTGTAGCTTGTTTTCTGAGGTGTCTTTTAGGCTTTGTTGGTGGTAGGGAATTGAGGGACAGAGGAAGACAGAAAATGTGGATTGCATGTTTAGTTTATTCCTGGGCATCATATCTGGGTACATCATCCTCATTTCATTTCAGGATGAGAGACCAAAATTAAATATAAGATTCATAATTTTATAAGGCCATTTCCCAACATCAAAAAAGTGGAGTGTCTTCAAACCACTGTGAATACTTGAGAAATGTCCTGACAGAGACAAGACAAATGTTATACCATCATACAGCAGATGAGAGTTAAGAATCCTTGGAGACACGGCATTACTCCTTGTACAAATTGAATTTACCTGCTTGTATATTCCATTCGTGCTTTCCCATCAAATCTATCACACCCTAAGTAGCATTACAAAAACAAATGCCCCTCTTCTAATGAGACTTTCATGTGTTTCTCCTGCTTCCCTGCTAGCGTTCTTGTCACGTCCACAAAAGCAAGACATTTGTTTTTTAAAATAAATTTGAACTGAAATTCCAGAAGAAAGGTAGATGGCAAATGCCTGGCAAGGTAAATAATTTGATGAGACATAAAAATAATGAAATTTCAGCCACCTTCAGTGGAGCCTGAAGGTTTTTAATTCTATTAAGCAGCAAAGAAGAAAGAAAAATAGACACCCATATGTTAAAAAATCACAATTAATCCTTGCAGAAGTAAAATTTAGGATACCTTACTGAAGAAAACATTCATGAGAGAAGCCAGCGACAATAGTTTTCTTTTCACTCTAATAACTAGGGTCTGGAATGTGATCTATTTTTGTCATTCGTATTTAGCTTTTATTTCCAATGTGTAAAAAATGTGCAGAGACAATTGACTTCAAAAATGAGCAAGCTAACGATAGAACTCTCTTTGCCTGCCCTGATTTTTACCTCTTGTTGTTGTTGTTGTGTTATGCCATAGAGTCAGCTCTGACTCATAGCAACAAGAGATAGGGTTTCCGAGGAGCAGCTGGTGAACTTGGACCACCGACCTTGCCATTCAAATCAACCTTGCAGTCTCACGCATTAGCGTGCAGTGCCACACCAGGACTCCTAGTCTCTTGTCATTGCTGTTGGGTACTGATGAGTCAATTTTGACAGAGTAGAGCTGCCCCATAGGGTTGTCCAGGGTGTGCGCTTTATAGGAACAGGTTTTTCTCCTATGAAGCCACTGGGTGGGTTCGAACCACCAACCTTTCTGTTAACAGTCATACTCTTAACCATTATGTCAACAGGGCTGTTACACTTAGCCTGTTGTTGTTGTGTGCTATGAGGTCTAGGCAGTCTGAAACCCTATGGAATGAGTTGCAGACAAACCTGTCTTTGCTTCTATCACATCCATTTGTTTCATTGCTTATTTTTCTGGTTTTCATAACATTGTAAGATTTATCTCAGAAAATTACCCATTTGTTAGGAAAAAACCCTACTATTTGACCTGACCCAGCAATACTACTCCTGGGTATAGATATGCCCAAGAGACTTAAAATCAGTAAAGCAAACAGCCTCTCATACACCAGCAGAGTTCATTGTAGCACATGAACTATTCACAATAGCCAAAAGATGAAAACGCCCTTAATAATATCAGTAACAGAGGAGGAGATAAATAAAATGTGGTGTATACCGACAATGGAATATTTTTCAGTGAAAAATAGAAATGAAACCTCAATGCACACTACAATATGGGTGATCCTTGAAAACATGCCAAGTGAAGTAATTCAATCAAAAAGGGCAAATATTGTATGATCTCACTTATATGAAGTATCTAGAATAGCCAAATGCATAGAGACCAATGTTTATTAGTAGATCCCAGACACAGTATGGAGGGGAAAAGGGGGAAGTATTCCTTAGATAGCACTGATTGTGTTTATGGTTATGGAAAATTTGACAACAGATTTTTTTGTGCTTGTCCAAAGTGATAAATCACTGTAGCAAAAAGAAATGGTCGATGTTCAACCATTTCAAGAGGTAGCATATGATCAATACGTGATGACACTGGAGAAAAAAACTCAAAGCTACGCTGGAGGGATTGATACAAACAAGACTTTAGGAAATGACAGGATACAAATTGAAATCTTTCCACAAAGTGATGCAGCACTGGAGGGGCTCACTTACGTGTTGTTGTTGTTGTTAGGTGCCATCCAGTCAGTATCAGCTCATAGAAACCTTATGCACAAAAGAATGAAACATTCCCAGATCCTGGGCCAACTTCACTATTGTTGCCACGCTTGAGTCCATTGAGGCTGCCACTTGGCCAATCCATCTCATTGGGGGTCTTCTTCTTTTTCTCTGACCCTCCACCCAACCAAACATGATATCCTTCTCCAGTGACTGGTCCCTCCTGACAATATGTCCTAAGTATGAGAGATGAAGGTTTGCCATCTTGGCCTCCAAGGAGCACTCTGGCTGCACTTCTTCCAACACAGATCTGTTTATTCTTTTGGCATCCCATGGCACTTTCAATATTCTCCTCCAACACCATAACTCAAAGGCATCAATTCTTCTA
>NW_006408635.1:135644-137365 GCF_000296735.1 Chrysochloris asiatica | reverse complement strand
GCTCCTAGGAAACCCTATACAGGGTCACTATAGGTCAGAATCAACTCAACGGCACTTAACAACAACTCCTTACTACAGGTGTCCTAGTGTGGTGTGGTGGGCTAATGCGTCAGATTGCAAAGTCATTTGAACTGCAAGGTTGGTGGTTCAAGCTCACCAGCTGCTTCTTGGAAACCATATACAAGGTCGCTATGGGTTGGAATCAACTCGATAGCACTTAACAATAACAAACCCACAAGGTCGGAGTCCTGGTGTGGCGCTGTGGGCTAATGCATCAGACTACAAAACCGTTTGAACTGCGTGGTGGATGGTTTAAGCTCACCAGCTGCTCCTCTGAAACCTTATACAGGGTCCCTGTGAGTCGGAAGTGACTGAAGGGCACATAACAACAAACAACAACAAATCCTTATTGTAAGGAGCTGTGGTAGCGTAGTGGTTACGAGTCGGGCTGCTAACCTCAAGGTCAGCAGTTTGAAACCACCAGCTGTTCCGTGGGAGAAAGACGAGGATTTCTGCTCCTGAAAAGATGTACAGCCTCGGAAACCTGATACAGGGTCACTATGAATCGGGACCGACTGGCCAGCACTTAACAACAATAAGAAAAACTCCTTACTGGAGTCCTGATGTAACACTGTGCTTTGCACTTCAAGATAAAGAAAACAAAAACTCCACCCAATTGGACAAATAACATCATGATAAATGGAGAAAAGATTGAATTGCCAAGCACTTCGTTTTGCTTGGCTTCAATGTGACGAACTACTACATCAGTTTGAACTGCAAGGTTCATGGTTCAAGCTCACCAACCACTCCTTGGCAACCCTATACAGGGTCACTATGGGTGGGAACCGACTCAACGGCTCTTAACAACAACTTCTTACTGGTTTGGCACTGTAGGATAAGCACCAGACTGCAAGGTCTGTTTGAACAGCAAGGTTGGTGGTTCAAATCCACCAAGTGCTCCTTGGAAACCCTATACTTGTCCACAATTAGTCAAAACCAAGTAGACTGCACTTGACAACAACAACAACCTCACATGGTTGTTGCTACTGTTGTTAGGTGCCATTGAGTTGATACCGACTCATAGTGACCCTATGTACAGCAGAACAAAACACTGCCCAGTCCTGGGCCAGCCTCATAATTGTTGCCACGCTTGAGCTCATGGATACTGCCACTTTGCCAATCCATCTCTCTGGAGGTCTTCCTCTTTTTCTCTGACCCCCCACCTTACCAAATATGATATCTTTCTCTAGTGACTGTTCCCTCCTGACAATATGTCTGAAGTATGAGAGACGAAGTTTGGCCATCCTGGCCTCCAAGGAGCACTCCTGTTGTACTTCTTCCAACATGGATCTGTTGGTTCTTTTGCCATCCCATGGCACTTTCAATGTTCTCCAACACCACAATTCAAATGCATCAAATCTTCTATGGTCTTCCTTATTCACTGTTGTTGTTAAGTGCCGTCAAGTCAGTTCTGGCTCATATAAACCCTTTGTAGGGTTTCCAAGGAGTGGCTGGTGGGTTTGAATCTTCAACCTTGTGGTTCAAACAGATTTTGAGGTTGATTGCTTATCCTAAGGTGCCACACCAGGACTCCCTGGTGTTGTTGTTGTTGTTTGGTGCCATCGAGTCGGTACCGACTCATAGCAATTTTATGCACAGCAGAACGAAACACTGCCCAATCCTAGGTCAACCTCACTATTGTTGCCATGCTTGAGTCCATC
>NW_006408635.1:134502-135544 GCF_000296735.1 Chrysochloris asiatica | reverse complement strand
AAACATCTTTCTGATATTCTCTGCTTTCAGTCAAGATCCATCAGACATTAACAACGATATCCCTCGTTCCACAGCCTTTTCTGAATCTGGCTTGAACCTATCTATGGAAGTTCTCTGTCAATGCATGCTTGCAGCTGTTTCCATATTACCCTTAGTAAAACTTTATTCACAATGGATATCAAAGAGATTGACTGATGATTTCTGTATTCCATTTGGTCACCTCTCTTTAGAATGGGCACAAATATGGAACTCTTCCAATCAGTCAGTCAGATAGTTATCTTCCAAATTTCTTGGCAGAGATGAGTGAGTGCCTCCCGTGCCACCTCACTTTCTTGAAAGATTTCAGTTTTTATTCCTGTCAATTCCTGGTTCCTTGTTCTTTGCCAATTCCTTCAATGCACCTTGGACTTCCTCCTTCAGTATCATTGGCTCTTGATCATATGGTATCTCTTGAAACAGTTGAACATTAACCATTTCCTTTTGGTACAGTGACACTGTGCAGTCCTTGCATCTTCTTTTGATGCTTTCTACATCATTCAATAATTTGCCCAGAGAATCTTTCAGTAACAAAAGTTGAGGCTTGAATTTTTTCTTCCACTCCTCCAGCTTGAGAAATGCTGAGCGTGTTCTTCCTTTTTGGTTTTCTGACTCCAGATCTTTGTATATTTTGTTGTAATATTTGGCTTTATCTTCTCGAGCTCATCTTTGAAATTTTCTGTTCAGCTCTTGGACCTCCTCATTTCTTCCATTTGCTTTAGCATCTCTATGCTAGAGAACAAGTTTTAGTGTCTCTTCTGACATCCATTTTGACCTTTTCCTTCTTTCTTGTCTTCTTATTGACTTTTTCCTTTCTTCATGTATGGTGTGATGTCATCCCACAACTCTTCTGGTCTTCGATCTTTAGTGTTTAATGTATCAAATCTGTTCTTCAGATAATCTCTAAATTCAGGTGGGATATATTCAAGGCTTAATGGACTTGTTTTCATTTTCTTCAGCTGCAGTTTGGATTTGCATATGAATAATTGATGATCTGTTCCACAGT
>NW_006408635.1:123612-127422 GCF_000296735.1 Chrysochloris asiatica | reverse complement strand
CAACTGGTCCCTCCTGACAATATGTCCGAAGTATAAGAGACGAAGTTTGGCCATCCTGGCCTCCAAGGAGCACTCTGGCTGCATTTCTTCCAACACAGATCCGTTGGTTCTTTTGGCAGCTCATGGCACTTTCAATATTTTCCGCCAACACCATAACTCAAAAGTATCAATTCTTCTACAGTCTTCCTTATTCACTGTCCAGCTTTCACATGTATATGAGGATTTTGAAAATACCATGGCTTGGGTCAGGCGCACCTTAGTCCTCAAGCTGACATCTTTGACTCCCTGGTTAAGTTCCAAAAATCAGGTCATTATGTGGAAATCCGCATTGTGGAAAAGGAGTGATTAAAGACCACTCAGGCTCCAGGAGTGATTTCCGTGGATCCCTGTGGATCAGCTTGCTTCTCTGCACCTTTCTCATCTCTGTGTTGTGATTCGGTCCTTGGGCTGGCCAGGTTGGCTCGTGCCATTTCAAACCACAGACAGGGATAATTGGATCAGAGTTTGCAGCCCGGATGGGACCTGCCCTACCTTGACCCAGATGAAGGTTAAGCTCTCCACAGTATTGCCCACCCACGCAGGACCAGACCACTGCCTACAGGCCCCAGCACTCCCAAATACACCAACAGCACCTCTCAGGGCCCGCAGTGAAGTGGCTGTCTTGTCCTGTTTGTGTCTCTATGCCACCTTCTCACAGACAAATGCTGTGATGCACGGTTTTGCTTGGGTGGTGGGGGAGCCTAACACCCACATGGGATTCAGGGAGGCCTGAGAGCTCCTTTGCAAGTTAATGTTCTGAGGCTCCAGCATCCAGCTTTTTTCTTTTTCTCCCTCTTTTAAGTTTATTCACATCCAAGAATGGGGAGTGAGGTGGAATGGGAGGAATCAAGAACTTGGGTCTCAGGAGGGAGATGACTTCTTACTCAAAATACATGGGTCTTTACCTGACTTTGACATGACTCAACTAGATTTTTACTGTTGTCATAAATGTGAAATGTCAGATGATATGAATGTGAGAAGTATGTATATATTTGTGTTCAATGTCTGCTTCAGCTGCATTGAACAGAATTGGCGTTAAATATAGTGCCAAGAGAACACATAAATGTGGTACAAATGATTTGGACTCCATAGAACCGAGGTTGGCAGTTTGAAGCCACCAATAGCACTACCAAAGCAAGCCTTTGCAGTCTGGTCCTATAAACATTATAGCCAAGAAAACCCAGGCCGCAGTTCTATCCTTTAACACACCTGGGCCTGTGGGTCAGAAAGACTTGATGGCAGCAGATTATCAGTGTTTTTAGGCATTCAATAAGTAGTGTATTCATTCCTAAAGTTCATTGTAAAGAAAAATATTTCTTTGTAAGTTCAGTCAGAAAATGTCATTTCTGTTGATAAGCCTTTCCTCTATGAATTATCTTCATCTTGTGGAGCACTGGGCTTCAACCAGGCAGAGAAAAACCAACAATAAAATTCTTTAATATGCCTACAGTTAATGAAACAAACCAAGAAAAGACGGAAAACAAACCCACATAAAAGCCAGCATTCCTTAGTCAGACAAGCCTAAGAAAAAGGCAATAGTCAATTTCATTCTCTTTAAGTTTCCCTACTCTGTATCTTTGAAGCAGATGAAGTCAGAATTCTTTTTGAGTGACCATTAAAAACCCTTTGGAAAGTCACTGTAACATCCCCCACCAATACAATGGAAACGTTTAGAATATGAACAGGATCATTATTCTGTCCATCATAGAGGAAGCATGCCATGTTTCTCTGTAATAAAATGTTCCAATTGAAATGAAAGCCGCATAAACATGTTGAAGCTGCCAGCGGGATACAGTTCCCACAGTCAGAGTGCAAGGTGCAATGGGTTAGCTTGGGGGCCTCAGCTCTCCACTCAGGTACAAACAGCACCTCCAATTTATAATGATAATGAAACTTAGCAAGCTGATCCTATTCACTCATAGAAACTGTGGCATTCACTGGCAAGGTAGCTTTGTTCCTGGCAGACTTGTTCTATTAAAATCAAATCAGAGCAAAATGTGTTTAGGCAAAATTTTAATGACCTTTTGCCCCTAATTTTCTTACTTTGAAATGAGAAATGTCTAGCTTCCAGTAAGTACCTTCTAGGTGCATGTTGTACAGAAAGAACTGTGTACTTCTGACTTACTTCCTAAGCACAATTAACTTAATTATTTTGCCTGTCTCTAGTACCCCCCTTCCAAACAGGAACAAAAATAAATATCTGAAAGAGCAAACCTTGATTAGAGACCTGTCATGTCTCTGGCAAGATACTTTACATAAGAAAAACAATCGAGAAACCCTTCGTGACATAAACACTAATAAGCATTTCTTCTCCCTATTGTAATGTGATTTGGAGGTGAGGGAATTCTCAGCTCCAGAAAGTAAATGAAAATCCATGCCACCTCACACTACTTATTTTGTAAGAAAGATGTTATATCTGGAGCTGCTTAAATTATCAAAAACATTTCAAAATAATAGTGACTATCATTGGAAGGCACTGACGATGTGCCTTACCCTATGAGAGGCTTGTCGTTAGGTGATAAAATGAGCTCAAGTACACCCAAACCATAGCAACCTTGTGTTGTTGTTAGGTTTTATCAAGTCAATTCCACCTCATAGTGACCCTGTGTACAACACTATGAAAAACTGCCCCATGCTACACCATCGTCACAATTGTTGCTAAGTTTAAAACCATTGCTGCTACCATAGTATCCTTTTCGCTGACTCTCCACTTTACCAAGCATGAAGTCCTTCTCCAGGAATTGGCCCCACCTGATAACAAGTGAATTAGGAGAGACAAAGTCTAGCCTTGCTGGCTTCTAAGGAGCATTCTGGTAAGACTTCCAACACAGATTTGTTGGTTATTCCGACAGTCAGTAGTACTTCTAAGGAGCATTCTGGTAAGACTTCCAACACAGCTTTGTTGGTTATTCTGACAGTCAGTAGTACTTCTGGTACTTTTCTCCAACAACGTAGTTCAAATTTCTAGGTTCTCCTACGGTCTTCCTTATTCATTCTCCAACTGTCACATGCATATATGGCTATTGAAAATACCATGGTTTTGTTCAGGCACACCTTAGTCCTCAAACTGGTATCTTTGAGGACTAAGGTACACCAGATCCAAGAGTTTGAAAGAGCTTTTGTGCAGCAGATTTGCCTAATACAATATGACATTTGATTTATTGACTGCTGCTCCCACGAGTGTTGATTGGGGATCCATACTGAATGATGTCTTTGATAACTTCAATCTTTTTCCATTAATCATGTTGTTAATTATTGGTTCAGGGATAAGGATTTTTGTTATCTTTTAATTGAGGTTCAATCTATACTGAAGATTACAGTCTTTGATCTTCATCAGTAAGTATTTTTAAGTCTTCTTCATTTTCAGTAATCAAGGTTGTATCATATGTATATCAAAAGTTATTAATGAGTCTTCCTCCAATCTTAATGCCATGTCTTCTTTATATAATCCTGTTTCTCAAGATTATTTGCTCAACATACAGATTGAATAAGTATGGTGAAAGGATAAAATTCTGGCACACACCATTCCTGATTTAAAATCAGTCAGTACCCCTTTATTTTGTTTTAATGATTGTGTCTTGGTCTATATATGTTGTTGTCAGGTGCCATCAAGTCAGAACCGACTCATAGCAACGTCATGCACAGCAGAAAGAAACAATGTCCAATCCTGGCCCAACCTCACTACCGCTGCCACACTTGAGTCCATCAATGATGCCACCTGGCCAATCCATCTCGTTAGGGGTCTTCCCCTTGTTCTCTGACCCTCCACCT
>NW_006408635.1:119630-121567 GCF_000296735.1 Chrysochloris asiatica | reverse complement strand
GAAATGTTTGAATATTGACCACTACTTTTTGGCACAGTGACTCTGTGTATTCCTTCCATCTTCTTTTGATGCTTTCTGCATCATTTAGTATTATGTCCATTGTTAAGTGCTATCGAGTCAGTTCCAACTCATAGGAACCCTGTAGAGGGTTCCCGAGGTATGGTTTGTGGGTTTGAACCACCAACATTATGGTTCAAACTGAGTTTTCAGCCTACTGTTGACCCTACAGCACCACACCAGGACTCCATAGAATCAATCCTACAATAGTTCAAAATGAGACTTGAATGTTTCGTTCAGTTTGAGAAATGATGAGCATGTTCTTTCCTTTTGATTTTCTAGATCCAGGTCTTTTCACAATTCACTGTAATACTTTTTTTGTTATTGTTTTTTGTTGTTGTTGTTGTTTTTTTGGTCTTCTCTAGCTGCCCTTTGAAATGTTCAGTCTTTTCTGACATTCATTTTGTTTGTTCCTTTCCTGTCATTTTAAAGAGCTTTTTGTTATCTTACTATATGATGCTCTTGATGTCAAGCCATAAGTCTTCGGGTCTTTGGTCAATAGTGTCTAATGCATCAAATCTGTTGTTGAAAGCTCGTGTACAGTAAAATGAAACTGGCCCATTCGGCACCATCCTCACAATTGCTGAGCCTCTTGTGCAGCCACTGTGTCAAACTATCTCTTCTGTCGTGACACTCTACGAAACACGATATTCTTTTCCAGGAACTAATCGCTCTTGCCCACCACTTGTCTGTCAGTTTGTTGTACTGTGGTGGCTTGGTTGTTTCTGTGATGTTGACAACTATGTCATTGGTATGTTAAATACCAGAAAGGTCACTACAGTGGACAGATTCCAGTGGACCTTCCATACTAAGACAGAATAGGAAGATGAGGAGACAGACCACTTCTGAATGGTTCGCTAAAACAGGATGTTGTTGTTGTTGTTGTTGTTGTAAAGTGCCATCGAGTCAGTTGTGACTCATAGCAACCCTGTATAGGATTTCCAAGGAGCAGCTGGTGAATTTGAGTCACAGATGTTACAGTTCAAACTGACCTTGGCGTCCAGTGCATTAGCCCAGATCACCACACCAGGACTCCTGAAGTGGACATCTATTAGCTATATTGAATCTGATACCATATGTCTTACTATGGCAGAACAACATAATGAGGCAGAATGGCATGGCTTTCATTGTCAAATAGAGACTTTGAAGGTATATCTTTGAGTACAATGCTGTCTGGGATATAATAATATCTGTATGCCTACAAAGAAGACCAGTTAACACTGGTCTATTATTAACTATTATTTGAATTTTTGCAACAATTACTAAAGCCAGTGATAATGAAATTGAAAATTTTTACCAACTTCTTCAGTCTGAAATTGATCAAATATGCAATCAAGATGCATTGATAATTATTGGTGATTGGAATGTGAAAGTTTGAAACAAAGAGAAAGGATAGGTAGCTGAACAATATGGCCTTGGTGATAGAAATTATGCTTGAGATCACATAAAACAATTTGACAAGAACAATAAATTGTTCATTGCAAATACATTTTTCAAACAATGTAAAAGATGACCATACACATGGACTTCACAACACGGAACACACAGAAATCAAATTGACTACATCTGTGGGAAGAGACAGCAGAAAATCTCCATATCATCAACCAAAACAAGGCCAGCAAGTGACTATGGAACAGACCATCAATTGCTCATATTCAAGTTCAGGCTGATGCTGAAGAAAATTAAAACAAGGCCACAAGAGAAAAAATATGACCACAAACATATTCCATCTGAATCAGAGATCATCTCAAGAATGAATCTGATGCATTAGACATTTGTGACTCAATATAGAAGAATTATGATATGACATTGAGAACATCATACCGGAAGAAAGCAAGAGGTCATTAAAAAGAAAGAAAGAAAGAGAGAAAGAGAGAAAG
>NW_006408635.1:110919-119530 GCF_000296735.1 Chrysochloris asiatica | reverse complement strand
AGGAAGGAAGGAAGGAAGGAAGGAAGGAAGGAAGGAAGGAAGGATGGGAAAAATAACTGTAAACTTGCTCTTGAGTGTAGAGAATCTAAAGAGAATGGAAGACATTTGTAAAAGAGTTGAGCAGAAAATTTCAAAATGCAGCTTGAGAAGACAGAGTCAAGCATTATAATGAAATGTGCAAAGACCTGAATTAGAAAACTAAAAGGGAAGAACACACTCAGCATTTATCAAGCTTAAAGAACTGAAGAAAAAATTCAAGTCTTTTGTTGCAATATTGAATGATTCTACGGGTAAAATATTTTAAAATGCAGCACACACCAAAAAAAAAAAAAAAAAAAAGGAAGGGATACACGGTCACTATATACCATAAGAAATGGTCCGTGTTCAAACATTTCTAGAGGTAACATATGATCAAGAAGCAATATTGCTGGAGGAAGAAGTTCAAGCTACACTGAAGGGCTTTGGTGAAAAACAGAGCTCCAATAATTGACAGAACACCAGCTGAAACCTTTCAACAAACAGATGCAGCACTGGAGAAGGTCACCCATCAATGCCAAGAAAACTGGGCGGTAGCTACCTGCCCAACTAGTTGGAAGATATTGTATTTGTGCACATTCCAAAGAGATGTGACCCAATGGAATATAGAAATCATTAAACATTATTAATATCATGTTCAAATAAAATTTTGCTGAAGATAATTAAAAAATGACTGCAACAGTACATCAGCAGGTAACTGCCAGAAATACAAGACAGATTCAAAAGAGGATGTGGAACTATAGACATCATTGCTGATGTCAGATAGATCTTGACTGACAGCAGTGTATGCTACAAAAATGTTTACTTGTGCTTTATGGACTGTGTGGATCATGATAAACTATGGATGACATTGTGAAGAATGGGTATTCCAGAACACTTAATTGTGCTCCTGATGAACCTATACATAGACCAAAAGGCAGTTGTTAGAACAGAACAAGGGGATGCTGAATGGTTCAAAACCAGGAAATGTGTGCACTAGAGTTATATCCTTTCACTATACATATTCAATCTGCATATTGAGCAAATAATCTGAGAAGCTGGGTTTTATGAAGAAGAATGTTTCATGGGATTAAAAGAAGACTCATTAGCAACCTTTGATATACAGATGATACAACCTTGCTGGTTAGAAATGAAAAGGACTTAAAATACTTCCTGATGAAGATCAAAGACTACAACCTTCAGTAAGGATTGCAACTCAGTGTAAAGAAAAACACATATCCTCACAACTGGATCAATAAATGACATAATGAAAAGTGAAGGAAAAAATTTACATTGTCAAAGACTCCATTTTGCTTGGATCCACAATCAAAACTCGAGGAAGCAGCAGTTGAGCAGTCAAATGGTAAGTCTGTGGCACAAAGTGTCTTTAAAGTGTTCAGGAGCAAAGAGATTAGTCTGAGGACTAACATGGTATTTTCAAATGTCTCAAATGCATGTGAAAATTAGACAATGAATAAGGAAGACCATACAAGAATCGGTACATTTGAAGTATGTTCTTGAAAAAGAGTATTAAAAATAACTACCAGAAGAACAAATCTGGCTTGTGAAAAGGGCAGACAAAATGCTCTTTAGAAGCCTGGATGGCAAGACTTCAACTCTCATTCTTCATATATGTATATGTTATCAAGAGGGGTCTGTTCCTGAAGAAGGACATCATGCTTAGCAAAGTAGATGGTCAGTGAAAAAGAGGAAGAGCCCTCAGTGCGATGGATTGACACAGTGGCAGACTGGGCTCGAACATAATAATTGTGTGGATGGTGAAGGTCTAGGCAGTGTTTTGTTCTGTTGTTCACAGGGACACTGTGAGATGGAAATGGCTCTACAGCACAGCAATCCCTAGTGATAATATGTACTTCCCATTTTTCTTGATTCTTACTTCATAAATTCCATGTTCTGGTACTTACTGGATGTTTTCAGCTGTTTCTTCTCATTTTTGTTTGGTTCTCATCAGCAAGTATAGGTCCCAAAAGCTTTGCTCGATTCATGGTATTAAACTCATTCTACTTTGAGGAGACAGTTCCTTGCCACTTGTATTTTGAGTGCTCATCTCCTGACCCTCTGTCAGACAATGTTCCACTGCTATTTATAAGATTTTAAGTATCTAATCCCTCAGAAGTGATCACCTAATCCTTCCTCGCAGTCTGTCTTAGTCTAGAAGCTCCATTGACAATTGTCCTGATATTTGAAATAACGGCTGTCATAGCTCCCAGCATCACAGTAACATGCAAGTCACCATAGCACAACAAACTGAGAGATGATTGCTGGTGAGAGGTTTACTTACATCATTTCAAACTATTTTCACCGCCACCTAATAAGTACTTCTTGTTGTCCCATTTTTAGGTGAGGAAAATGAGAACTTGAGAGGATAAGCAATTCCCCAATGTCAAACAAGTTGTGAGTGGTGTGGCTAGATTTTGCAGCAAAGTTGTCTGTCCCCCAAATCTGTTTTCTTGTTGACTGAGCTATATTTTGCCTTCTCAAGTAGTTGACTCGGGGCCAAACTATTAATTGCATCATAAAGTATTCCCCCTGTGAAGATTGAAATGCTCTTTAGCATGCATTTTATACTATCTCCACAAAGCACAAGGGCATACACTAAAGTGTGTGCCTAAATTTCTACATGCAACAGGATGAGGCTCTTCCCTTTTTCTGGAAAAGACAGAAAGCTCAAATCAACCTGTTGCTCTAGTAAATGCTCATTTCCTCACTGTATCGGGCTTCTAGGGTTGGCTAGCACATGGCCACAAACTGGGGGACTTAAAACAAGAAAATTATATACTCTCAAATCTCTAGAAACTAGAAGACCAAAATCAGATATCAGCAGGGTTTTGTTCTCTCCAAAGGCTCTAAGGGCTTAATCTTGCTTCCAATAACCCCAGGCACCCCTTAGATCGAATCTCTGCCTTCATCTTCACCTTGACATCTTCCCGCTGTGTGCCTTTCTTTGTCTCCTCTTCTCTCTTATAAAGATACCACTTACATTAAGCATCCTTGTTAGGTGCCATTGAGTCAGTTCTGACTCATAGCAACACTGTGTACAACAGAACAGAACACTCCCTACTCCTGTGTCATCCTCACAATGACTGCTACACTGGAGCCCATTGTTGCAAACACCATGTCAGTCTGTCTGCTTGAGGGTCTCCCTCTTTTCCACTGAGCCTCTATTTTTCCAAGCATGATATCCTTCTCCAGGATCTGGACCTTTCTAACAAGACGTTAACGTGTCCAAAGGACATGAGATGAAGTCTTGCCATTATCCTTTCACAGGAGCATTCGGGCTGTATTTCTTTCCAGACAGATTAGTTTGTTTTCTCACTGTCCATAGGATATTCAGTACTATTTGCTAATATCATCATTCAATGGCATCAATTCTTCTTCAGTGTCCTTATTTATTGTCCAGATTTCTCATGCATATGAAGCAACTCAAAATACCATGACTTGGGTCAGGCACACATTAGATCTTAAAGAGACATCTTTGCTTTTTAACTCTTAAAGAGGTCTTTTGAAACACATATTTCCAAAGCAATAAATACATAATTTGATTGATTACTTGACTATTTTCTTGGGTATTGACTCTGGATCCAAGAAAATTGAAATTCTTCACAACTTCAAACTTTTTTCCATTTATCATGGCGCTCTGGTAGCGTAGTGGTTACGAATCGGGCTGCGAACCGGAAGGTCAGCAGTTCGAAACTACCAGCGGCTCTGAGGGAGAAAGATGAGGCGATCTGCTCCTGTAAAGATTTACAGCCTCGGAAACCCTATTCAGGGTCGTTATGGGTCAAAACCAACTAGACGGCACTTAACAACAACAACAACAACAACATCATGATGCTTTTATCTCCAGTTGTGAGAATTTCTGTATTATTTATGTTGAGGTATAATTCATTGTGAAGACTGTAGTCTTTGATCTTCGTCAGTAAGTACTTCAAGCCATTTTTGCTTTCAGTAAGTCAGGTTGTGTTATTTGCAAATCACAGGCTGTTGGTGAGTCTTCTCCAATTCTGACATTTTTCTTAACATAGTTCAGCTACTCGGATTATTTGCCTCATCATGCAGATTGAATAACTATGGTGAAAGAATACAACTCTAATGTACACTTTTTCTGATTTTGAGCCATTTTTGAGCTATTCAGTGTCCTCTGATTCTGTTCAAAGGACTGCCTCTAGGTCTATTACAGATCCTACATGAACACAATGAAGTGTTCTGGATTTCCAATTCTTTGCAATGTTACCCATCTTTTTTTTTTTCTCTTTTTTTTAGGATCCACACAGTAAAATAAAACACAGGTAAACATCTTGCTGGTATTCTTTGCTTTCAGTCAAGATCTATCTGATAATGATAGCCATCTTTCCATGTCCTCTTCGGAATCTTGTTAAATTTCCAGCAGTTCCCTGTTATATTACTGCAACCATTTTAAAATTATCTTCCAGAAATTTTTCCTTGTGTGTGACATTAATGATCTTGTTCTATAATTACCACATTCTGTTGAATCATCTTTCTTTGGAATGGGAATAAATATGGATCTTGTTCAGTCAGTTGGCCATGTACCTGCCTTTCAAATCTCTTAACATAAATGAGCGAGTGCTTCCAAGCAAACTTGGACATGCAAACAATTGAGCAAGCAACTACTAGCCAAAAGGATGGTAGTTTGAACCCACCCAAAGGTGTTTTGTAAGATATTGCTAGCTACCTGCTTTTAAAATGTCACAGCCTTAAAAAGCATATGGAGCAGTTCTACTGGACACTCATGGCATTATCATGAGGCAGATCAGACAAGATGACAACCAACAACTGCATACAGGATTAGACGTCATTTTACTCCAGTATCATCTCACGTTAACTGATAACATCTTCAAAGACGATACAGGTATACACTTAAGGTCTACATGACCAACATTCAACTGTTTATACATCTGTGGGCCAGGGCACCCTGGTATCTGAATGCCTGGGCATCACACCTTTGTCTTTCAGGTGCAACTCACAACCAAGAACCTCCTAGTCCATAGTGATGTAGGCTGAAGCCCAACCTCCCAACCATGTTCCTCCTGGGATCCTTAGAATGGTATCCTGAGCACACTGGCTCAGACCCCTTGGTCCTCACTGCCCCCTCCATGGGCAGGTCCTCATGGGTGAACTGGACTTTCTTGCAAATGAGTTAGCAAAGAACCCAATGACAGCCAAGTGGGACCTTGTCAAGGGATCACTTGAGGCATCTATTAGCAGGAGCTACCATGTTCAGGTGCCAGACAACAGTTCCAGAGCCAGTAATCTCGGAGCTCCATGCCCCTCAGACACAGTTGTTCACACAATGTCCAAATTACATAATGTCTTATGTCACAGACCTTATTATACATTCATGGTATGGCACTGTCGGATCAGCACGGGACTATAAACCACAAAATTGGCAGTTCAAATTCATGAGCTGCTCCTTGGAAACACTATGCAGGGTCTCTAAGAGTAGGAACTGACTAGACTGCATTTAACAACAACATCAGGCACATTAAAAAGCCCTGGTGGTGCCATAGGACAAGCATTTGACTGCTGACCACAAGGTCAGCAGTTCAAACCTACCAGTCAATCTGTGGGAGAAAGATGAGGCTTTCTGATCCTGTAAATATTTACAGCCTAAGAAACCCTGTACATGATTGTTATGAGTCAGAATTGACTTAATGGCAGTAGGTTTGTGAAATTTTGGGTTTATTATAGTCAGCAAGATCCTATCCATAGGTACCGAGGGTTCAGCATACCTGTCTGGAAGATGCAATTTAATCTATAATACCCAAGGAAATACACTGGCTAGCAATAAGTTTGGAGTATACTTTAAAGCTATGGCATCACCTCATTTATATATTGCAAAAAATTGTGTTAATATGATATTATTCAAATATTATTCTGGGCTCAAATTCAATTATTCCACAATTATATCTATATTTCCTCAATATAGAGAAATTGAAATACTTCAAACTTAAACGTAGTACTTCATTAGAAAACAAACCATACAAATTATCTTTTCATTGTATGATCCTACAAAATATAAATTGCTTTGCACCATTTGCACTTATGTAAATTTTGATACTGTATTGTTGTTGTTGTTAGGTGCCATCGAGTCAGTACCAATCCATAGTGACCTTATGCACAACAGAACAAAACACTGCCCAATCCTGGGTCAACCTCACTATTGTTGCCGCACTTGAATCCATCAATGCTGCCACTTGGTCAGTCGATCTCGTGAGAGACAAAGTTTGGCCATCTTGGCCTCCAAGGAGCACTCTGGCTGCTCTTCTTCCAACACAGATCTGTTTGTACTTTTGGTAGCCTGTGGCACTTTCAATATCCTCCTCCAACACCATAACTCAAAAGCATCAATTCTTCTATGATCTTCCCTATTCACTGTCCAGCTTTCACATGCATATGAGGTTATTGAAAATACCATGGCTTGGGTCAGGAGCACCTTAGTCCTCAAGCTGACATCTTTGCTCTTCAACACTTTAAAAAGGTTTTGTGTAACAGATTTGCCTAATGCAATATGTCCTTTGATCTCTTGACTGCTGCTTCTGTGACTGTTGATAGTTGATCCAAGAAGAATGAAGTCCTTGACAACTTCAATCTTTTCTCTGTTGATAGCAATGTTGTTTACTGGTCCAGTGGTGAGGATTTTTGTTTTCTTATCATTGAGATGTAATCCATACTAAAGGCTGTTCTCTTTGATCTTCATCAGTAAATGTTTTAAGTCCACTTCACTTTCAGCAAGCAAGGTTGTATCACCTGCGTATTGCAGGTTGTTAATGAGTTTTCCTCCAATCTTTATGCCACGTTTTTCTTCACAGAACCCAGCTTCTCAGATTATTTGCTCAGTATACAGGTTGAATAAGTACAGTGAAAGAATACAACCTTGTCACACAAGTTTCTTAATTTTAAACCATTCAGTGTTCCCATGTTCTGTTCAAACAACTGCCTCTTGGTCCAGGTACAGATTCCTCATGAGCACAATGAAGTGTTCCAGAATACTCATACTTTGCAATGTTGTCCATAGCTTGTCATGATCCACACAATCAACAGCCTTTGCATAGTCAATAAAGCACAGGTAAACATCTTTCTGATATTCTCTGCTTTCAGCCAAGATCCACTGGACATCAACAATGATATCCCTTGTTCCATGGCCTCTTCTGAATCTGGCTTGAACCTGTGGAAGTTCTCTGTCAATGTATGCTCACAGTCATTTCTGTATTACCTTTAGCAAAACTTTACTCACGTGGGATATCAAAGAGATTGTCCGATTATTTTTGCATTCCATTGGGTCACCTCTCTTTGGAATGGGCACAAATATGGATCTCTTACAATCAGTTGGCCATCAATTTAGTTCCAAACCATAGCGACCCAATGTGCAACAGAACAAAACACTGTCTTGTCCTGTACCATCCTTACAATTGCCACTATACTTGAGCCCATTGTTGCTGCCACTGTGCCAATCCCTCCCATGGGTCTCCCTCGTTTTGCTGTTCCTCCACTTTACTGTTGAAGACCACAATACTTTTTAGAGGAAATTTATATAATCTAGAGTCTCTGCAATATGTCATCCACAATATTCAAAACATAATAAAAAAAAATAGACATGAGAATGAGTAGAGAAATATGATTCAGAAACAATAGTTAAATAAGTTAAAGCAAAAGACCTTAAATTCCACTTTGTGAGAATAAAATACTGTAGAAGTACATATGATTTTTTTTCTCCAACTTAGAAATATGTAGTACTATAGAAAAATGACAATAGAATTATAACCCTGGACATGATGGACAGTCTGGTATCAGACTTATCCTCCTACTGTAAATTATAAAAATGAGAAAACTCTATGAAGCAATTTATTTCAGGCCTAGACAGCAAGCAGCAAAGGGCTTGGATCCTGGAGAGAAAAGAAGCATACAAGTGAGTACTATATTCATCCTGGCAGCGTTTTTCAAAGGCACTGCAGACAAATGTGAACAACAGTGCTTCTGGAAGTAATACATACAGAACAGAGTTCGTGATACTAAGGTAACTGGAAGTTGAAGGGCAAGACAACAGAGAAGAGAGAGCTGCACAGAAAGAGCCACAAAAAAAATCTGCCTAAGTTTTAGCCAAAGCTCCTAAACTCAATGCCAGGTGTGCATGGACAGGGAGAGGTTTGATGAAGAACAGTGGTGGTTCTGTGGTAGAATCCTCATCTTCCATGTGGAAGACCCAGAGTTGGTTCCAGTCAATGTATCTCAAGCAAGGCCACCATCCATCAGTGGAGGTTTAAGTATTGATATTGAACATGGTTCTTTGGAGCTTCCAGATAAAGATGGACTGGGAAGAAACACTTGGCACTCTATTTCAAAAATTAGCCAATGGTAACCACGCGAAGTTGACATGAGCTCAGGGCTGACTCTTCGGAAACCAGTAGCAATCAGAAAAAATTACTGTTGTATTAAAAACTGAACTGAAAACATAAAAGTCTTGACCAAGCTAGAATGGAAGGATCTTGTTGAACACTCATTTGAGACATCAGAAAGAAGTAAAACCATACCCTAACTAAGAGCAAAAATGAGATCT
>NW_006408635.1:89700-99634 GCF_000296735.1 Chrysochloris asiatica | reverse complement strand
AGCACTATTTACAATAGCAAAAAGATGGAGACCACCTAAGTGCCCATCAATGAAAGAATGGATAAACAAACTTTGGTACAATATACACAATGGAATATTATGCTACCTTGATGAAGAACAAGGAAGCTGCAAGCCACCACATATCATGGATGAACCTTAAGGACATTATGTTGAGTGAAATTAGTTAGTCTCTAAAGGAGAAATACTGCCTAGGACCATTATTGTAAAAGTTTAAGAAAAAATACCAACACTAAAAGGAAAAAAAAAAAATCCTTTGTTGATTACGGGGATATAGAGGGTGGGGTGAGGGGAGGGAGGGGACCATGGAGCACAGGGTAGGGAATAGACACAGGATGTTTTGGGTGTTGTGGGGGAGCAATACATAAGAAGACAGATGAGAGAACATTTAGGCAGATTTGCATGGACTAAGTGAGACAGAGGTAATAGTGATGTATGCTCAACCGTGGAAAAACAGGGCTCTGGGACAGGGATTGTGACATGGTTTGAATGAGAAAAAGAAGGGGAAATAATGTTAAGATGCTTGACTGTCTTGTGAATCTTGGTTTCCCTTGCCTACTAATATAAAATAGACACTTGAGGGGAGAGAAAGTAATAGCCAGAAACATCACCAAAGAAAGCTTGTAAGCCCGTCTTCAGCCTATAACTGATTGGAATAACCAAAATGGGGCTAGAACTTGCCCAGTGAAAGAGGTTTCCTGTGGCATCTTTGCATTACATAAGACCATAGGTGGAATCCGGATCTCCATCCAGAATCTTCTGAGGTGGGAAATTTCTGCTTGAAAAGACAAGCAGACCAGCCTGGAGTGGAGCAAAGAACAGAAGACACTTCTTGAAAGAAAGACCAGCAGGAAATATAAAAAACAATAATGGCAGTTTGATTGACTACTACAAGAACAATCAAGTTATTTGCTAGGGAGCCATCAAGACATGTAATCAAGTCCCCTCAGGGCAAACCCTGTTCCAAGACTGAAACACATATGGAATACATGAGTAGGCATGTAATCTTGCTGGTGATTACACAGAGAATGGAAGCAAATTGGTCTACCAATAAGGAGAAGTGGGGGTAAAAGCTGTCAGCTAAATGCAACCAGGTTCAATAGATTCCTGACAACCTGGATTGAGACCTGGTTGGCCAGCAGTATAGCGAGACCTGGGGACTCCTGAGCCCAGGGACAGGTACATAGCCACAGAGGACTAGAGCGGAGAGTGAAGCATCCAGCTGATATGAAGTGACGGGAGGTGCACAAGAACACCCATACTTGCAGATAGTACCCATTTGACCTAGCTTCAATGGCTGGATGACCAGAACTTGATTAGAGGAAGAAAGAAGAGGGGAAAAAGTGTAATCCACTACAATTTGATGAACTTGACCTATATTTATGGATGTAGTAGCTTAAAAGAGGGCACACATCTTTACAGCAAGGATCATTCCCAACCCCTTGATGCACAGGGTTCACAGGGATGGGCAACTTAGACATTGGCTACCCAAAATGGGGGGCTACAAAGGCACGAAGTGACTGGCTTACAAGTTTTCAAGAGGGAGCCTAGTTTCAGAAGATGTAGGGGAAGGTAGAATCTTCACTGAGTGGTTTCCAATCTGTCTAGATGGGGCTGGTGAAAGGAGATGGGGATAAGACTCTTGTGGTTCAATAGTGAATAGTTGCTATCAGGACTGATTGTGAATGTTGCAAATGTAAAAGCAGATGTTTTGTAACAAAAGGAGGGGAGTGGTTGATCTTGCAGTCCAGGAGCTGAGGACACTGGGACCATCAAGGGAGAAGAGCGGAGTGCAGGACTTTATCCAGAGAAGCAGTGACACCAGAGATGAAGGCAGAGACGATGACATGGAGAGATAGAGTAGCTATGGACTCTGGACTCAAGGAGGAAGAAAGGCTGTGAGCTGGCAGCGAAGGGGCAGGCTTCCAGGGTATAACCTTTGGTTGTTTGAATGGTTTTATATTCCAAAGTGCTTCAGTGTACATTCAAAAAATAAAAAATAAAAAGCACAGAGAATGGAAGCAAATGGCAAATGCTGTTGAATGATGATGTATGTAGGGGATTGTAATCATTGCAATGAAATGAAATACGATAGGATGAATGTAAAGCTGATGCTCTCCCATGTAAACTATCACTCAATTCACAACAAAAACTTAAAAAATAAATCTGAATACTCTTCAGAGGAAATTTATATAATATAATCTAGAATCTCTACTGTGTTATTCACAATGTTCAAAACATGATAAAAAAATAGATATATGAAGAAGCAGAGAAAGATGACTCTTAAACAATAGAAAAAAATACTAGTAGTAGAGGCGAATCAGATATTGAAATCATCAAATGCAGACTTGAACAATTACAAATACATTAAGAATAATATTGGTGTAAAATATAGATAAAATAGGTGAACATAAAGGAGATTTTGCCACAGAAATGGAAATTAAAAATTTAAAAAAAAGATGAAACAAGGGATATTCTATAAAATATCTGTTAGGAAATATGTATTGAATGAAAAAAAAAATCCATTGTCTGCAGACTAGATATAGCAGAAGTAAGTATCATCACTTAAACCACAATCTGATAGTATTTTTCCATTTGTTTATTGTATGTTTATAAGACTAGGCCTATGAGAATAGGGTCTTGTCTGTTTTGTTCACCACTGTAATACCAGTGCACAGAGTTATAGAGCACTTACTTGTTGGTATTCCATAAAATGTTGGTGAAGGAGGTAATAAAGAAGACACAAAGGATATAAAGAATAATGAAAACAAAAAAGTGCTCTATACTGAAGCTATATTCAAGAAAGACTATAAAGTGTAAGAGGGGAATGGTCACAAAATAGTCACAGCATTGATTGCATTTTTATTTTTAAATACAACGAGAGCCATAAATCTCAATGGACAAAATGATCTAAGGTCTTTAAGAACAAATTTAAAATATTCCTTTTATATTGATCGATTAGGCAATAAGCAATAATAATGCAACTTATTAAAATTTTATATACCTGCTACTTCATCTGATGAAGCAAAAGAAATGGTTATTTTGGATAACATTCGTGTAAAATACAGATAAAATGGGTGAAATCGCAGAAATACTTTGTAAACATTTTTTGGCAGTTACGGTTAGGTAATTGTTGTTGTTGTTAAGTATCATCAAGTCAATGCAGCCAGAGTGCTCCTTGGAGGCCAAGATGGCCAAACTTCGTCTCTCATACTTCAGACATACTGTCAGGAGGGACCAGTCACTGGAGATGGATATCATGTTTATTAAGGTGAAAAGTCAGAAAAAGGGGATGCCCCCAGTGAGATGAATTGGCCAAGTGGCAGCATTGATGGACTCAAGTGTGGCAACAATAATGAGGTTGGCCCAGGATCAGGCAGTGTTTCGTTCTGCTGTGCATAAGGTCACTATGGGTTGGTACTGACTTGATGCCACCTAACAACAACAATATTAATGCTAGGATGAGATGATTGCGCACTGTTTTGTTTTGTATGTGTCTAATAGCTAACAATAGTGAACATTTCTTCATGTGTTTATTGGCTGCCTGAACATCTTCTTGATGAAGTGTCTGTTCATGTCATGTGCCCATTTTTAATTGGATTTTTGTCTTTTCTTGTATACTAATCTTGAAGAAGTGCTACAGTTTTCTATAAATTTTGGAGATTTGTCCCTTGTCTGATATTTCATTGAAAAAAAAAACAAAAAAACTTTTCCCACTCTGTGGGCTCTCTTTTTATTCTTTTGGCAGTCTTTTGATGCACAAGTGTCTAATTTTTAGGAGTCCCCATTTATCTATTTTGTCTTCTACTGTTTGTATGTGTTGGGTAAAATTTGACAATGTGTTTATGCCATGTATTAGAGCCACTGACTTTCTTCTTATTTTTTCACTGATGATCTTTGTAGTTCTAGGTTTTGCATTTAGGTCTTTAATCCATGTTGAATTTATTTTTGTATGGGGTATAAGATATGGGTCTATTTTCCTTCTTCTGCAAATGAATTTTCAGTTTTTCTGGTATCATTTGTTGAAGAAACTATCTCAAGCCCAGTTAGTGTATTTTGGCCCTTTGTCAAAGATTAACTGGCACATTGTGAATGCATTTACATTGGGTTATCAACTGTGCTCCATTGATCTGTGTATTTTTCATTGTACCAATACCAGGCTGTTTTGACCACTTGTGGCTGTGTTTTAGAATTTGAGATCAGGGAATGAGAGGCCTCCAACTTTGTTCTCCTTCTTAAACAATGCATTGCTTATCCATGGTCTCTTTCTTTTCCACATAAAGTTAGTGACCAATTTTTCCATCTCTTTGAAGGATAACATTGAAATCTGGGTTGGAATTGCATTATATCTATAGATTGCTTTGGGCAGTGTTGACATTCTCTCAATGTTAAGTCTTCCTAACTATGAACATGGTATATTATTCCATTTTTTGTAAGTCTCTTTTGGTTTTTTGTAATAATGTTTTATAGTTTTCTTTGTATACGTGTTTTGTTTCTCTGGTTAGATCTATTCCTAAATATTTCATTTGTTAGTGGCTACCTAAATGGTATTATTTTCCTAATTTCCTTTACTTTATTAGAGTAGAGGAGTCCAACTAAGTTTTGTATTTTGATCTTGTGCTCAGACACTTTGCCAAACTTATTGATGAGTTCTATTAATGTTCTTGTAGGTCTTTGGGATTTTCTAAGTATAGGACCATATCATTTGAAAATAGAAAGAGTTTTACTTCTTCTTTGCCAATCTGGACACCTTAAATTTGCCTTTCTAGCCTTATAGCTCTGGCTAATACTTCCATCACAATATTGAATCTGAGTGGTGATAGAGGGCATCCTTGTCTGTTCACAAACAGAGTAATGTTGGCTGTTGAATTTGTATACATACTCTTAACAATGTTGATGAATTTCCCTTCTCTTCCTATTTTGTTGAGTGTTTTTTATCAGCACTGGATGCTGTTTTTTTTTTCAAATGCTTTTGCTGTATCAGTTGATAAGATCATGTGGTTCCTTTCCTTTGTTTTGTGTGGTGGCCTATGTTGATTGTTTTTCTAATATTGAAAGCATTCCTGCATATTTGGTATGAATCCCACTTGGCCATGCTATATATATTTTTTTTTCATATGTTATTGAATTCTATTGGCTAGGATTTTGTTGAGAATTTTTGCACTATGTTCTTGTGGGATATTAGTCTATATTTTTCCTTTTTAGTGATATATTTGCCTGGTTTGAGTATGAGGGTTATGTTCATTTCATCAAATGTATTTGGGGTTTTGCCATCTTTTTCTATGTTCTGGAATAGTTTAAGTAGAATTGGTGTAAGTTCTTGTATGAATGTTTGGTAGAATTCATCAATAAAGCTATCAGGGCCAGCACTTTTTTTTAATTTGGAGTTTTTTAATAACCTGATCATTTTCTTCCTTTGTCACAGGCCCTTTCAAGCATCTACTTCACTCTGTGTTAGATTAGGTAGGTCAGGTTTTTCTAAAAATGTATCCATTTCTTCGAGATTATCAAATTTTTTTCTAGTATATTTTTTCATAGTATTCTTTATTATCGTTTTTATTTCTGTTGATCCTGTTGTGATGTCATCCATATAATTTCTTATGCATTTTATTTGCATCTTATTCTTCTTTTATTTTGTTAGGTTTGCCAGTTGTTTGCAAATTTTATTAGTCTTTTCAAAGAATCAACTTCTTGTCTTATTGATTGCTTTTCTGTTTTCTATTTCATTAATTTTGACTCTAATCTGTATAATTTATTTTCTTCCAGTGACTGGAAGCTTCCATGCTGTTCTATTTCTAATTGTTGAAGATGCTGTGTGAATGTTTTGATTTTGTTTTTTTCTCCCTTCTGGATTTGAGTGTTTATTGCTTGAAATTGCCTTCTGAACACTGCTTTTGCTGTGTTCCAAAGGTTTTTTATGTTGTGCTTTCATTCTAATTTGATACAAGGAAATCCATTATTTGTTCTGTTACCCAGTATCTTTAAAGCATACTGTTACTCAATTTCCATGTATTTAGTATTTTTTCCTTGATCTGATTGTTGATTTCTAATATTGTAGCACTATGATCTGAAAAGATGATTTGTAGTATTTCTATGTTTTTAAATTTATTGAGGCTTGCTTTGTAGTCTAACAGATGGTCTATTCCAGAGAATGTTCCATGTGAACTGGAAAATATGTATTGTGCTTTGTTGGGTTGAGTGCTCTATATAAATCTATGTGGTTAAGTTGGTTGGTTGTGTTGTTTAGTTCTTCTTTGTTGAGTTTATTTATAGTTGCTCTGTCCTTCATAGAAAGTGGTTTATTAAATTTTACCGAGGTGGCTCTATAAGATAAAATCAGGACTATGAGCAATATTGGTAGTTCAAGCCCACCAACTGCTCATCACAAACTCTGCACAAGTTGTTAGGAATCAGAATTAGTTTGACAACACTAACAAAATTATTGTAGAGTTGTCCATTTCTTTCTTCATTTTCTAAGTATAGGACCATATCATGAATTGGGGGGTTCTTTCATTGAGAGCATAGAATGTTTTTATTATTATGGCTTCTTGTTCAAATTACCCTATAATCATAAGATAATGTCCTTCTTTGTCTTATATGTTGGTTTTTGCCTTAAAGTCTATCTTATAAGAAATTAATATTCTACCCCTACTTATTTTGATTGCTGTTAGTTTGATATGTTTTTCACCCTTTGATTTTTAATCTACTTTTGTATTTGTGTATTAGATGTGTCTTTTGTAGACAGTATTTTGAAGGATCCTGTTTTCTTATCTATTCTGCTACTTGCTATCTCTTGATTGATGCATTGAATCCATTGACATTCATTGTAGTTATCAGTATGAATAAACTGATTGCAGTCCTTCTGCTGTTTGTGTTTTGATGGTACTGCTGGTTTCTTTGTTCCTCATAAATCTATGTTGAGTTCATTTTGTTTGTACATTTTTTTGTCACTTTTGTTGTTGCTTCTGTTTTAATATTTACTAAATCTTCATTGTTTTCCCATTTACTGATTGGATTTGAAGAGGTATAATTTTCTTTAATATTACCCTGTAATGTATTAATTCCATCCCCAGTTTAAACCAGTCTGTTTGATATTGAGCTCTACTTGACTTCCTCACCATTTGGAAGTTTTGCAAAATAGCTATTTTCACAAAATAGCCCCAAACAGTTGTGATAGATTCAACTCTTGTCATAGCCTTTTCCTTCCTCCCCATCATCCCCTAGACTACCCTTCAGATCACCATCACTTACTGCATATCCATCTTTCTAAATTTTGTAATACCCTCTTTGCAATAAATTATGAAATATTCCATAGCCCTATAATACAAAGCCTGCTAGCTCATAACTAGAATATTACTATCAACTCCTAAGTTAGCAGCGTAGGAAGTCCTAATTCTCCCAGATTCAATTAGTGATATCTCTGTAATAGACTCCTCATGATCCACCCTTTGAAAAAAAAATCATAAACCCTCTCGGTTGCAGCAGCACTGTGCTTCAGTCTGAGAATGCTGCATTCAAATCTGTTCGTTTATTCCTGGCAGCAAAATGGACTCACTCAGATGATTTTTTTCTAATGTCTTATTTTCTGCTAGTATTTTCCAATACCAGATCTAAACAAATCTGACTCTCTTGCATGAGCTATTCATACAAGTAATGTCCTGTGAACTAAGCCACACTGCCTTTGTGTTCCTTGCTACATTCCTGTTGAGCATAAATTGAATCTTTAACCTTAGTCTTCTGGCTGGAATTACCAAAATAAATTCTCCCAGCAGTCCTTTTTCTTTGTTTTCTAGTACTTCCCCCATAATAAATGCATTTCCTGCTGATTAAATTACACTGAACTTCTCGACATAAAAAAAATTTTTAATTAAACTCAGCAAGAAAAAAATGAAATACTGAACATATCACTGCATAACAAAAAGAAACTAGAGATCTCTGGTTAGTTACTCATTTCCTTTTAAATAAATATTTATATGTGTTTCCTCCCATACCAAAATCAGAAAATATTTTTCACAAAAGGCATTTCCTTTCCATAAAAAATAAACATGCCAAGAAATTTACTAAAGCAAGCGGTAGAAATTTTTCAATATCTTTTAATTCAAACAGAAATCAAACTGTTAATTATTTTGAACTCTGTAGATTGCTTACAAGTTGCTTTTAGTACTTTAAACTAGCAACTTCCATTTTACCTTATTATAAAGTTCTGTGAAAGTTGCAGAAAAATTATTAAGCTTTTAAAAATGGCTTACTATCTGCCTTCCTTTAGTATGACTTTTTATTACCTTTGCAAGGAGCTCTGGTAGCGTAGTGGTTATGAATCGGGCTGCGAACCTTAAGGTCGGCGGTTCGAAACTACCAGCTGTTCCGCGGGAGAAAGATGAGGCTTTCTACTCCCGTAAAGATTTACACCCTCGGAAACCCTGTACAGGGTCGCTATGGGTCGGACCTGACTCGATGGCACTTAACAACAACAACAAATTCAAGTTATATTGTGGGTGTGTTATTTGTGTTGGCATATTATTTGTGAAAATATGGTAAATGAGTTGACTGATTGCTTGTAAACTCCCAAAATAATTGGAGATAAAAATCATGACTTTAGACCTTTAACAGAAAACTTTTATGACCATCCTAAAATACAACTGTTTATTTTGTAGCTTCAAGGCAAAGATTTCTGAAAAATAAGCTCTACATCTAATCATGCAGATGTCTGAATTACCATGTAAAGGAAATTTCTAATTTCACAAGTTTGTGTTAATGTTAGGTGATAGACTTTGAGAATTGAAATGCATACTATGGCTGATTTAGATAAAGCTGAAGGTCTTAAATTCTTAGATTATTTCTAGCCGCATTTGTCTATAGAAACAACCTTTACCTGCTATTTGAGGCTAGTCTCCACTTTTCCTGTAATTGTGGTGGTTGTTAAGTGCTTTCCAGTCAAGTCAGTTCTGACCCATAGCAACCGTTTATAGGGTTTCTGAGGAGCAGCTGGTAAACTTGAACCCCTGACCTTGCAGTTCAAATGGTTTTGCAGTCTGGCGCATTAACCCACAGCACCACGCCAGGGTTTCTGTAACAACCTCCAATAAAGTAGATGCTTGTTGTTGTCAAGTGCCATCCAGTCAGCTCTGACTCATAGCGAACCTGTATAGTGATTCCAATGAGCAGCTGGTGAGCTTAAACTAGCCTTGCGGATCAAACCAACCTTGCAGTCCAGTTCATTAACCTGCAACACCACACCAGGAGTTTGAAGGAGATTGTTCATTCTCCTCGGGTCTTATTCCTACCACCTTGCTTTAATTTGAAACTTATAATTACAACCACCACCACTCATCTGTCAGTTTGTCATACTATTGTGGCTTGTAAGTTGCTAAGATTCTGGAAGCTATGTCACCAGTATTTTAAAAACCAGCTGGGTCACCCATGGTGGACAGGTTTCAGATGAGCTTCCAAACGAAGACTGACTAGGAAGAAAGAGTGACAAACTACTTCCGAATATTTAGTCACTGAAAACCTTATGAATAGCAGAGACACACTGTCAGATACAGTGCCGGAAAATGAGCCTCTCAGGTTGGAAGGCACTCAAAATGTGACTGGGGAAGAGCTGCTTCCTCAAAGTAGAGTTGACCATGATGATGCAAATGGAGTAAAGCACATGGGAGTAAAACTCACAGGACCTTCATGTGCTGATTGGGCACAACTCAAAATGAAGAGAAACAGCTGTAAATATCCATTAGTAATCAGAACATATGGAGCTCTGGTAGCGTAGTGGTTACGAATCGGGCTGCGAACCTTAAGGTCAGCGGTTCGAAACTACCAGCCACTCCGTGGGAGAAAGATGAGGCTTTCTACTCCCGTAAAGATTTACACCCTAGGAAACCCTGTACATGGTCGCTATGGGTCAGAACTGACTCGACGG
>NW_006408635.1:84857-87232 GCF_000296735.1 Chrysochloris asiatica | reverse complement strand
AGCTGGATTGGACAAGTGGCAGCATCAATGGACTCAAGTGTGGCAACAGTAGTGAGGTTTGCCCAGGATCGGGCAGTGTTTCATTCTGCTGGTGCATAAGGTCGCTGTGAGTCAGGGCTGACTCTATGGCACCTAACAACAACAACTACATGTGTTGTTGTTAAATGCCATTGAGACAGTCCTGACTCATAATGACCCTGAATAGGGTTTTCGGGGAGCAACTGGTGGGTTGGAATCAGCAACCTTGTGGTTACAATCCAGAGCTACAGCGTCACACCAGGACTCCTCATTATAAGACTGATGTTGGTGATGGTCACGTCCATTGGAGTCAGTTCCAACTCATAGTGACCATATATAGGGAGGGTTTCTGTGGTTGTAAATCTTTATGGGATTTGAACTGCTGACCTCGCAGTTAGCAGCCCAGCCAGGGCTCTGTCTTACAGACCTAGTCTCCTCACTTATTGACATGGTTATGTTTCAGAGACCAGGTCATTATGCAAGAATCTGCATTATGTAAAAGTGGAAGCTAATCACATCAGACCACAAAATGAAGCTGCATCCATCACTGCATGACTGCTAAGCCACCAAGAATTGGGGCCAAGTTGACACATAATCATAACCATCCCATTCAGTCTCATTTCCTCCTCACATCCCAGCATCCATTACTATCAGATGTATGTCAGTAATATGCCAAATAGTCACAAAGTAGATACTGAACTATTGTAAATGCAATACTTCAAACCCATTCAGCTCCTTGATGAAAATTTGGATTTCCACCGCATACACACAAAATCAAAATCTATTTTTTTTAGCAACCTGTAAGAATCATCTGGGGTTCTTGTTACAATGTAAATTGTGATTCAGTAAATCTGGGATAAGACGTCAATTCTTAGCAGGCAGTTGAAATGGAATGAACAAGTTCAAACTGTCTGTGAATGTAGACTATTGGATAACGAAAGAGTCAATAAGTGAGCACAAGGTAGGTTTGAAACACTAGGTTGGCAGTTCAAATCTACTAGCTGCTTCTCAGAAATCCTATACAGGGTCACCATGAGTCTGAACCGACTTGACAGCACTCAACAACAACAACAGGTGTACTCTATTTGCTCAAATAATTTATTCAAGTTAAGAAAGAGTCCTAAAATACAGATATTTAAAGTCTCTAGGATTAGCTTGTATTAGTCAGTTTCTGTTTACAATACTATATGCACAAGGTTTATTGTTGAGTGTCATAATTGTTTTCAAAGCTCACTATCTTTGAAAGAGTTTAGAAGCCAAATTTCAGATATTTTCCAAGGTCTTCCTTATCTTAGTAATAAATATTAAATATTTAAATAGGATGATTAAAGTTCATTTTAATTTATTTTCCAACAAACATATAAAATATAAAGATATTTTAAACCATGAAGCATATTTAAAACAATAATGAGAATTAAAATATAATAAATGCTTGCCTTGGCACTATTTTTTTGATGTTCTTTCTTGGTAAAGGAAAATAAAGCATATTCTTCATAGTTTGTATACTCCTAGAACTACTAAGCTTAATGCAAAGATAAAAAAAATATTGCTACAAAATCACAGAAATTTTTACTAAACAATACTATCAGTGCGATTGTTGGTCAATAGCGGTTCAAGCTCATCAGCTGCTCCTCGGGAACCGTGTACAGGTTGACTATGGGTCTGAACCAACTCGACAGCACTTCACAACAACAATGACATTGTTTGTCAACATATTTGCCATCTAGGTCTATGCACTTGTCAAGGTAGCGTTACCATCTCTCCTGGTGGAGTGCTGGGGGGTTAATGCACTTGACTGAAAAGTCGTTTGAACCACAAGACCGGTAATTCAAGTTCACCATCCGCTCCTGGAAACACTATACAGAGTAGTTATGGGTTGGAACAAACTTGACTGCGCTTAACAACAGCAACCCTTCCCTGGATTATTCTCTGTTCTTCAATACACACAATCTGTGCTTCTCAATGCACAGCTTCCTCTAGGAACTCAAATCATGTTTCTTTTAAAAATTGTCTGAGTTTTGGGAAACAAAAAGAAGTTTGAAAGGGGAAAAGCCAGGCTGTGGGGTGGATGGAGGAAGATTCCCCAATGAAATCCTTATAAGACAGTCTTGCTACTCTTGAAGAATGAGTGGGTACATTGTCATGATGGAAAAACATTCCCAGTGCAACTTTTCTGGCCTTTTTTTTATCAATGCAGTTTTCAATTTTCTTGAAAGTTCTTCATAATAAGCCCCTGTGATCTACCTATGTCCTTTGAGAGAAATCTGTAAGATGAGTCTTTTGAAAGTATTCTCATACAATCTGATGAACTTGACCTACACCTATGGAAGCAGTAGCTCAAAAGAGGGAACAAGTCC
>NW_006408635.1:80922-84281 GCF_000296735.1 Chrysochloris asiatica | reverse complement strand
CAATAAAACATTAAAAAAAAAAAAAAAAAAAGATGAGCCTTTTGAATCCCAGTCACTATTACCTTCTAAGCTGACGTCTCTGCCTTGAATGTAACGACTCAGCAGATCCCCTTGGAAGGCATTGATTGTTTTGATTAGACCTTGTTTTGAAAGACAACCTAACAAAACTAAGACAAATATCGTTATTACTGAGAGAATTTGTCCAGAACCATTCACTGATGGAGTCCTGGTGTGGCACTGTAGGTTAATGCGCCAGACTGCAAATCTGTTTGAACTGGAAGGTCGGCGGTTCAACCTCACCAACTGCTCCTCAGAAACACTATACAGGGTCGCTATGGGTCGGAATCGACTCGATGGCACTTAACAACAACAACTCACTGATTACAGAGACAGGTTTAAATGCATTTGTTTGGGAAAAAGCCATGCATGAATGTACTGGAACCCTCGTAGAAATACTTTTTACTAGAAGTTGAATCAAATAAAAATTGCAATTAGGCTAATTTAATTTGGTTGTAAAACTCTTGACTTTCAAATTTCTATATATATTTACAAGAGGAACTATGAGCTGATGAGATTGAAAAGCTATCTTGTAAGTTTTGTTCTTTTGCCATGTCAAAAAACAAAGACCAAAAAGGAAAATTTGGTATGATTTTTTAATCTTTATCACTGACTATAATTATAGTTCAACAAAGACATTGTTATTGAACGTTATCTTCTAAAAGATATCAAATTGTTAATTTCAGAAATCAGAATGAAGAAATAAAATTGACAATTCTACTTGACTATCCCATAGCATTTGTGTGACTTTCAATCCGTACAAACAGGACTGCGATGCTCTTATCAATGACTTTCTTTAAAAACTTTGCAGAAACATGTCTTGTCCAACCATAGCAATATTTTCTAGTATTAATTCAGTGGTTTGTTTTATTTTTCTCGTAATGGTGTATAGTACAGAAAGTGACTCCAGAATTTTAAGTGCCGTTGTTTGGGGATCATGTTACTAAGCTTAATTTTTTTGCAATCTTTCCTTTTTTTGTCTAATAAAATGTAATTATAGTTGTAATGCATTTTTGGTCTTTTAAATATTTCATTTTATCTTTAAAAGCTCTTTCTGAAAATGTCCAATAATTTCAATCACTAAGTAATAAATTAAGTTGTCCACATCTTAAGGTTATTAAATAAATCAATATTCATGATGACATTGTCATTACTCCTAGCAAATTGTTTTAATTGTCATGGAAGCATCTGATCTCAGAAGACAGAGTCCAACTTTATCCAGGATGGGAGCATAACTCCCATCAATGTGAAGGGGGGTCACTGAATTCTGTGGGAGTATCTGCATCAATCGGATTATCATTCAACATCAGACTAGAATAAATGTTGATACTGCTCACACCTCTGTAGAGATTTTCATATCCCTGAAAACAAGTGTTCTGCTGTGCATTTGTTGCTTTCTCATTAAGTGTTGTTAAGTGCAGTCAAGTCAGTTCTGACTCATACTGACCCTGTATAGGGTTTCTGAGGTGCAGATGGTGAGTTTGAACAGCTGACCTTGTGGTTCAAATGGATCTTACTTTCCAGTGCTTATCCTGGCAGTGTTAAATGTTTAAAAACAACTAGGGAATTATACGTAGTGTCGTGATTATTTCCCATACTGTCTGACGCAGCAATGAGCTTCACCGTCAGTATTCGAACTCATGCAGAACCGACTCATCTACATTTAACAAGAAGCAGCAGCAGCTTGGCATAACAACATCTGCTTTTCTCACAAATTATAGATTTATCGTTAACACACATTCTCAAAATCCACTCTGTTATTGTTTCCAACAAAAACAGCGCCAGAGAACAATAAAAGAAATAGTTTTTGTTTTGTTTTTGAGGATTTTTAAAATTTATTTTTCTTCCTGCCCTTCACCCTGGTTTGTTGTTGTTGTTAAGTGCCGTTGAGTCAGTTCTGACCCATGTTATTGTTGTTAAGTACCGTGGAGTCGGTTCCGACTCATAGTGACCCTGCACAGGGTTTCCGAGGCTATAAATCTTTACGGGAGCAGAAAGCCTCATCTTACTCCCGCGGAACCACTGGTAGTTTCGAACTGCCGCCTTGAGGTTAGCAGCCCAATTCGTAACCACTACGCTACCAGAGCTCCTTAGTTCTGACCCATAGCGACCCTTTATAGGGTTTCCAAGGAGCGACTGGTGAGCTTGAACCACCGACCTTGTAGTTCAAATGGCTTTGCAGTCTGGCGCATTAACCCACAGCTCCACAACAGGACACCTCACGCTGGTTTACATACTTCTAAATCTGTGAGAATGATCCCTGAATTGCTTCCTGAGGACCTTTTTTCCTTGTCACTTTCCTAATGTCCATTACCAGGGGCTGATTTAAACAGGAGCAGCCTGTTCTTTCTCTCCTTCCATCTCATTCAGTCAATCACTAATGCATACCACTGAGGACAAAAAGACCAAGGGGAAGGAAGTGTATTTGAAGCTTGCCTGTACCCTCTCCCACTCTCTGTGATTAGTCATCATCTAAACTCAAATGCAGTTGCAAGGCAGCCCTTCCTGTCAAGCCTTCAGTTGTTCATTGTGTGCAAAGCCTGCAGGATGGTTGTGAAGGCCATCTCCTCTGGCAGGCAGGTGCCTATCACGGCGTTTTAGTGCCTTCTTGTGTTGATGCCTAGAAGCGCAGTTGGCTTCACTTACACTGTGCTTAGCACATCACATGCATCTGCTCTTTCTCATCATTGCAAAGGATCTTCTATTACGATTGGCAAGGAGATTTTAATAGAAAAGCGTATTTATTCACTGCTGAAAGAAAAAGCTTAACTGGAGTCTTTCAAATCCTGCATCATTTTATTTCTTTCAGATGTCCTTATTATTTTTCTAGGGAGAAGATTTTGAACAAAAGCAGCATCTATAGCCTAGAACATATTCTCTTGAAAAAGATAGCAATGAAACAAATATGCAGTGCACCCCAGTTCATGCGACAGTGCTTTTATGATTCAGATGTGCTTTGGAGAAGCATGTAGCATCCGTAGGAAAAGAATTAAAGGGAGCACAATGATTTCACCCATTTTATAAAGATGATTTTCCTCTTTCACAGACAAAAAAAAACTAACTTTTTGAAAACCAGCTTTAGAAACAAAACATAAAAATTAAAATAACCTGGAAGCAGGGTGACTTGTCTTTTTACAGAATTGACTAAAGGCCTGAATGAATGTCTTTGTGCTATGAAAAAGAGGAGGAAAAATGACGGAAACAGACTAAATTTACATAAAAGAGCACAGTAAACATCTTGTAATACTTTAAGGGTCCATTTAGCTAATGAGTCTTTCCAGGGTGCTAAGTAGCTTTATAAA
>NW_006408635.1:68988-79787 GCF_000296735.1 Chrysochloris asiatica | reverse complement strand
CCACTACGCTATCCTAGTCCATAAGTACAACAAATTACCTTGATCATTAAACTAGGCATAACAGTTGCAAAGATCATTCGTAGCTTTCCAAATGAGTGATCTGAATTCAAGTTGAAGTTTTTTATTCAAAAATTAGAAAACACAAGCATTTTGAATTTAAACAGGAAATGTCGTATTTGTTTCGATATTCGATATTGTTTCAAATTAAGCTCAAAGAAATGAAGTATTACCAATTCTTTATTTAAAGTATTTAAGGCATAATTACTTTGTAAATGCCACCATTTTCTTACAGTAATTATGCCCTTAAACAGGTTCCAATGCAAGATGGTAATGGGTTTACAGCAATTCTTACACATAAGCACAGCAGACAGAAGCATGCCTTCATGACTAGAATTTGATTCTGTGTCATGTTTACCACACACACATACACACCCAGCATTGGTAATAATCCTTTTATTTCCTGATTACCAGCACCCCACTTAGGTCTGTTGTTATTGTTGTTAGGTGTCATCACGTCAGTTCTAACACACAGTGACACTATATACAACACAACGAAACTGCTCGGTCATGCGTCATCCTCACACTCTTAGTTCTACTTGAGCCCATTGCTGTAGCCATTGTGGCAATCCATCGCACTGGAGATACTCCTCTTTTTCACTCACCTTCCACTTTACCAAGCTTGTTGTCCTTCTCCACGGCCTGGTTTCTCCTGATAATGTATCCAGGAAGACCAAGCAAAGGCTTTTGATTGTGTGGATCTTGACAAGTTTCAATCTTTTCTCCATGTATCATGATGCTATTTATTGGTCCAGTGGTGAAGATTTTTGTTGTCTTTACATTGAGGTGTAAGCCATACTGAAGGCTGTGGTCTTTGATCTTCAACATTAAGTATTTTAAGTTCTCTTCACTTTCAACAAGGAAGGTTGTATCATCTGCATATCACAGGTTGTTAATGAGACATCCGTCAGTACTGATGCCACATTCTTCCTATATAATCCAGTTTCTGACATATTTTGCTGCATACATACTGAATAAACATGGTGAAAGAAGACAGCCCTGGTGCACACCTTTCCTTATTTTAATCCACTCAGTATCCCCTTGTTCTGTTTGAATGATTCCCTCTTGATCTTTGCATGTTGTTGTTGTTGTTAAGTGCCGTCGAGTCGGTTCCGACCCATAGCGACCCTGTACAGGGTTTCCAAGGGTGTAAATCTTTGGTTCCTCAATAACACAATCAACGTTTCTGGAATACCTGTGCTTCCAAATTAAGGTATTCTTAAATTTATTAAGGATAATATGGCATTTATAAACATTTAGAATTGTATTTTACTTCAAAGTCTTCATCGCTGGCCACAGAGTACCACTGATGTTTGTTGTTAGCTGTCATCAGGTGACAGCTCATGGCAACCCCAGATGTAACAGTACCTGGTCCTGTACCATTGTCAAGATCACTGCTGTGGTTGAGCCCTTTGTTTTGGCTATTGTGTCAAGCCATCCTAGTAAGGGTTTGCTTCATTTTTGCTGACCCTGTCTCTATTAAATATATTATCTTTTTGTAGTAAATGGTTTGTCCTGTAAAAGTGTCTAAAGTCGAAGTGAAAGTCTCACCATCCCCATTTCTAAGGACTATTCTGGTTGTATTTCTTCTAAAATCGATTGATTAGTTCTACTAGCAGGCCACAGTATTCTTACATTCAATATTCTTCGCCAACAACGCACTTCAAATGCATTGATTCTTCTGATTTTTTTTTCTACTTTCCAACTTTCACAAGTGTGTGGTTAAAAACTCCATGACTTGAGTCTGAAGAAACGGTCATCCAAGCAGTGTCTTGACTTTTTAAAACTTTAAAGAGGCCTTTTGCCACAGATTTGTCCAATGCAATAAAAAGGATGATTTCTTGATTGCTACTTCCATGGATCCTAAAAAGAATTAGCTGATATTTAGCCATTTCAAGAGGTCAAGAATTGATGGTTCTGAAGGAAGAAGTGCAAGATGCAGTGAAGGCATTAGCAAAATAAATCAATAAACAAAAACACTTGAGTAATTGACAGAATACCATTAGAAATATTTCAACAAACTGATGAAGCACTGGAGGTAGTCACTTATCTGCACCAAGAAAATTAGCCTATAGCCACCTGGCCAAACAATTGGCAGAAATCCATATTTGTGCCCATTCCTAAGAGAGGTGACCCAGTGGAGTGTGGAAATCATTGGCCACTTTCATTAATATAATATGTAATTAAATGTTTGATGACTACAACAGCACATCAACAGGGAATTGTCAGAAATTGAAGTCAAATTCAGAATACTACTTGGAATGAGGACTATCATTGCTGATGTCAGATGGACCTTGACTGAAAACAGAAATACTGGAAATATGTTTACTTGTGCTTTATTGACAATGCAAAGGCTTTTGATTGTATGGATCATGACAAGCTATGGACAACATTGTGAAAAGTGAGTATTGCACCACACTTAATGATTCTCATGGACCAAGAGGCATTTGTTCAAACAGAATAAGGGGATATTGAATTTAAAATCAGGAAAAACGTATGTCAGGGTTGGACCTTTCACTATAGTCATTCAATGTTTGTGCTGAGCAAATAATATGAAAAGCAGGATTCTATGAAGCTCATACCATCAGGATTGAAGGAAGACTCATTAACAACCTGCAACATGCAGATGATACAACCTTGCTTGCTGAAAGCAAAAAGGACATACAGAACTTACTGATGAAGATCAAAGACCACAATCTTCAGTAGGGTCACACATCAATGTAAAGGAAACAAAAATCCTCCCACTGGACCAGTTATAACATCATGATACATGGAGAAAAGATTGAAGTTGTCAAAGTTTTCAGTTTGCTTATATCCGCAATCAACACTCAAGGAAATAAATGACATATTGCATTAGGCAACTCTGCTGCACAAAACCTATTTAAGTGTTCAAGAGCAAAGATATCAGTTTTAGGGTTAGGATGTACCTGACTCAACCAATGGTATATTCAATAACCTCAGTGTTATTGATAGATGCCTCTGAGTCGATACCAACTCAAAAGACCTTATGGGCAACAGAGTGAAATAATGCCCTGTCCGGCACCACCTTTACAAACGTTGCTATACGTCGGCCCATTGCTGCTGCCACTGTGCCAGTTCATCTCATTAGACTATAGCCAAGCTAAAGTTAATGGGAGATTAGGAAGTAAAAGGACTCAACAGAAAATTTCAAAGGGCATCTTAAGAATACAAAATAAAGTTTATAATATATAAGACTGGGCAAATCTGTCTTGGATGGTGAGACTGCATCTTTCATACTTTGGATATGTTATCAGGAGGGACCAGTTCCTGGAGAGGACCTCCTGCTTGGTAATGTAGAGGGTTAACAAAAAATAAGAAAGACCCCCAACGAGATGGATTGACCCAGTGGTAAAACAATGGGCTCAAACATAACAACTGTGAGGATGGCACATGACGGGACAGTGTTTCATTCATAGGGTTGTTAGTAATTTAAACTGGCTGGATGGCACCTAAAAACAACTTCCGTGATGTTCATGGAAGAAATTAAATTCTTGACAATTTCAATTTTCTTATCCATGTGTCATGTTGTTTATTGTTGTTGTTGTTATGTGCCGTGGAGTCATTTCCGACTCATAGCAACACTGTACAGGGTTTCTGAGGCTGTAAATCTTTATGGCAGCAGAAAGTCTCATGTTTCTCCCACAAAGAAAGCTGGTAGTTTTGAACTGCTGACTTTGTGGTTTGCAGCCCAATTCGTAACCACTACACTCCCAGAGCTCCTTGTCATGTTGTTTATTAGTCCAAAAATAAAAATTTTCACTTTCTTCATGTTCAGATGTAATTCATACTGAAAACTGTAGTCTTTGACCTTCATCAGTAAGTTTGTCAAGTCATCTTCATTTTTGGCAAGCAAATTATGACATCTCTAGTATTTCAAGAACTAACAGAGTGGTGTATAGATTTCAGCAGAACTTCCATATCATAGGTTGTTAATAAGACTTACTTGAATTTGATATCACCTTCTTCTCCATAAAGCTCTGCTTCTCAGATTATTTTTCAGCATATAGATTAAATAAATTAATTGATAAGTAAGTAATCATGCCTCCTACCTGTCCCAATTTTAAACTACTCATTTACATCTTGCTCTGTTTGAACTACTGCCTCTATGTAAACTTTTCGCATGAACACAATTAAGTGCTCTGAAATTCCCATTCTCTGCAATGTTACCCATAATTTGTTATAATTTCCATAACTGACTGTTTTTGCATATTCAATAACTCACAAATAAATATCTTCCTGGTATTCTTGGCTTTTGATCAAGATCCATCTGACAACACCTCATTCTACATCATTTTCTGAATCCAGCATGAATTTCTGAGAGCTTCTGGTCAATTGAAAACTAAAATCACTTCTTTGTTATCTTCAGAATTTTGCTCATGTGATCTCAATGATATTGTTGTTGCTGTTAGGTGCCGTGGAGCCTGCTCCAACTCATAGGAACCCAATGCACAACAGTACACAACACTGTCCTGTGCCATCCTCACGATTGTTATGTTGGATTCTCTTGTTGTTGCCACTCTTCTCTATCCATCTCATCAAGGGTCTGGCTCTTTTATGCTCACCCTCTAAGCATGATGTAAACAAAGTCTTGCCATTCTCACTTCTAAGAAGCATTCTCGCTATGCTTCTTCCATGACCGGATACTATGGTATTGTTTGATAATATCTGTATCTTTGGCATCAGCACAAATATGAATGCAATCCAGTCCATTGACCAGGTACCTGTTTTCCTAATTTATTGATGTAGACAAATAAGTACTTCCGGGGTTGCAATGGGTTTTTGAAGCATGTATCAATTCCTAGCATCTGTTTGTTAATTTGCGGTATTGTGGTGACTTATGTGTTGCTATTATGCTGGAAACGATGTCTCTAGTATTTTCAAGAACTAACAGAGTGGTGTATAGATTTCAGCAGAACTTCCCGATCAAGACAGACGAAGGAAGAGCTGATGATCTACTTACAAAAATTATTCATAAAAACTCTATAATGGAGAACACTAGTCATTCATATTTACTAAAGATCTAGATACTTTAGCTCAATATACTAAAAAGTCATGTGTTTTATACATAGCAATTTTAAAGGTTTGAATTTACATGTTAAAATATTTTACTCTATTCCGTATTAAAGTACTATTTTGTGCATTATTCCAGTTTAGAAGAAAACTGGTAGCAACAAGAAAGTGCAGATTCCCGTGGCTTCTAGTTGGGTGGACTCAGTGTCACTACGTAAGTCTGCAGTTGTTGTTCACAACATACACACGTCCGTGCTCCAACAATATGCCACAAGACATAGGTTCAGGAATAGCAAAACACTCTGTGATGTTTCTGCTCCAAAGTACAGCCTATATTCCTAGAAACAAAATGATTTTACATTTTACCAATTGTACAAGGTCACAGGAAGACTTGTTTATTTGGCACCATATTTTGTGTATTTCTGTCAAGTTTTCAGAGCTTGATAAATTGGTTCTCTATGGCCTGTGGATCAGCAGTCTTTAACCTGGTCCTGCCTAGATTTTACTCTTAACTCTTGTAGCTCAGCTTACGACTCTAGCCAGCTCTCCTCCAATGCAAACTTCATTCCACAGTGATTTTTCTGCAATAAAAATCTGATCATATTTCTATAGCTTTCAGGATAGAGTAAAAAGTTCTCAAGATTTTTACTCTCTGTCTCTTCATTTACACCTAAAATCCATTGTTGTGAATCCATTTGTCTCCATCTTTGCTACTCACCTTCCATGGAACAATAGCACCTACTGAATCATCCAAGTCTTTCTGAATTAGACTCTATATTTTTCACAATTTCCTTCAATAATTCTTATGCATATGAAGTTTGAACAGCACTAGTTTACAGAATGTCAACTATTAAGTCAGAAATAAAGTGACTTTCAAAAAACATTTTCTAAAGTATGAACCAAATCTGTATATATGTAAGTTTTCACTAATTTTATTTTTGAAGTCTGGTTAGAGGGAACTTCAAAATCTTTATAGTGAGATAAAGTGGCACTGGAAATTAACCAGCTTGATCTTCCTTTGGTGTTTTTCCCAAAGAAAAAAAATCATTTGGTTGCTGGAAGAAATGTGTAACAGTCAAATATATATTTTTGTCTTATAATAAGTGAATCCTTTGTGCAAATACATCTGCATTAGCACCTCCTAAAGAAAGCAATGATGACTCCTACTCATCTCTTTAGAAGGCTAGCGTTATCAGAACCTGTCTGGTGGATGGAGAGGTTTCTGTCTGTGGTCCATGAGCAGGACCACTGAGGGACCACTTTGACCAACTCCAATGGACACTTGTCACTTTTTGATTGCCCATGTATGGTTACCTACATATTGGCATCCTGTTTGCCTATTCCCCTTTGTGTATGGTGTGATATGGCCTTCTCCTTCAGAATCTCTCTCTTTCTGTTCCTTATAAACATTTATGACATGCAACCCAAGATAATGAAGTTAGTGTAGTTTCCTGAATTTGAAATCTTGGATAAAAGACCTTTAGGCAAGGGGAAATAGCTTTAGGTCATTCATTACAAGAAAGGAATCAGTAGTGCTATGGCATTATTGGAGTCCTGGTGTGGCATTGTAGGATCAGCACTGGACTGTTAACCACAAGGTTGGTTGTTCAAATGCACCAACCACTTCCTAGAAACCCTATACAGGTTCACATGAGTTGGAACCAACTTGATCGTACTTAACAACAACATGGCACTATTGGGAATGAAGTCTATCTGTAAAATAAGCACTGGACTGTGAAACACAAGGTTGATGGTTTGAGCCCACCAGTTACAGATGAGGCTTTCTGCTACTGCAAAGATATACAGCCTCAGAAACCCTCAGAAAGGTAGCAGAATCAGAACCAGTGGCACTCAACAGCATGGCACTATTGACAGGTGGCTTTTGTTCATAGGTTTGGTCTGTGCTCTGTTCACTGATTGCCTGTTCATTCCAAGTCTGTTTTCCCAATCTCTGGCCAATTCTTAGAACCCTCAATTTCTTTCCAGTAAACTATATTTTGTTTGAGATAGCCAAAAATTGCTTAGTGGTTTGTAACAATACCAACAAAAAGTTGATAATAAATTCACCATGAAGGAAGTGGTCTTCAGAAACCTCATCTCAGGGTACATCTTCTTTCTATTGATACCTTCATTACATTTATAAATAATGATTCATATAGCACCTCATTCAAAATATATGAATACATAAAAACCTCTTATGAACATACATATATTGTCTATAAAGCATTGTTAAAGGTAGGCTCAATTTCATGGACCACTTACTAGTACAACAGAATACATACACATCAGCATAGAACTTCACTAAGCCATCCTATTTGGAAAGAAATTCGATGAGGGTGTGCCAAAGAACCATTCGGTGGGAGCTTTTGTTGTCAGGATTGGCACTCTTGCCTGCAGTTGATGAGCTGCAACACCCAAGACTCTCATGCACAGTGACTGCCATGCTGGGTGAGGGCATTCTCTGCCTAACCCTTTTGTTTATACCTCTGTCTGAGCTTGAGAAGAGTCCTTGAGTGACATACACTAAGGTCCTGACCCAAAGGTTGGCAGTTCAAATCCACCCAGAGTCACGTCAGAAGAAAGGCCTGGTGATCTACTTCTGAAATATCAGTCATTGAAGACCCTCTGGAGCAGTTTTATTCAGATACATATGGGGCTGCCATGAGTCAGATTGTCCAAGAGTCAGGGGCTCAATGGGTTAAGGTCGGCTTGATTGTAACTGGTGAATATTTCATTTGTGGGGGGTTATTTTTATAATAATTTCAGAACATAAGGCAAGACCAGCAAGAGAGGCCCTTAGGCATGATACTGGTCACTGGGAAGTCATAGGTGTTCCGCAGCAGTAACATGTGGCACAATCACAAAAGCAAGAGCAGATCAAATACTTGCTCTTGGTTGTAGAAACCTTTTGCTTGAGTACCCCTACTCTTCTTCAGCAAATCAGGGGGGTCATCGAGAAAGAGAAATTCTGACACTCTCATTAATGTATGCAAGACTGCATTAATCATACCTGCTAGAACTGCTTCACATCTGCCTCCTTTTAAATCACATTTGACTAAGGCCATTGTAACTTATTTCTAGTTTTTTATTTATTTATATTTTACTTTTTAGTTATTTTATGATCGTTTTGGCCTGTGGGATTATGTCATTTGAAATAAATATGTACATGTGGAATTAATTTATTTTAGTTCAGGGTATTTTTGTAAGCTTGTTTGCTTTGAACGTCAACAAAAATAATCTAGAAATCCTTAAAAACAATTTAATTATTAAATTCTATAAGAATAAAGGAGTCCTGGTGTGACACTGCAGGTTAATGTGCTGGACTGCAAGATTGGTTTGAACTGCAAGGTCGGTGGTTCAAACTCACCAGCCACTCCTCGGAACCCTATACAGGGTTGCTATGGGTCAGAGCCGACTTGACAACACTTAACAACGACAACGTAAGAATAAAGGGTAAGTGCATATGCCTTAATAGGCATAATGATTATAAATCATTATGTAGTCATTACAAATCAGGCTGCCAATCTCAAGGTCAGCAGCAATTCTGCTGGAGAAAAATGAGGTTTTTCTGCTCCTGTAAGGATTTAAGCTTTGGAAACCCTACGCAGGTCGCTATGAGTTGGAACCGACTCCACGGTACATAACCACCACATCACCATAATAATTGTGATGGAGTCCTGGTGTGGTACTGTGTGGGTTGATGTGCTGAACCACAAGATCAATTTGATCTGCAAGGTCAGATGGTCAAACCCACCAGCTGCTCCTTGATACCTTATACAGAGCAGCCATAGTCAGAACTGACTCAATGGCATTTAACAGCAACAACAATACAACTAATTTCACTTTCAATACTCGATTTCTGTACATTAATATCATGATCCCCTCTACACCATACAAATTTTTATTTACCTTTTGTAAGCACGTTTTCTGCTAATGTCTTTCATTAATTACTCTCAACTGTAAGACACTAGCCAACATTCATGAACTAAGCAGAACTATGTATCATACATATACCTTCATCCAAAAATTTTAAGAAAAATGAGATTGATTTGTGAATTAATATATATATTTTAGCCATCTGGAGTTTAATTTTTTTAAACAAAATCTGAGATGAGCTAATATGTATTATTTTAGAAAAAAACTGTTCTGTTTTCTACTTTTTCGTTAGTTTGTTAATTTCTCAAATGCTCTTCCAATTGATTTGAGATGTCAGAACTTTTTGGTTGTAGTGTTGTTCTTGTTAAATGCTGTCAAATCTGTCCTGGCTCATAGTGACCCTGTATAGTGTATCTGAGTTGCTTCTGGTACTTTGAACCACTGACCTTGCAGTTAGCAGTACAGCGTTTATCCTACAGAGCCTAGACTTTAAATAATTTAATATTATCTGATAAACACATTTACATCATTTAATAACCACAATTACTTAGCAATTGGATGGCGTGTTTGTCGATAACGGCACAGCTTCTCACACCTTGGAATCCGATTACACACCATCTCTTCAGTGCTTGCTCTACCTTGAGTTTATGTGATAGGGACTTTTTATCAAAGTCTGCACCAAAATGACGTTTTCACAAAGATAAGACATCAAAAAAGAATATAGCACAATCATAAACTGAACATAATGTTGTTGTTGTTAAGTGCCATCAAGTCGGTTCCGACCCATAGCGACCTTGTATAGGGTTTCCGAGGAGTGATTGATGAGCTTAAACTGCCAACCTCGCAGTTCAAACGGCTTTGCAGTCTGGCACATTAACCCACAATGCCACACCAGGACTCCCGAACATAATGATAAGTTACGCTTAATAATTTCAACTTTAGATTAGGAATTATGAACTCTTTTGTCGTTAGTTGTCATCATGCCGATGTCGACCCATGAGGACATCCTGTGTGCAGAGTAGAACTGCTCCTGAGAGTTTCCTAAGCTATGAGCTTGCAGAAGTAGATTGCCAAGCCTGACTTTTGAGGCACCTCTGAGAGCCTTCCAACCTGTCAGCTCGCTAGCAGTAAAGTCCTTAGCTGTCTGCACCACCCAGGAACCCCTAAAATGTTCTCCATGTCTGAAACATGTCCGGTATTGCTATGTTACCTTCAAATGTTTAAAGTTCACTATGGTGCCACTGTGAGTTTACTGTGTCCCCCCAAGGCTTCTTGGCACACAATTTTGAGAATCACAGATACCAAAAATATTTTTTTCTTTCACCTTCCAAGTGCACCATTTTATGTCATTTATTCTGGACCCTTGAGATTCTATATAAATTAGAGGACTGACCTTTCAATTTATGTAAAGAAAACAATTAAAACTTTGAGGATTATATTGAAACTATAGATTGCTTTAAGTAATATTGACATCCCTCACTTCCAGGGAACATTCAGGTTTACATTATTGGTTTACAAGGAGACATTTCTTTCAGAAGTAGCTTTCAGTAGTTGGGTTGAGTCACTTAGATTAAAACATAAAAGGGTTATATTTTGAACTAATCTGTCACACTGTAAAGGTAGAAGTTTTATAACAAAAAGGAGGGAGTAGTTAATCCTATAGTCCAGGAACAGAGAAGCTTAGGGAGAAGAGCACAAGTGGAATGTGCAACCCTATCCAGAGAAGCAGCGACACCAGAGATGGAGATAGAGATGAGGACATAGAAAGAGGGAGCAACTGAGGACTCTAGACTCATGGAAAGAGAAAGGCTGTGTGCTGGCAGCCAGGAGGCAGG
>NW_006408635.1:65331-68888 GCF_000296735.1 Chrysochloris asiatica | reverse complement strand
CTTTGCATTCCAATCACTAGCAATGATCAATAAATCCTGATTGCATGTTTGATCAACAAGATAAAATATACTGCACTAAATAGAGGGAAAAGTTATGGAAAATTAGCACTTCCACTCAAAGTAAATTAGCACTTCACAACATACCAAGAAAATGAAAATCCAAGAAGAACATGGAAACGTTAAAACTATGAGGAAACTCACAAAAAAAGAACACAAAAAGCATGAACTTGGCAAAGGAAGACACACAGAACAAACATAGCAGCAACATCACAAGAAAACAAACATAATGGCAGCAATTAATCCATGCCTATCGACTCTGGTTGGGCTCTGGTGGCGTAGTGGTTATGAATAGGGCTGCTAACCTCAGTGTCAGCAGTTCGAAACTACCAACTGTTCCGCGGGAGAATGATGAGGCTTTCTGCTCCCATAAAGAGTTACAGCCTCAGAAACCCTGTACAGGGTCGCTATGAGTCAGAACCAACTCCATGGCACATAACAACAACAACATCAACAATTACACGGAATGTAAAAGGATTAAATGCACCAGTTAAGAGATGGAGAGTGGCAGAGCAGATAAAAAAACAAGACCCTTCAATATGCTGCCTGCAAGAGACATCTTATAAACAAAAAAAAAAAAAAAAAAAAAAAAACAGATTAAAAGTCAAAGTATGGAAAACAATATACCAAGCTAATTGCAATAAAAAATGAACAGGAATGGCAGTACTAATCTCTGATAAACTAAACTTTAAGGCAAAAACAAACATAATAGATAAAGATGGACATTATCTCATGATTAAAGGGACAACTGAACAAAATTACATAACCATAATAAATATCTATGCTCCCAATGAAAGAGCTCCAAAATACATAAAACAAACTCTAATAGATTTGAAAAGGAAATAGACAAATCTACACTAATAATGGGCGATTTTAATACATTGCTTTCAAAAATGGATAGAACAACCAGAAAAAAATTTGACAAAGATACAGAAGAACTAAACAACACTGTTTTGATCAGCCAACTGGACCTCATAGATGTATACAGAGCATTCAATCCAACAACAGCACAATACACATTCTTTTCCAGTGCACATGGAACATTCTCCAGAATAGACTATGTGTTTAGGCCACAAAACAACCTGCATACATTTACAAATACCAAAATACTACAAAGCATCTACTCAGACCACAATGCTATTAAATCTTTTTTGTAACTGGAATTTATTTTTGCATGTAGTTTAAAATTGGGATATATCTGATTTTGTTAAATAATGGCTATTTTAACATCATCGATTTAATCTATCATTCTTTGCAACTGAAATACAATAACAACTTTGTCATATTTTAATTTGTCAAATATTATTTATATTAATTGAAGTCCTAGTGTGATGCCATGGGTATAGCACTGGACTGCAGGATGGTTTGAACAGCAAGATTGGTGGTTCAAACCTACCAGCTGCTCCTTGGAAACCCTTCACAGGTTCGTGATGAATTGGAACAAACTTGATGACACTTAACAACAACAACATTTATATTAATTTCTGATCTCGATATTCTGTTCCATTCTTATATTTATACATTTGTGTGTCAGTATTATATTATTTTGATTATAATATAATGTATGGAAAACAAAAATCCTTGTAAATAATTAATAATTGATAGTCAAAGTCCTGACCTGTAACATGTTTGCTTCCATGATGTAAATGCTGTCAGCATCTTAGATTTAAATATTCCAATATAATGTCACTTCTTGCAGAATTAAGAAGAGACACACATGGTAACTACAGTTTTTAAAACTGACTTATTTTGAAAGGTTGGAATAACTTATCAGTAAGAGTATCTTTGCCTAGTGTTTTCTCTGTCTTATTTGTCTATATGTATATATATTTGGATAAATGTAAAGATTATAACTAATAATTTATCTTTTTTAATAATGTAGACAATTCAGCTATCTACTTCTCAATAATAATTATTCTAGTAATATATTCACTCTGGTAGCATAGTGATTAACAACTCGGGCTGTTAACCTCAAGGTCAGCAGTTCAAAACTATGAGTGGTTCCTCAGGAGAAAGATGAGGCTTTCTGCTCCCATAAAGATTTACAGCCTCAGAAACCCAGTACAGGATCGTTATGAGTTGGAACCGACTCCATGGCACATAGCCACCACCACCACCATATTTACTTTGAAATTTCAGATACCAATCAAAATTATTGATATTCTGTTATTTTTTTAATATACCCTTTAAATATATTTTAGTATATATGTCATCCTTTTAAAATAACACCTACTAGTTGTGGCACATTAGGATAAGAACTAGACGGCAAAGTTGGTTTGAACTAAAAGTTCGGTGTGGTTCAAACTCACCAGCTGCTCCTCGCAAACCCTATACACAATTGCTGTGGGCTGAAACCCAACTCTATGGCACTTAGCAACCCAACTCTATGGCACTTAGCAACCCAACTCTATGGCACTTAGCAACAACAAGAAAAAACTAAATCATGTTCTCTTTATTATTCCTTTAAAAGATTATTTCTGACCTCTGTCTTGTTATCTTAATCAAACTTCCCAGAATGTGGTCAAGTTTACTCTCCTTTAAATACTTTTTTGCCTTTTGATCCTCTCTATTAAAAATTTATGGAGCCCTGGTGTGGTACTCTGGGTTAATGCGCTGGACAACAAAGTCGGTTCGGACCACAATGTCGGAATCGCAAGCTCACCAGCTGTTCCTTGGAAACCCTACACAGGGTCGCTAGAGGTCAGAACCGACTCAACACTTAAGAACAACCATTATAAGTATGGGGAGCGAGGGTGGCTCTGCACTCAAGCATGTACCACAAGGTCAGTAGTTCGAGTCCACAAGCTCGGCAAAAGAATGGTTAGGGTTGCTTTTCCTGCAAAGATTTGTGGCCTCGGAAGCCCTGTAGGTCACTGTGAGTCAGAACCGACTCATCGGTACTTAGCAACAACAAATTATACATTCATCAGCATTCTTTCTTTTGTATCACTTTCTCTGATAGTCAAGCCTTTGTTTTCTAAAGTCAACATTTAAAACGACAAATGTTCCTGAATTGCTTGAGCTACAGCTTTGGTATATAGTATTTGTGTTACCATTTAGTTTACCTTCTAAAGGCTGAAAAATAATGTTTCCCATATGGTTGTTTTCAGTTTTTCAACTACCAAATATATGGCTATGAAAGGTATTTCTTGTTTGTGATTTCTAACTGAATTTCAGTCCTTGAGCACCTCCCTCCTTGTGACTTGCCTGCTAGACTCAAGGTTCTAAACACCCACCAGGCATTATCTAACTGTTGGGGGTCCTCTTGTCTTAGAGATTGCTGACTGTGAGGAATCTCTCAAAGATCTTTATCTTCCACGGCATCCACTCAGCCTCTTGGCTAAAATGACCTACTTTAACAGAGTTAGGAGATGGGTCAGCAGCAGAGAAAGCCCGATGTCACATATATTGTTGTTGTTGTTGTTAAGTGCCGTCGAGTCGGTTCCGACCCATAGCGACCCTGTACAGGGTTTCCGAGGGTGTAAATCTTTACAGGAGTA
>NW_006408635.1:59844-65231 GCF_000296735.1 Chrysochloris asiatica | reverse complement strand
ACGGAGGATATTGTAATCATTGCAATGAAACAATGAATATAAAACCAATGTTTTCCCATGTGAACTATGGTTCAACTCACAATAAAAACGTTAGGGAAAAAAAGTGTTATATTTGATTGAAGTTCTGCCAGTAACATCAGGGTTTGGAAACCAAGTTGGTATACCCAGTTGGACTTCAGGTTTACGTTACCACTCACCCTCGATTGGAACCACGTGCACTTTTTCACCTTGTTTGCCTGCATCTGAAGAGAGGAGTAGAGAGAAAATCTGGCCCCAGCATGAGCAGGACGGTGTTTGGATCACTACCAAAAAGAACAAGGGATCTGTGGAGACCACACTGAGATTGGAATTTCAATTTGGGGGGAATGTATGGTTTGGTACTAGATGTTCCAGGCGGAAAATCTGATCTGTACAATGTCCCCTTGCTAAGCAAATGTCAATAATGGAGTGAAAATATCCCAGCCAAAGATGAGTGTTTTTTCCTCCTCTTGAGCTCTAGATATAGCCTTTTAACAAAGTTCCAGCCAAGTTAAAAGTGAGTACAAGGATTGTATTATAGAGATGTCTGTGTCCTGCCTCCCCTTGCTTCACCCCAATTCCTTGAATAAGGATGAGATAACTATGCCAGTTTGTTAAATTGAGAAAATCTTTTAAACTCCCATGTGCATAATGACCAGGAGCTGGACTCTTAAATGCATGCCAAATGTCTTTTTTAAAAAATGCCAGATTGATTAAGGCTAGTGCAAAGGTTTGGCCTACCTCCAGCAGATATAAACAAAGCCTGTGGACATGGCCTTGGCTGTGAACTTCACAATCTAAACCCCCTGAGAAAAACTATTTGCTACCAGAAAATTGAACCATTCATAGGAAATAATTGGCAGAGTACAATAAATCATATCACAGAGACAGTAAGTAAATAGATGATAAATCTTACCATCAGATAAAAGTTTACCATGCTTTGTACTATACAAGGTTCTCTCTGGATTCAAAGTCACAGAGGCGGCTATTTCTACAAAGAACTGCCAAAAAAAAAAATCCCAATGTGATTGAGAAAATAACCACAACAGAGAAACTAAATGCAAAAGTAAATGTTAATGATTCAGAAAACAGTATTCTATCTTTACTTTCCACCAAGAAGAACCCATGCTGTACCAACCAGGAGCCCAGTATTAGTTAGGATTAGGTTTGAATGAGCTTACGAATCTGATATTGACTTAAACAAAATACAACTTTCTCTGTCATGTAAAAAAACAAAAAAGTCAAAAATTAGACAAGGCAGGGTAGCTTACTAATTATAGCAATTTAGTGTCATCAAGTTAGTTCTGACTCATAGTGACCCTGAATAGGGCTTCTGAGAAGTGGTTGGTGGGTTAAAACCTCTGACCTTGTAGTTCAAGCCGACCTTGTGATACAGTGTATTATCCCACAGAGCCACATCAGGACTCCAAACATAACAATAGCAGTATCCATAGCAACAGCATCAACACCAGTTCCGCACGCCCCCATTTACACAGGGTGAGGTGAACAAGGTCAGGCACATACTGTGGGTTGAGTCACAACAGAAGAACCTGAACTTGATCTTTTCTAATGAGCTGTAAGGACGCTTGCTTTTTGTTCCATAGAGAAACAGTACCTCTATATCTGTAGTCCAAGGCTATTTGCTGTGCACACACCATGGGAGAGGTCTTTGGAACAAAGGCAGTCAGCACACAGTTTGCAAGAAATGAAAAAGAGACAGAAAAAGACATGTGTATTTTGTACTTTTAGTTGTTGTTAAGTGCAGTAGAGTCGGTTCCGACATATAGCAACCCTGTAAAGGGTTTCCAAGAAGCAACTGGTGAGCTTCAACCAGCGACCTTGTGGTTCAAGCCGACTATGCACTCTAGCGCATCACCCCACATCGCCACACTGATACTTTCAATTTTTGTTGTTATTGGTGTTGCTAGGTGCCATCCACTCGGTACTGACTCATAGGGACCCTATGCACAAAAGAACCAAACACTGCCCAGTGCTGGGCCAACCTCACAAGTGTTGCCACACTTGACCCCATTAATGCTGCCATATTGCCAATCCATCTCGTATGGGGTCTTCCTCTTTTTCTCTGACCTTCTACCTTACCAAACATGATATCCTTCTCCAGTGACTGGTCCCTCCTGACAAATATTTTTCTGGAGAACCTTATATAATGTAATGGTGTTGTGGTGATACTGTGCCTTAGAGTTGATGCTGTCAAGTCAGTTCTGACCCATAGTGACCCTGTATAGAGTTTCCAAGGAATAGCTGGTGAGATTGAACCACTAACTTTGCAGTCTAGTGCATTAACCCATAGAGCTACACCAGGACTACCTACAGGGAAGATTTTTCCCATATCTCTCTGTCTCTGTTGTTATGTCTCTCCACTTTTGTTTGAAAATATTTAATAATTGCTTTAATTTTGTCTATTTGACTACATTGAATTATGTACATTTTCATTATTTTATTGGGTTATTTTTTTCTTTTGTTACTTGCCCATTAAATCACTCATCCAGTTTTTTCTATAGAGTTGTTTTTTTTTCTTTATAAATTTCTAAATAGTATGTTAGAGATAATATTTTTTGTCTGTGCTACAAATATTTTGGGGTTTTTTTTAGCTGTCTTTTCCATGTACATTCTAGATTTTTTGATACTCTAAAGTTTTCTTCCTGAATTCCTTTCGTCTTCTACCCAAATGTTATAGAAGTAGTCTATATTATCATATTTCTTCTAAATTTTTTTGTTAATTTATTTTGTGTATTTAAATCTTTGATTTAGAGGACATGAGGCTTGATGGCAGATAGGGTAGAGGTACAGTGAAGTTTGCCATCAGCACTACCACAGAATACCAGGCAAGGTGGGTTCTGGGCAGAGCTCCAAAACTCTGAACCTCATAGGTAGGAATATTTTTAAAATTTGAAGGCTTATAGCTAGTGGAACTTGTAGCAGGAGTAAGAAAACATGTACTTTTGAATCTGCCAGCCTCAGCAGCCCAGAGCCAAAAACTTGAACAAGACCAAATGGCAAGACCTAGTGGGGGAACAGACCCACCATGGAATAACACCACGGGAACCTCAGAACAAAGGTGGACAAAACACTTTGTCAGTTTTGCTTTGCTCTGATTTTCTTTTCTTTTCTTTTCTTTTGTTATCTGTTCATTGACCCCCTACTGTTTGCACACCTCCATTTTGGTGACTAGAGGGGTGCCTGAGCAATTGGACACCCCCCCACCCACACAACTGGTGGGATCTTCTGCCACACATGCGCACAGACACTCAGCACAAGAGCTGAACCTGAATTGTTTTTTAATAGGGAAAATCCCAGAACAAGGGGTGTGGAGAGGGAAAGAGAGTTTAAAACAAAACAGGCTGGAAATTTAATAAAATCCTGAGGTACAGCATAACAACCAACAGTGGCATCTTGAAATTTATCAGGCAGCCATGAAGGCAAGAAGCTGAAAGAGGACATTAAAGTCATACTCATATTAGGCTACAGAATTTTTTTTTTCTTCTCTCCTTCCCCTCCCTTTTCTGCATTTATAGACTACAGTATCCAATCTAGTTTTGTTGTTGTTTTTGAGGTTTCCTGTTTTGTTTTTTGTTGTTATTTTGCTGTTGCTGTTTTGCTGTTTTATGCTCCCCCATCTACCTTTGGGGAACTCTTTCTCTCCCTATATTACCCAAAAAGAGACAGCAACTGTTGCCATACAGTCATTCTACAATCACACTCTATAAAACACCAAAATCCAGGCAAGAAGCAATTCCAACTGCCATATACCAGGGAGGCAGACAACACCTGTGAAAGCTACTCTGAGTTAAACAGTAAGAAGAGTGAAAGGGGAAGCCAGCATCCTGATGATGTCTACCTGGAGGCAATCAGAAAGTATTAAAAAAATATCAAAACACACACTCAATTAAGTATTAAGGCCACAGATAAACATTAGACATGTCTAATAAACAAAAGCAGATGACCATATCAGCACATGTCTAGAAACAAAATGAAATGTCTGAGACAAATGACCTAGAGGTAGACATGGACTACATTCTGGAAGGTGGGCAGGCCTTGGAAATGCCTGAGAAGGAATTCAGAAAAATGATTATAAAATGTTTCAAAACACTTTACAATGTAGTTGAGAAAAATAAGGAAAAAGTCAGAAAAGTGATACAGGAATAATCAAGTAAGATAGATACAGCATTGGAAACAATTCAAAACCTACAGAAAGAAGTTCAAATGATCAATAATAGAATATCAGAAATAGACAATACACTGAAAGGGCAAAGGAGTAGAGTAGATGAGATGGAAGGAAGAACTAGTGAACTGGAAGACAAATCTTACAATACCACTAAGATAGAAGAGCAAATAGAAAAAAAAAGATTAAAAAAATCTGAAGACGGTCTAAGATTCATGTTGGACAACATGAAGAGAAATAATTTAAGAATTATCGGCATTCCAGAACAGGAAGAATCACACAAGTCCACAGAAGAAATAGTTGAAGAACTGTTGGAAGAAAATTTCTCTAACATCCTGAAAAGTGAAAAGACAAACATTCAAGAAGCTCAACGAACCCAAGAAAGGATAGATCCCAAAAGAAAATCACTGAGACATACCATAACCAAGCTCTTCAAAATCAAAGATAAGGAGACATTCCTGAAAGCAGTAGGGAAAAGAGAAGTGTTACATACAAAGACAAGCAAATCAGATTAAGCTCAGCTCTCTCAGCAGAAATCAGGCAAGCAAGAAGGCAATGGGGAGACATATATAAAACCCTGAAAGAAAAAAAACTGTCAACCAAGAGTCATTTATCCAGCAAAACTATCAATCAAATACAATGGTGTAATCAAAACATTAGAGGATAAACAGAAGCTAAGGGATTTTGCAAAGCCAACCCTATGCTACAAAACATCCTAAAGGGAGTTTTGTGGACTGAGAACCAACAAGAACAGACACCAACCAGAGATTGACATACGTGGCAGGAACTCCCAGAACTAAATCTACAGAAGAAAGAGTCGAGAATAGAATAAAACTATAAGAACAAACTCAGAAAATCTGGGAGGTCAGTCAATGACCAAAACAATTGCAATGTAAAAAAAGGTAAACACGGAGGAACAGAGATACAGATGGTGAGACTGTCAGGTAGATTACAGGATAAAATGTTGTTGTTGTTGTTGTTGTTGTTGTTGTTAGGTGCCATTGAGTCGCTACCAACTCATAGCAACCCTATACACAGCAGAATGAAACACAGCCTGATCCTGGGAGAACCTCACTACTGTTGCCATGCTTGAGTCCATCAGTGCTGCCACTTGGCCAATCCATCTTGTTGGGGGTCTTCTTCTTTTTCTCTGACCTTCCACCTTACCAAACATGATATCCTTCTC
>NW_006408635.1:40832-53999 GCF_000296735.1 Chrysochloris asiatica | reverse complement strand
AGCCTCATCTTTCTCCCGCGGAGCGGCTGGTAGTTTCGAACCGCTGACCTTAAGGTTCACAGCCCGATTCGTAACCACTACGCTACCAGAGCTCCTTGATGTCACATATAAGGCGACTAAAAATACCATAGCTTGCATCAGGCACACTTTAGTCCTCCAACCGACATCTTGAATGCTTTAAAGAGTTCTTGTGCAGCAGATTTGCTTAATGCAATAGGTCATTTGATTTCTTGACTGCTGCTTCCATGAGTGTTGATAGTGGATCCAAGCATAATGAAGTTGTTGACAAGTTCAATCTTTTCTCCTCTGATCATGAGACAAGTTATAGAATGGGGATTTTCTTGGTCTTAGAATATTAACAAAAGCCACAAAACAATGGACAAAAAGGAAATGTTCCCTTCAAAGTGGGCAGCCAAGAAGCTGCCAGACTCTCACGCCATCACCTTTTCATTACATATAAGCAAAATCTTGGGGTTTATGTAGGAAAATAAATCTGTGGCAGCACTAAGTGGTTGGCTTATGGATGAAGATATGAGGTGAGGGTGGCCTGTCTTCCCAAAGAGCTCCAAAAAGTGATATTTGTGCAAGACTGTAACATTTTCCTTGACTCTCCAGTTTTCAATAGTAGAAGATGTTAAGAGCTGAGGCTGAGGAGATGAAAATGAGTACTTGGAATGAGGTAACTAAAAAAAATCCTCTATTGTAAATACATCCTCTAAAGGCAATTTATGACTCCTTTTTTGGGAGTTTGTCTCTAGTTACCCTGATGGTCATATGTCCCCTCCAGGCAGCTTTGCTCAAAGAGAGAGATCCTTTTAAGATAAAGCAACACTATCTCCTACTCACAGAGTTCACATCTGGTCTGCAGACACCCATATCTTTGTGCTGTTATCTACAGACATGCAAACCTCTCCAAATGAGGAGTCTTTTCTTCCCCATCAAGCAGAGGAAGCTCTAGCCACGACCTCTAATTTTAACTTTTCTCTTGATAAGAATCTGTCCTCCCACCCTCCCCACCCTCGCCATCATCCTAAAGCTATCTCAGATCCACAAGAACTTCTATAGTCAACAAAATTAAAATGGTTTAAAATTTAACAACAGATTTATTTTTGAACTATGGAAGCAAATGAATTAGCAAAATAAGAAAGAAACATATGAGAAAAGCTAAGAAGAAGACTAGCTTTAGCACATATGAGAATATTAAACTAAAATAATAAACCCTTCATCTTATTTCACATCAGTGGCAACAAGAGAAGGTCAATGGCAGGGGCTAGGAGCACACAGAGTGTAAATAAAACCTGCAGGAGGAAGGTACAGATGTTTTCAATCCCTGCCAGTCCTATGGAGACACACGGTTGGATTCATTCCAGTTAAACTTCATCATGGAACATGCTCCAGAAGTGAGATTCTACCACCAGCTGCTCTCCATTCTCATAGGGCAATATGGATGCTGTCTGCCCAGATGAGTGGCATAATAGTGCTGAGAGCGCTTGAAGACCTGGTGGGAAGCCATGTCAAGTCTTCTCACTAGAAGGAAAGGAAACCCTGGGTGCCAACTAGCATATGGCGGAGACTGGACAATAGGAGCCAACCATCTCTCCATAAATCAGCAGAAGAGATACTTAAAAGATCAAATAGATACAGAAATTCAGTTGGTAATAAAGGTGGACTCTCAAAAGATGTGGAGCAAAGCTAGATTATTCAATAAACAGCATTGGACAATGAGATAACAACAGCCTCACAAAAGAAATAACTTGGATCCAAACTTCATCCTTTCACAAAAAAAAAATCCAAATATGTCCAAGATTTAAATGTTTGAAAATACATGGTTTGAACCACAAGGTTGGTGGTTCAAACTCACCAGCCCCTCCTCAGAAACCCTATATAGGATCACTGTGAGTCAGAATCAACTCTATAGCACTTAACAACAACAACAACAGCATATATGTCATATTACGTCTATCATTTACCACCATTGTTGTTGTTATGTTTTGTTCTGCACAAGAGAACAAAATACTGCCTGGTCCTACACCAGCCTCACAATTGTTGCTGCTTGAGCCCATTACGGTCACCACTGTGCCAATCCAACTCATTGGGGGCGGTGGGGGCTTTTTTTTTCTGACCCTCCATTTGACCAAGCATGATACTCTTCTCCAGTGATTGGTCCCTCCAAGTATGAGCGATGAAGTTTGGCCATCTTGGTTTCCAAGGACCACTCTGGCTGTTCTGCTTCCAACATAGATTTGTTTGTTCTTTTGGCAGTCCATGGTACTTTTAATATTTGTCATTGAGTCAATTTCAACTCATGATAATCCCATGTTAAACTATGACAAAACCATATAAAATAAAATAAACTATGTTGAAATGGTGAAGAAGTCATTTCTAAGTATGGAACAAATTACGAAGTCATCGTTGACATAAAATAAAACAAAAATTTTCTACAAGGTAACAGACTCAAGAGACAAGCAAGCTTTAAAACTATATATATAAAACACACACCACGGAAAATTGGGCTTAATTACACTAAATAATAATAATTAAAAACAACAACAGCAGAGTACCAAGCAAGTAAAAAAAAGACAAAATGAAAAATCAATCAAAACTGAGAAAATACTATGAACTATCAACAGATCCTGAAAAAATGAGAAAAAGTCTCTCCCAGTGGTAAAAGTCACAAAGTTAAAACTACATTGTTGTTGTTGTTATGTGCCATGGAGTCAGTTCCAATTCATAGCGACCCGGTACAGGGTTTCCGAGGTCGTGGAACAGCTGGAAGTTTCGAACTGCTGACCATGAGATTAGCAGCCCGATTCGTAACCACTATGCTACCAGAGCTCCTTAAAACTACTTTGTTGTTAAGAGACATTATTTTCAATGCTAGAATTGGTAGATATCAAAACCTATTGACTGAGTAGTGTTAAGGGGAAGAATTTACCATCTGGTGTGGTGCTGTGGGTTAATGCGCTGGACTGCAATGTCAGTTTGATCTGCAAGGTTGGTGGTTCAAGCTCATCAGTCGCTCCTTGGAAACCTTACACAGGGTCACTATGGGTCAGAACCAACTCGGCAGCACTTCACAACAACAACATGGCTTATCGTGGTGTTCAGTTACCCTCTAAGAAAGGTTTTTTGGCATTCTCTATAAAACGAAACTTGTGTACACCTTCACAGAGAATTTTACTTTCTAGATATTAATATGCTTGAATCCACATGTGAAGTGATATATGTACAGTAATTGATTTTTTTCAAATTTATTTAGTTTGTAAAAGGAAAAGTTTGAAAGCAATCAAATGTGCTTAAGTAAATGGCTGGTTAAATATATTATGATCCATGCACACAATGAAATAATATGCAGTCATTTAAAAGAATGAATTGGCTGTATATTTATGAAAATTGAAGGTGTTCCCTGATGTATTATTAAGTAAAACATAGTCTACAAAACTAAATGTATGGTATGTTTGTCTTCGTGTTTAGAAAATGTAACATAGACACATACTTATGTACACATACGGACTTACACAAAAATGTAAGAATAAACAAACAGTTGGTAGCATCGTTGTTTCTGGGGTTAAGTACTGATGACCTATCTGAGGGGGTTCATTTCACTTCAGATATTTTAGGTCTTTTAAATTTTGGTCCTATTTATTTATAGGCCTTGGTGGTGCTATAGAACAAGCACTGGGCTGCTTACCATAAGGTTGGTGGTTTAAACTCCACATGAGAAAGATGAGGCTGTCTGTGACCCCACAAAAATCTTCAGCCTCAGAAAGTTTTTGTCCGTTGATATGAGCCAGAATAGACAATGGCAGTGTTTTTTTGTTTTATTTTACTTTGTATTGTTAGGTTTTGGCTATTACAAAATAATGAACTAACTTTCTTAAAGAAGCCAAAAATAAATACCATGAGTTAATAAGCACACAATAATGAAAAAAATTAAAACTGGATTTTAATTGGATTTTGTAGCTTTCTCATTAGGAATCATTAGAAATGAAACATTCTCTTTACTATGTAAGAATTATGTAAAATCTCTTAGGTATTACAGTTCTTAAGTTTAAAAATAAAACTCAAGATGTTGTCTTTTTTTGTTGTGTTTTATTTGCACACAAAAACAATTGCCTTCATTATCTAGACAAAGCCAATCAATAATGGACAAAACCAATCAAGTAGCAATGTGACAGATCCTTCACATCTTTCACAGAAGTAACTTTGTCTTTCTTATGGAAAAGACTTTAAGTATCTTTAGAATACTGAACTGGAGTAGCACTTGATGCTAGTTTTCACTCCTTTTACTGATCTGGATGTAAGCATCAGCAAACAATTGCCAAAGCCCAAGGCGATTGTTGGCTGAGGACTTCCCCTGCACCTCTCACGACTGTTAGTGTGGATTAGTGAGCCATTCCAGTACTGAGTGGACAAGATAAAGGGACTGATGGTGACTTTGTAGAAATGAAGAAAATGGATATGGATTTTTACACATCACTTTTGTTCTGTTTTTATTTTTTCCCACTGACACATGTTCACAATTTAAAACTCATAACATGTGATGTCTATTTTATAATATGCTCTGAAAAGGCATAAAGCAAGATATGTCTTGGTGAAGTCAATAAATGAATTCAGATTAGGAAATTTAGATGATGGAATTGCTTAAAAGAAAAACAATTACTTAAAAGAAAAACTGAAGGGTTCATGAGAAGTTTGGGTGGCACCGTGGTTAAGAACTGGACTGCTCAGTGAAAGGTAGGCAGTTCAAACCCACTCAGTGGCTGAGAGAGCAGGACCTGGCAATTGACTTCCATAAAGATTGTTGTTGTTGGGTACCATCGAGTCACCTCCAATCCATAGCAATCTAATATACAACAGAATGAAAAACACCCAGGCCTGAGCCATCCTCACAAGTGTTACACTTGAGCCCATTGCTGCTGCAAGCCACCGTGCCAGTCCATTGCATTGGGGGTCTCCCTCTTTTTCGTTGACTCTCCATTTTACCAAGCATGATGTCTTTCTCCTGGGACTGGTCCCTACTGATAATATGTCCAAAGTGTGAGACACAAAGTCTGACCATCTTGGCTTCTGAGGGGAATTCTGGTTGTACTTCTTCCAACACAGATTTGTTTGTTCTTCTGGCAGTCTAAGGTACTTGTAATATTCTTCTCCAACATCATAATTCAAATGCATCAATTTATCAAGGTTTTCCTTATTCATTATCCAACCTTCACATGAATATGAGGCTACTGAAAATACCATGGCATGGGGCAGGTGCACTTGTAATTATTGTTGTTGTTGTGGCTGTGTGCCGTGGAGTTGGTTCCTACTCATAGCGACCCTGTACAGGGTTTCCGAGGCTGTAAATCTTTATGGAAGCAGAACACCTCATCTTTCTCCCACAGAGCAGCTGGTAGTTTTGAACTGCTGACTTTGCGGTTCACAGCCCGATTCATAACCACTACGCTACACTCAGGAAATCCTAGGGGACAGCTCTGCACTGTGACATGGGGCTTCTATGAATCAAAATGGACTCCACACCACCTAACAGCAAAAAGTTTGCAGGGACATGTGATTCTCTGACATTGGCTTCTCATTTCCATCCCCTGTGGAGGACCACCCTTCCCGGTCTCAGCATGTTTGCAGACACAGCTGCACACATTGCTAAATCCAGATTCCTTCCTTTATTTTCCTCACTTAGAATCTGCCAACTATTTAAACTTTTTCCAAGTGGTGTTGGACATGATTGTTTACCTGATGTCAGTTTTAAATAGGAACTGTTCTTTGTGTTCAGTTGTTAGCTCCTTTCCCTCATATTGCAGCAACAGGCACCTAACAACAACAACAACTGATCTGTCAGTTGTATGATGAGCAAATCATCTAAGAAGCTGGACTGTTTGAAGAAAAACATGGCGTCAGGATTGGAGGAAGATTCATTCGTGACCTGTGATATACAGATGACACAGCCTTGCTTGTTGAAAGCAAAAAGGGCTTAGAGCGCTTTTTGATGAAGCTCAAAGACAATAGCCTTCAGTATGGATTACACCTCAATTTAAAGAAAACAAAAGTCCTCACAACTGGACCAATAAGCAGCATCATAATAAATGGAAAGAGTTTTGATGTTGCCAAGGATTTATTTTTACTTGAATTGACATTCAGGAAATCAAATGACTTACTGTATTGGGGAAATCTGCTGCAAAAGACTTCTTTAAAGTTTTGAAATCAAACATGCCACTTTGAAGACTAAGGTGTTTTTGACTCAACCCTTAGTGTTTCAATTGCCTCCTATGTATGCAAAAGCCAGATAGTGAATGCTTTTGAATTATGGTGTTAGCTGACTATACCATGGACTTCCAGAAGAACAAACAAATCTGTCTTGGAAGAAGTATATCCAGAGTACTTCTTAGAAGAAGGATGGAAAGAATTTACCTCATATATTTTGGACATGTCATTTGAAGGTACCAGTCCCTGGAGAAGAGCATCATACTTGGTCAAGTAGTTGATCAGGGGAAAAAAAGAAAGACCCTCAGTGAGGTAGACCATGGCTGCAGCAATGAGATCAAACATAGGCGGCTACAGGACCAGGCGATGTTTCCTTCTGTTGCACATAGGGCATAGGGTTGCTATGAGTCAGAAAAGAACTTAACAGCATCTAACAACAATAAAAAACAAAAATCACTTTTGTGACACTAAAGTTGGTATTGAACTTAAGCTGTTATGTAAGCATAGTCCCTGTCAACTCAACACTCACAATGTATCATAGACAATATGTTCTGTTTATGAAAAAATCAGAGGATACGACTCATGAAAAGACAAAGGCTGTGTGCTGGCATCTAGGAGGCAAGCTTGCAGAATGTGCCCTGTGGTTGTTTAAATGATTATATATTCCTGATTGCTTTTGTGTACATCAAAACAAAACAAAAAACCCAGAGGCAGTAGAAGTGATAATGCATTGAGGGGATTGTAATCATTTTATTGAAACAAAATATGATAGGATGAGTGAAAAACTGATATTCTCCCATGTAAAGTGTCACTCAGTTCACAATAAAAGCTTTAAAAAAAAAAAAATAGCAGAATAAGAACATATTACCAGAATGAGAATAAAATGTTTATAAACTAGGCAGATTTTAGTAACAAGAAGGGGAAAAAATCATGACCAAATGTGTTTAAAGAGTGAAATCTCAGAAGCTCTTGAAGGGACAAGATAAATTTTTCTAAACTAGAACATGTGGTTACCCAAATAACCAAGCACCTAGCTCTATCTTGTTCTGTACTCAAAAGCATGTGTTGTTTACAACTGTGTCTGCTCTTGTCCTACAAGACTATGGTCTATAAAGGAAACAGAGACAAGGACAAACTTAAGAAATGGAAAAGCCAAGTTAATCAGTAGGATGCATATCTCTATTATATCGTTATTTTAATGTTATTTATCCATTACTCAAATAACAGTCAAATGTCAGATAAATCCATTCCACTATTTTGGTCTCTTTCAAAAGGATTTTCCAATGTTAATTATATCTTAATCCAAAATGGTAATTTTGCCAGCCTTACCCGTAAAGATTTACAGCCTTGGAAACCCTGTACAGGGTCGCTATGAGTCGGAATCGACTCCATCGCACATAACAACAACAACAACCCTCAGTGGGTACAAGGTAGCAACACAACTGTGAATACTGTAGAAGAAAAATCAATACATTGACACTAGTGAAGGCCATCAAGAGTAGCACTACCCCATGCGACAGCCACCTATCTACATGTGACTTTTAAACTTAACTCAATAAAAAGAATACTAAAATTTTAATTTAGTTCTTCGATGTCACACTGGATACCTTGAAGTGCTTACTAGCAGTCAGTGGTTGTTGTTGTTGTTGTTGTTGGTAAGTGCCACTGAGTCAGTTCCAACCCATAGTGACCCTGTGTAGGGTTTCCAAGGAGCGACTGGTGAGCTTGAACCACTGACCTTGCTGTTCAAACCAACTTTGCAGTCCAGCGCATTAACCCTATAGGGCAATGACACAGGTGGGCATTTGCAATGCTGCAGACAGTACTCATTTAGAAACATTCTACGATTGGTGCAGAAGGACTTACCTGGAGATCATTTCCTCAGCAGCTTCTTAAATTTTCACTCAATTAAAGAGTAATTCTAGATTTTTGTCTGATAGTAGATACAAGGAGGCTTCAAAAAGGCAATGGAAAACAGAATTAGAAGATAATGGCATTTTTCCACAGATTAGTTGAAGTCCCTATTATATGTGACGTCCTGGTGTGGCACTGTGGGTTAATGCTCCAGACTGCAAAGCAGTCTGCAAGGTCAGTGGTTCAAGCTCACCAGCTGCTCCTCAGAAACCCTGTACAGGGTCACTACGGGTTGGAATCTACTCGACGGCACTTTACAACAACAACATCTTTGTGAAAGAAAAGCTCTAAAGAGCATATGTTGTTTGTTGTTGTTAGGTGCTGTCACGTCAGTTCCAACTCATAGTGATCCTGTATGGGGATTCTGAGGACAGAAATCCTCATCTTTCTCCTGGAGAGGATCTGATGGGTTTGAATTGCCAACCTTAAGGCTCTTATCCAATACAGCCACCAGCATGCCTTAAAGAGCATTTGTCATGTGCTGTCGAGTCGGTTAGACTCACAGTCAACCTGTATAGGGTTTCCAATGAGCAGCTGGTGAACTTGAACCACTGACCTTATAGTTCAAACTGACCTTGCAGACCAACATATTAACCCACAGTTCCACACCAGCATACAACCACTAATGTCTCTACCTCCACACTATTTCATTATTAAACAAGAAAAAAAATTTTTTAAATTATTTTGGCAGAAGAAATGGGATGGTAAAGAGAAGCTACACTTTGTGTCTGTAGTGCTTGTAGTCATAGATGTTGTTGCTAAGTGCCGTCTGGTCGGTTCTGACTCATAGTGACCCTGTATAGGGTTTCCAAGGAAACTGGTAAGTTTGAACTTTGTGGTTCAAACCGACCTTGCAGTCTAGTGCATTATCCCTCAGCCCACATGTCATAGAGGAAGAAGTAAATTACTAAACTCTCACAATCTTTTGCTGTTTAAGGAAAGAGGAAAATGAAAAAGGAGACTGAAAATTCTCCTGATAGACCACTACAGTGGCAAAGCCCAAGGCAAAGCTACATTCCTGTAGAGCTGCTAGCATATTCTCAGTCTGTGAGTCGTGCAGACAGTTAGCACACACTGCCAACAGAAAGGTTGGCGGTTCAAGTCCACCCAGAGGTATATAGGATGAAAGACCTAGTGATTTGCTTCCAAAAAAGCAGTTACTGAGACCCATACTAAACACAGATCTACCCTGACACACACAGGGTTCCCTTGAGTCACATAAAACCATGAACATATGGCCCTTCCATTCAGTTAGAGGAAGGCTGGAGATGACCCAGCAAAAAACTTATTTTGACTTTTTAAGATTAAATATTTAACAGAAAGAAAGAGGAGTTAAAAAAAAAAAGTCCATTTGAAAGTTCTGGCTGAGCAAGAAAGAAATGGTAATATTGCTTAATTAATTTTTCTTTATTTGTAGGAAATTTTAAAGCACCAGTTTTAAGTAATCCCTTTCAATAATTTGCCACTATCATTAAGATACATTTAGAAAGAAAGAAGGGAGCAATATGCTCCTTTTTTAAAGCATTAGCTTTACCAATTATCTTCAATAATTTGTTTTTCTGTTAGTTGTCATCATCATAATTTTCCTTTCCGCTCTAACTTTGGTACTTCGGCTTTTTTTCACCTTGCAATTAAAGGGCGTCAGTGAAGCCAAATTTTAAGCTCAGCAGCTGTTTAGAGCTATGAGAGAGACAGGAAATTGTGAAGTGGTTTCCTTAGCAATGGGAATTATTTGAATGCTTTCAGAAGCTAATGTCTTGGTTTATCCAATTTCTTCTTTCTTCTCTGCTTTTCTGGCCATCTCTCCTAACTTCATTCACAAATTAATTTTTATTCCCCTTATACACATTTTGCTATCTACCTTAGGACATATTCTTAGCTATTTATTTATCTTCTTCAAACGTACCATATTGAAGATTCACAATGGGATTTATCTAGTATTGTAGGCTGATTGGTGGTCTCACAAATACCCTTGAACTAAAAATGTTACCAACTAGCAAATGTGTCGATGAAGATGTTACAAAAGTAAGGATCTAGAGATGGGGAGACAGTCCTGGGTTATCTGAGTGAGTCCTAAATGTCATCACAGGTGTCCTTATAAGAGAGACGAGAAAGATTTCCTGGAGAGAGACAGATAAACACAAGGTGATGAGAAGATGAAGGCAGAGATTGGAATGACACAGTTATTAAGCCTACGATTGCTAGCAGCCACCCGAAAGATGGACTAGCCAAGAAATGGGTTCTTCCATAAAGCCTCCAGAGAAAATGAAACCCTGCAAGGATCTTTATTTTGGATTTATAGCTCCCAGAAGTTGAGAGAATAAATATCTGTTGTTTGAAGCCCCCCATTTTTGGTCATTGTTAACAAGCACCCTCAGGGAACTGATACACCAAAACTAATTCTAAGGTAATAAACATTTTTATTTTTCAAGCATGTAAAATAAACACTTTCTCACATGCCAAAAGCTCAAAAATAAGAACACAAACACAATTTAACTAATTAAAATCTTTTTGATTAGTAGCTACAACAATTAACAGAAAGATCTTGTTAATTCTTAAGACTAGAAATTTCCTGCATGTTTGTTCCAAAAAAGCAATTCCAGCACTTACAATATTCTCTGCTGCTTTACTACCTATTAAGCTATTCCCTCTATAGTAACTATTGAATAGAGTGACTAATTCCAAAGCAGGAGTGAAAGACCATTGATTGTTCATGTGATCTCAGTAGAATCCTTTCTCTGCAAGGTCAGTAGTTCAAATCTCCAAGCTGCTCCGAGGGAGAACGATGAGGCTTTCAGCTCCTGAAAAAGATTTACAGCCTCGGAAACCCTATACAGTGTCACTATAAGTCAGAACCAACTTGACGGCACACAGCCACCACCTCCAGTGACAGATAACTTTCCAAAAATGATCAATCAAGCAGACAAAAATAGTGATGATAAGAAAAATGTGAGCAACAAGCTTAATAAATTTAATCCAACAGAGGTATGTTAAGACCCTTTGGTATCTTTCCCCCATAAAAGAAAGTACTTCAAATCAGTTACATGTTGGGCTACTAATGATATCCCAACTAACCTCCCCTTCCCTCATAAAAAACCTCACTGGCATCGAGGTGACTCCAAGTCATAGAAATCCTATAGAATAAAGTCAACCTGCTCCTTAGGGTCTCTGAGACTGTAAATCTTTCCAAGAGCAGACATCCTCACCCTTCCCCAGAAGAGCAACTGACAAATTTGAGCAGTCTGATGTTTAACCCGCTGCACCATCAAGGCCCCTGGATGTCCCAACTTTGTTGTTGTTGTTAGGTGCCATAGAGTGTGTACACACTCATAACGACCCTATGCACCATGGAACGAAACACTGCCCAGGTCCTGTGCCAACATCACAATTGTTGCTATGTTTGAGCCCATTGATGCTACCACTATGCCAATCCATCTGGTTGGGAGTCTCCTGTTTTTCTCTGACCAGACACTTTACCAAACATGATATCCTTCTCTAAGGACTGGTCCCTCCTCATAATATGTCTGAATTAATAGAGACAAACTCTGGCCATCCTGGCTTCAAAGGAGTATTAAGGCTACACTTTCTTCCAACATAGATTTGTTTTATGTTTTGGAAGTCTGTGGTACTTTCAATATTCTCCTCCAACACCGTAACTCAAATTCTTCTACAGTCTTCCTGATTCAATGTCCAACTCTCACATGCATATGAGGTTATTGAAAATACCATGGCTTTGGTCAGGCACACCTTAGTTCTCAAACTGACGTCTTTGCTCTTCAACACTTTAAAGGGGTCTTGTATAGCAGATTTGCCTAATACAATACCTCATTTGATTTCTTGACTGTTGCTTCCTAACTTGTTGTTAAGTGCTGCTTAGTGGGTTCCAACACATAGCGGCCCTGTATAGGGTTTCCAAGGCACCTCTCGTGAGTTTGAACCTCCAACACCTCGCAGTAAAAACTGATTTTGCAGTCCAGCACATTAACCCACATTGCCACACCAGGATGCCATAGACTGTTCTCTACTTAATTCTAAGAAAATTCAAAATCAGCAATATGCTAGCTGCCCTTTTGAAAAATGTCAATTAGAAACTAACAAAGACTCCTAAATAATTTGTGATACAAAGAGAAAGTAATAATACACATTACAAACATTTTGAACTTAACAACAAGGAAAACAATACATATATCAACAACCAAAAAAATGCAACAAGAAGTAAAACATGCCCCTTTCAATTAAATAATTCAGAAATACAGAGGGCTGTAAAGAAAAAGAAATGACCTCGTCATCTGATTATCCAGAAATACTTTGCATGTGTTATATAGTCTTTCAGATTATATATAATAATACAGTACAATTCCTTCCATCCTTGGTAGCCTATTTGCCAGGTTCAATGTCCAGGCTTTGAGGGGGAAGTATTTTGAAGTTGAGCATCAGGCAACATAAAGATATGGTTTTCCTTAAGGAGAATTTTGTGGAATACAAGGTATTACATACACCCCATTTCTTAATCAAATACATAATAATTTTCTTTCTTGTTTTTAAAGTTTTTATTATGAATTATGTAATAGTTTACATGGGAGAATATTAGCTTTACATTCATCCTATCTTATTTTGTTTCATTGCAATGATTACAGTCTCCTGCATGCATTATCAAACAACCAAGGGCACACCCCACAAGCCTGCCCCTCAGCCATCAGCACATAGCCCCCTCTCCCTCCCTGAGTCTAAAGTCCCCAGCCACTCCATCTCTCCACGCCATTGTCTCTGCCTCCATCTCTGGCATCACTGCTTCTCTGGATAGGGTCCCACATTTCGCTTCTCCCTTGATGGTTCCAGGGCTCCTGTACTGCAAAATCTACCACTCCCTCCTTTTTTTTTTACAAAATGTCTACCTTTACATTTCCAAACCTCACAGTCAGTCCTGATAGCAATCGTTCATTAATGAACTACAAGAGTCTTATCCCCATCTCCTTTCATCAGCCCCAACCAGACAGGTTGGAATGTACTCAGTGGAGAGTCTACCTTTCACTGCATCCTCTGGAACTA
>NW_006408635.1:38728-39381 GCF_000296735.1 Chrysochloris asiatica | reverse complement strand
TGGATGGAGATAAGTATTCCACCTATGGTCTATGCAATTCAGAGGCTCCGCAGGAAGCCTCCTTCGCTGGGTAAACTGTAGCCCCATTTTAGGTATTCCTATCAGTTATAGGCTGAAGACGAACTTACAAGCTTTCTATGGTGATGTCTCTGGCTATTCCTTTTTCTCCCCCTCAGGTGTCTATTTTACAATAGTCAGTAAGGGAAAACAAGATTCAATACACAGCCAAGCATCTTAACATTATTTCCCCACTTTTACCCATTCAAACCATGCCTCCATCCTTCTATCCCAGAGCCATGTTTATCCAAGGTTGTGCTTACAGCATTATTTACCTGTTTCCTATTTATTCCGTGTAAATCTGTATAACTGTTCTCCCTTCCGTCTTATTCTTACTTTCCCCTCCCGCTTCTAGTGTATTGCCCACCGCCCAGCACCCAAACATTTCTGTATATTCCCTACCCTGTGCGCCACCTTCTCCTACCTCCCCTTACCACACCCCATAAAGCCCGGTAACCAGCAAAGAATTTTTTTTCCCTTTAAGTGTAGGTACATTTTCTTAATCTTTTACAATAATGGTCCTATGCCATATTTCTCCTTTTGTGACTAACTAATTTCACTCAGCATAATGTCATCAAGGTTCATCCATGTTATGC
>NW_006408635.1:10964-12326 GCF_000296735.1 Chrysochloris asiatica | reverse complement strand
GCGGGGCTGATGGGCGGGGCTGGGGTCACACGCCATCAGGCAGGCGGGGTGAGGCTAGCAGTGTGTCCTGCAGGCAGGCCAGTGCTCCCACGTGGTCCTGCAAGCAGAGCGGGGCCCGTGGGGGTTCTGGCTGGCTGGACAGGGCTCTAGCTTGTTACGGAGAGTGGGGAGGGGTCAGCGGGGTGCGGCACGCTGCCCAAGGGGTAGGGCACAGTCCCGTGGGAGTGCGGGGTCCAGAGGTCGTGGTGGGGCTTGTGCAGGCCTGGTGGACAGGGCTGGGCAAGCAGGGCTGGGCCTGGAGGTTGGGGCGGGGGTTGTGCCTTGTGCGGGGTCCGGTAGGCGGGTCTGGGCCGTGCGCAATCAGTCAAGCGGGGTGGGGTTAGTGTTGGGTCCTGTGGGCAGTTCTGGCAGGCTGGGTTGGGCTCTCACTTATTATGGCGGGTAGACAGGGTCAGCGGTGTGCGGGCACGTGGTCCGAGGGTTAGGGCAAGATCCAGTGGGTGCTCAAGGTCCGGTGGGGTCTGGGTCAGGGACAGCTGGGGCGCGGGGATCTAGGGATTAATGCGGCGGGTGAGCACAGTTCATTTGGGCAGGGTAGAGGCCTCTCGGGCAGGCGGATACAGTCCATGTCTGATGACATCCCACAGTCACCGTTTTTTTCCTCCTCTCTGTATCCTGCCTTAACTGATTTTTTCTGCCCACTGCAAGCACTGAAATTTCATGTTAGGACAGAGGTCCCTCTCCTTCGCTTCCCCTTGTCTCCAGCGGCTCCTTCTGTTCAAGGCTCCCCCTTTACTGGGTGTGCCACTCTCAGCACGCGCTGGTTCCAGCCCCTCCCCCCAATCTCTGCAGGAGTTTGGGTTGTCGCTGCACACAGCAGCGAGCGAAAGTTGAAAAACCCAGTAATTTCTTCGTTCCGGGGTTTTTTTTTACAAAAGCAATTTCAAGACTTTGACGTACTGAGACTTATGGTGGCTGTAAGGGTGTGGGTTCACCACAGGAAGGTTTCCTTCATGAGTTTCCCTCCCCCGAACCCGGAGCCCCTCTCACCTGTGCCGTCTGGCCACCATGGCAAACCAAAAGAGCAAATTTGATTTCTTTACTGCTGCTTCCATACATGTTGATTGTGGATCCAAGCAAAATGAGATCCTTGACAATGTCAACATTTTCTGTATTTGTCATGATGTTGTTTATTCGTCCATTTATGAGGATTTTTGTTTTCTTTACATTGAAGCAGAATTTATACAAAAGACTATATGAATTCGGGTCCTCTTCAGTTTCAGCAAGCAATGTTTCATTATCTGCATATCACAGGCTATTAATATTTCTCCGAACGTGTTGCCATATTCTTCTTCATATAAT
>NW_006408635.1:7279-10529 GCF_000296735.1 Chrysochloris asiatica | reverse complement strand
AAGAGTTTAATACTTTAAAAATAGAATTTAAACAATAAACATTTATATAATAAACTTATTCTTGTTCATATGACATTATATTGCAGGTATTTTCTGTCTTTAAATATATTCAAGAAAGATCAATTTTTAATGGGTGAAAAATATTCTACTTTAGGATTTGACTTCATTAAAATACAATAAGAAAAGAATCTCTTTTTTTGCTAGCACAAATACATCTGTGATGAACTATCTAATAACAGACTGTTGTGTGAAGAAAGGCTTCCCCCCTTCCCCTGGAATAAATTTACAGAAGTGAAATTACTGAATCAAAGAAAATGAATATTTTAAGGCTTTTGAAACAAGTTACCAAATTGCTTTCACAAAAAACTGATAAAGGTACAATAATTGTTCTCTATTTGCCTGGAACAACAGAGGAAGAAGAGTCAGGAATAAGACGAAGAAATGGAATGTGTGATTAATTGCCCGCAGGAACAAATGCCTCCCTTGCCATGATGCCTGGTTCCCCTTACTGAACATTTAATCAAAGATTCTATAGAAAAATCCTGATCATCAACATGGCAATGTAGAAACAAATTTCAAATTCTCATAGAATCCAGCCTTTCTAATGCCTTGGAGGCTGTATGAATCCCTGGAACGATGAATCCCTTAGAACTTTAAATCAAAAATACCTCCTGAAGTCTTCTTAAAACTGAACAATAGCTCAGTTAGCCGATCAAGAATGTCAGTATCATATATTGTGCTTTTTTAAGAAACATCTATATGAGATCAGATTGACAACAGCAACTAGAATGGTTAGATGGGACACTTAGAAGGAGTGAATTTCTGTTAATGGGGAAGAACAACTCAGAAAGGAGGATGAGAACGGTTGCACAATTCACAGAATATAATAATGTCATTGTAATTTTGAATCATACATAGAAATCATAGAAAAGGTTGTGTTTCTGTGTGTTATGTATATTCTCAACAACAACAAAAATAAAATCAATTATACATATAGCTAAATCCTGGTGGCATTCTAGGATAAGCACTGGACCATGAGGTCAGTTTGAACAGAAAGATCTGTGGTTCAAATTCACCAGCTGCTCTTCAGAAGCGTTATGAGTTGGAACCGATCTGATGATGCTTAACAGCAACAACAATTCCTCACTTGTGGCACTGTATGATAAGCACTGGGCTGCTAACCATAAGGTCTGCAGTTCAAGCCCACCAGCCATTCCTTGGAAACTTTCCCCACGGTCACTATGAGTCAAATCGACTTGATGGCACTTAGCAACAACATTCCTGACTCACTGACTACTTCAGTATCTGCATTTCACCTTTAAGACAGTAGAAAAGAAAATCTGCTATCCAACAAGTTTTCACGTTAATGACTTATTACTGGCAGTAATGAACACCCAGGTGTGAAATGAGAGTAATGCTTAGATATGGTCCTCTGCCAACATGATTGATTCGCGATTCTCAGTTGTATGCAGTTATGTAATGATATAATTTGGCAAATATGTAATGACTTAGTCACTTTCTGTTTTGTGATTAATGTGGTCATTGTCCATTTTGGCATAATGTCAGTTTTCACATAACAATCTGGTATTTGGAACTTAACCATGTTGATACATGAGGTTGTTGTTAATTGCTGTAAAGTTCCAACTTATAGCAACTGTGTATAGGGTTTCTAAGGAGTGACTGGTAAGTTTGAACCACCAACCTTGTGGCTCAAACTAACCTTGTGGTCTAGTGCTTTATTCCATAATGCCACACCAGGACTCCAGTAAGTGAGGACTGGGTGGAAAAAAAGAGAAAGATCAGTAATGTATATGTCCATCAATAGTACATGACAATCTTCAACTAACTTTAAATGCTAAATGTCATTATTATTTTTAAAACAAAATGGAAAAATAAATCTTGGTTTGACAGGTGAAAACCAGATGGTCATTTAATTTTGCATTTCTTTGATCTCTTCTGGTAATTTTTTTTGTTTAATTTATGCCTCCATGTATTTTTCCCCCTGCATCTTGTGGTTTGTATTGTTCTCTTGAATTTTCTGATTTCATTTTTGTTTTTGAAGTTTTTAAATTTTCAATTATTAAGACGTGCAATGAGGAGCTCCATCACCAACAACACAGGATACCAGACCATACAGGCTCAGGGGATGGTGATAGAACTCTGAACCACATATAAAGGAACATTTAGAAGATTGAAAGGCTTACAACTAGGGGAATTTGTAATAGAATCAAGAAATCCACTGCATTCTAATTCAAGACACTCAGCTACTCCCGGAGCCGCCATCTTAGGAGAGATCATGTGAGGAAAGGATCAAAACAGCCAAGAATGCCTGACAGAACCATGGAGATACACTTTTTGGTATCTGTCCATTGGTCTCTCACTGTCTGTGCACCTCAATTCTGGTGACTAGAGGGCATGCCTGAGTGAATGGACATCCTACCCCCTCCCCTGGAGGGTTCTACTATGCATGTGCACAGACCTCCTCAAAATTGAAAGTGACAGTTTCCACTTAAAACCAAACAGCACCACTCATCTGTCAGTTTGTTGTACTGTGATGGCTTGTGAGTTGCTGTGATTCTGAAAGTTATGCCACCAGTATTCTAAATACCCATGATGGACAGGGTAACCCATGATGGACAGGTTTCAGATGAGCTTCCAGACAAAAACAGAGTAGGAAGAAAGAGTGGCGAACTACTTCAGAATATTTAGTCACTGAAAACCTTATGAATAGCAGAAAAAACACTGTCAGACATAGTGCCAGAAAATGAGACCCTCAGGTTGGAAGGCACTCAAAATGTGACTGGGGAAGAGCTGCCTCATCAAAGTAGAGTTGACTGTGATAAAGCAAAAGGAGTAAAGCTCATGGGAGAAAAGCCCATAGGACCTTCATTTGCTGATGGGTCACAACTCAAAATGAAGAGAAACAGCTGGAAACAACCATTAAAAATCAGAACATGGAATGTATGAAGTATAAAGCTGGGAAAATTGGAAGTTGTCAAAAATGAAATGGAACACATAAACATTGATATCTTAGGCATTAGTGAGCTGAAATGGACTGGTATTGGCCATTTTGAATCTAACAACAACATGGTCTATATGCCGGGAATGACAAATTGAAGAAGAATGGTGTTACATTCATCATCAAAAAGAACATATCTAGATCAGTCATGAGGTACAATGCTGTCTGTGATAGGATAACATACATGCACTTACAGGGAAGCCCAGTGAACACCACTATTATTCAAATTTA
>NW_006408635.1:0-5039 GCF_000296735.1 Chrysochloris asiatica | reverse complement strand
AACAAGATGGATTGTCCAAGTGGCAGCATCCATGGACTGAAGCGTGGCAATAATAGTGAGGTTGGCCCAGAATTGGGCAGTGTTTCGTTCTGCTGTGCATAAGGTCGCTAAGGGTCGGTATCAACTTGATGGCTCCTAATAACAACAACAACAACAACAGCAATCTTTTATCTGTCATAAGCGTTGTAGAAACTTCCCATTTTTGTTGTTGTTGTTAAGTGCCGTTGAGTCGGTTCCAATTCATAGTGACCCTGTATAGGGTTTCCAAGGCAGCTGGTGAGCTTGACTCGTGGACCTGGAGATCCAAACCGACCTTGTAGTGCAGCATCACTCCAGGAGTCCTACTGTCTTTTAATATTACTATTGGTTTATTTACCTATTTTTTGTAAATTAGAATGGTGACATTTTAAATCAACAACATATATCTGTTTTCCTTTATGATTTTTGTTACACTGAGGAGCCTTAAAGGGTCCGACCCACTGCCTTATTACATAACAATTGTAATCATTCATTCACACTTTTTATTTGACACTTTCATTCTTCACACTTTAATTTTTACATTTAAGTCTTTAATTTTCTTTGTCCTATTTAATGCTTTCTAGTTGTTTTTACCTGGAATTATACATATCTGATACTAATACTGTAATGTTCTATTTTCTTGATAAAACATTGCCAATTTAGGAGTTCTGGTGTTGCGCTGTGGATAAACGCACTGGACTGCAAAATCAGTTTGAAATGCAAGGCCGGCGATACAAGCTTACCAGCCATTCCTTGGAAACCATATACAGGGTCGCTACAGGTCAGAACCGACTCAACAGCACTTAACTATAACAATTTAAGAGTCCTGGTATGGTGCTGTGGGATAATGTACTGGACCTAGAGGTCATTTGAATTGCAAGGTTGGCTGTTCAAACTCACCAACTCCTCCTTGGAAACCCTTTCTGTGTAGTCAAGAGTCCGAAAAACTCAAAGGCACTCAGCAACTACCAATCCAACCACCAACAACCAACAACAACTCCCAACCAACAACAAAGGCATTTAACAATTACCAATCCAACCACCAACAACCACCAACAACCCCCAACCAACAACATAGACACTTAACAACTACCAAAACAAGCACCAACAACCAACCACCACCAGCAACAACCCCTAACCACCACCAACAACAAATAATAACAACTGCTTTTATTTTGAATCTCTCTTGCACTTTTTTATCTGATTCATTTTTAATTAATTTTATTTCTGGTTTTACCTCACCAAAGATTTGTGTCTTTAAAATTAAGCAACCATCCTGAATGATTTTCAAATGCTTTTAGAATTTTTTTTTATATATATAAATTGGAACACCATATCTAGAGAGGATATCATGGTATTTTTTATAACGAATTCCTCTCAACTAGCACTCACAGATTTAAAAAAAACAAAACACAATGATCTTTTATGTTCCTGTTGTTCCCTTTGTTTGATTTTACCATGGGAACTTTACATTTCTATTTTACTTCATGATCTGAAATGTGTTAGAGACGTAGATTTGATACCGCTAGTGCTTATATTTATTTTCTTCAAGTTTTTCTCACTCACTAATCTTTGTCCATTAAATCTGAGATACTGTAGAGATTAGAGATTATTATATTATTTTTACTACTATAAAGGAGCTCTGGTAGCGTAGTGGTTACGAATCGGGCTGCGACCCACAAGGTCAGCAGTTCGAAACTACCAGCTGCTCCGCGGGAGAAAGATGAGGCGATCTGCTCCCGTAAAGATTTACAGCCTAGGAAACCCTGTTCAGGGTCGCTATGGGTCGAAACCGACTCGATGGCACTTAACAACAACAACAACTATAAATTTTAACTATCCTAATTTTTGTTTCTATAAAGAAAATATTTTACTTCAGATAATTCCATTTAACAGTCCTCCCCTTTCTATTTAATTACAATATGACCCCTTTTTTTTTTTTTTTTCACTCTCATTTTTTTCATCTTGCCTTTCAATGTCTGCCAATTGGAGTGGGACATCAAGTGACTTTGTCAAGAAATTTCATGGGTGTGTCCCTTTTTATGAGTCATTTCTACAGATAAAAACATATTTGATCTACCGTTACAAGCAAAACCAGATCAGCTGATTACACAGTTACCAGAGCAATTTAAAACTATCGCATGTGTTTAGGGTGACATGAGACATTTTAGTAGATGGTTTCATGAGGATAAAGCTGCTGTCTCCCTATGTAAAGTCTTATTCTTGATGGGCTTTTGCAAAGGCCATGTGGAGAACCATGTCTAACTTCCCTGACATCAGTAGGGAGAAAGAGGATCAAACTCAAAATCAGCCCAAAGCCAATTCCTATGAAGCAGAGGTCAGCCGTGCTTTGACCCTACAACTTCCTTTCCCCTATTCTAACCCCAGCCATCCCTCCCATAGCACTCTCGGCTTCACATCTGGGTTTGATAAGCCATTGCAATGGTCACACAGAATGCATAACAATACTTATGATTATGGGGTTCATTAGGGAAATGAACAGGGTACAATTCAAGATCAAAGGATGCAGCACTTCTCCAGTCAGGAACAGCCTCCTGTCTGCCATACTGCAGGCACGTCTCACTCTTGTCTTCAGCCTCTCAGACACGTGGTCCCTTGGCCTCTGCCCTGCTTGAGCATGTGTTACAAAGCTCTTTTAGCCAGTCTGTGAAAGCACAAAGGGCACATTCTTCAAGCCAATCTCCTGCCTGTAGGCACTCAGCTTTACTCAGTTCATGGATCTAGAGCCTGAAACTGCTCTACCTTTTCATGCTACCACCTCTGCCATCATCTCTTTCCGCCACCTCTGTAGTTGCTCTTTCTCTAGGTAGGAATTTCACGTAGTACTCATGCTCTTCCTTTTTCATGGTCCTGAGATCTTCTGAGATGGCTCCTTTTAAACCTAGCTGAAGGGCAAAACTAACCAATCCAGCTTTAGAGTCCTGTATGCCTTATTTATATGGTGCCACCCAGTCACTGGGTGGGAATTAAGAAGACTTTGGATAAAAAAGCCCTATCAAGTTAATTCAAGGCACCACACAGCTTTCTGTACTGACTTTCTCTACAGACCTGCCCTATTCTGGTTCCCATTTCACAGTAACTTCTGGTCTTGTTCTCCAGGGTAACATTCAGTGTTATCCCCTTAAAAGTATACAGAAGTCTTGGAGATGAAACAAAGTTTTACAGAGGTCCCAGTGCTTCATGCACTTAACTTGTCCTACCTGCAGCTACCTCACCTGGGAAATGGGTCTAATGACAGTGGACATCATACCAACTTTGAGGGAATGAGATAGAAAAAAGCCTGCAAACTGGCTTATTTACATATTTGCAAATAGTAAGCACTCAAAACCTTCCATCTGCTGTTTTTATTCCATCTCCCATCTGTCAGTCTGTAATATTGGGGTAGCTTGCATGTTGTTATGATGCTGGAAGGTTTGGTACCAGTGTTTCAAATACTGGATAGGTGTCAGTGGAGCTCCCAGACTAAGATGGACTAAGAAGAAACACCTGGTAATATACTTCCAAAAATTAGTCACGGAAAACTTAGTGGATCACAACTCAACAATGTCCAACTTATTTGCTTTAGACATGTCATTAGGAGAGAACATTCACTAGAAGAGGACTCAGTGTTTAGTGACATAGAGGGCCAACGAGGGCCTGGGAGGCCCTCAGTGACATGGATGGCATAATAGCTAACACAAGGGACTGTACCATGCAGGCAGTTGTGAGGATGATGCAAAACCAGGCAATGTTTCATTCTGTTTTACCATTGAGTCCAAGTCAACTCAATGGCAGCTAGCAACAACAACATTGTTGACGTTCCTCCTATTACTATTATTATTTACTGTCTCTGGCATCCATCTGATAATAATAGTTTCCTTGGAAGCCTTTGAAAAATCCATCTGCTTTGCTCTGTTTCTTTTCAGTTGGTATTAACCACATTAAAAGTTTTATTTCCTGTATTTCTGACACAGTTGTAAGTCAAATTAATTTTTACCTACCCTGACTTGCTTCCCATTCCTGGAACTCCAAGCTTGCTGCATGGTTAGAGGCACCTGAGTGATCATGTGACTGCAGTGGAACAGTTGGGCTAACCTGAAGAAAGGTTTTCAAACAGTGCGGGTCATGGGCTTTGATTTGTCATTGCTGTTCAGAGCTGTCAAGTTGTTCTGACCCATAGCTGCCCTGTATAGGGTTTCCGAAAACCAGCTGGTGAATTTGAACCACTGACCTTGTGACTCAAACTGGTCTTATGGTTCTGGGCATTATCTTGCAGTACCACATCAGATCAGACCTTTGGTACGCCAAGTATTTCCGTGGCTCTGCGTCAGTGCCTTATTGGTCTTCCACAGTTCTACTCAATGGCCCATTTTTATATAGCCTGACAATTTACTAGGAAAATTCCACATTTTACCCTGGATTTATTGAGTGTTTGATCCAGAAACAATTCAGTATATTTAAGAGTCTCCTTCAAGTACCTCTGGCTTTTTGCCCAGTTTCAATCAAAGCAACATTTTTTATTATCAAGTGGTTTCTTTCTATTCCTTTGATGTAGCTTTGCCTTGCTAAATGCTTGCTCAGTTCATTCCTTTCCATTCAACTTTCTCTCAACTTGAGTTTTAAAAGTAGACAGTATTTTTAGGCCCTACTGGAAGTCTTTGACTTGCTTTATCAAAACCCATAACTGCAAGCAGATATTAAGGCAAGGTCAAGATAGAGAAAAACAAGTGTTGATCAGAACCCAACACATGAATCTGGAATCGGATTAGACTGAAACAGTTGTCACATTTCCATTTTCTCCCCTGGGAAGGAAGTGAAGTGTATGTGGCCCTTCAAAGCCCTTTGGTGTTATTAAAACTCCAAAAAATTAACTGTAGTATTTCTTCACAGAATTTTAGAAACTCACATCATTTGTACCTGATTACTGCTGAGAATCATATGTTTCAGAGATCATTTTCAACTGATGCTTAAGACAGTCCATACTCTCATTAACATGTTGTTGTTGTTGTTAAGTGCTGTCA
>NW_006408634.1:10437067-10438415 GCF_000296735.1 Chrysochloris asiatica | reverse complement strand
GTTGCTGCTTCTCTTCCAAGGACTCTTAAAAGGAAAATTGTGTTACTTAAAAAAAACTTCCTGTTAAGTACTCCTCCATAATTTTTATGTTTCTTGTGAGGAAAAAGTAAAACCTGCTTAATTTTATTTGATTTTATGACATTGCTTTCAATAAGCAAATGTTAAATGTGTAAGACTTGACTTGTATACTAGTGTTGTAATTCTTTTAAGTGTCCCTGAAGGTCACTTCCTATTCGAGTTTTACCAGTAAATAATGAAAGCAATATTAAGATCTTCCACAAACATCTAGCCAGCTACATACTAGAAGGGTGGTTGGGTTTGCTACGCTTAAGATTTCAGGATGTCTTCAAACTGAAATCTCAGTGTTCTCAGTGTGCAAAACCTGAGATGGATACTTAAGTAAGGAAAGTGCTATTTACCCAGTAAACCCAAAATAAAAGGATAATGCGGGCCACATATTACCTGATAGTCTTACCACTGTGACATGGGGAGGAAGCCCACATAGAAGGGAGGGGCAGCCTCAAATAACACCCCACGTATTATCTCATTGATTAGAGTCCTGGTGTGGCGCTGTGGGTTAATGCGCCAGAATGCAAAGCCCTTTGAACTGCAAGGTTGGTGGTTCAAGCTCACCAGCTGCTCCTTGGAAACCCTATACAGGGTTGCTATGGGTCAGAACCGACTCAACAACATTATCTTATTACTTAAATAATAGCGATGGCAATGATCAAGCAATAGTAAGGTAGGACTTCTTTGGACAAAACGCTCTACAAACATGCTGACTTTCAATCTGTGCAAGCAGCCCAAGAGGGAAATACTTTGTCGGTCTCCCTCAGGAGCATTATCTAGATGAAGCTGCAGGATCCTGATGTATCCCCCAAATGACTCTATGAATAATAGGTGTGAGCATGGGTTGATATGCGGAGTATAGGAATCTCTTGAAAGTTTCAGAGTGGAGGATTATGGGAAGTCAGGCTGGTGCCTTGTGTGCCCTCAGAGAAGGGAGCGTCCGGAATCTTTCACAACTTGTTTTGCTCTTGGCAATGGTCAAAACATTATCTTCAGAATCACAAACTTGAAAGATGTTCAGGTGGCAACTATGGGAAACGAGGTGTCTAGAAAGGTGGCAGCCAGCCATACTCCTGTTGGATACATTGTAGTTTTTTCCTGTTTTATAACTAGCTAGGAGTCTTCACATTCATGCCTCTGTTGTAACATGAGATGAGCAGGTTCTGTGGGGGAGGCCTCACTAGTATAAATACCACAGGTCTCAGCTGTTCTTCTATCAGCTGCCCTGGAAGCTGGTCCAGAAGCATGAAACCCAGGATCTTTGGTAAGTCGATGGCAG
>NW_006408634.1:10433838-10435892 GCF_000296735.1 Chrysochloris asiatica | reverse complement strand
TACATCATGACTGATCTGGATATGTTCTTTTTGACAATGAATGCAACACCATTCCTCTTTAATTTGTCATTCCCAGCATAGTAAGCCATGTGGTTGTCAGATTCAAAATGGCCAATACCAGTCCATTTCAGCTCACTAATGCCCAAGATATTGATGTTTATGCGTTCCATTTCATTTTTGACAACTTCCAATTTTCCCAGATTCATACTTCGTACATTCCATGTTCCGATTTTCAGTGAATGTTTACAGCTGTTTCTCTTCATTTTGAGTTGTGCCCCATTAGCAAATGAAGGTCCTGCAGTCTTTTTTCCCATGGTCTTTACTCCATTCACTTCATCACGGTCAACTCTACTTTGAGGAGGCAGCTCTTCCCCAGTCGCATTTTGAGTGCCTTCCAACTGGAGGTGCTCATTTTCTGGCACTATATCTGACAGTGTTTTTCTGCTATTCATAAGGTTTTTAGTGACTAAAGATTTGGAAGTAGTTCGTCACTCTTTCTTCCTCGTCTGTCTTTGTCTGGAAGCTCATCTGAAACCTGTCCACTGTGGATGACACTGCTGGTAATTAAAATACCGGTGACATAGCTTTCAGAAGTATAGCAACTCACAAGCCACCTCAGTAGGATAAACCGACAGACAAGTGGTGGCCGTTTGTTTTTAAGTGGAAACTGTCACTTTAAATTTTGAGGAGATATGTGCGCATGCATAGTAGAACCCTCCAGGGGTGGGGGTGGGGTATCCATTTGCTCAGGCATCCCCTCTAGTCACCAGAATGGAGGTGTGCAGACAGCGAGAGACCAATGAACAGATACCAAAGAATGGATGTCCACATCTTTATCTCCGTGGTTCTGTCAAGCATTCATGGCTGTTCTGATCCTTCCCCCACTTGGTCTCTCCCAAGGTGACAACTCCAGGAATAGCTGAGCATCTTGAATTAGAAAGCAATGAATTTCTTTATTCTGCTACAAATTCCCCTAGCGGTAAGCCTTCTCATCTTCTAAATATTCCTTTATATGTGACTCAGAGTTCTAGCACCATTCCCTGAACCTGCTTAGCCTGGTATTCTGTGTTGTTGCTGACGGAGCTCCTCACTGAATGTCTACCTGATCTGTCATCTTGACTGTATCATCACAATAGAGATCAATAAACAAAAGAAACTGATATTTAAACATATAATTAGATGTTAACATGAACCAATCAACAAATTAGAGGGTAAGAATACTGCCATTAGAATTAAGAGTATTTCAATATTTAAGTTTTTCATATTTTCAAAGTAGACAATAATACAGTTTTCCTGTTTTGATATAATCTCACTTTAAATTCGGTGCCCAGATTATATACATTATTCAAATAGTTTAGAAAATTAATCATGATTGGCTAAATTTATTTTAGTTAACTATGACAGAACATTAGTAAAAATAAAGTAAAAATAAAAATAGAAGTATCACAGAGATGGAACCAAACAGAAGAATAGAAGAAGTAGTTGAATAGTAGGTAAAAAAAATAAAGCCAAGAAAAGAAAAAAAAAACACTTGCAATGTTTTATAAGAAACAGAATAAACTCCATGTAATGTGCACATTAAAAACCTTGTTGGTGTGGGTTAAGTGTTGGGCTGCTAACCTTAAGGTTGGCAGTTCAAACCCACTAGCCTTTGCATGAGAAAGATGAGGCTGTCTGCACCCATAAAGATTTAGTCTTGGAAACCCTAAGGGTTAACTGTTTTAATGTGTCCTCCAGGGTTACTATGAGTTAGAATCACCTGGATGGCAGTGGGTTGGGAATAATATTCTAACCAAAGCGACACCAATCCCTCTTTCTTCATTTGTAAGAATCTGTCTTTAATATACGGTGCTGGGCAGGCATGTTAGTGACTGCATAAAAAAATATAGTGATCTATAGAAATTATAGAAAATGTGGAAATTGTCAGCTACAAATTAATATCAATAAAACCAAAATCTATACTTTGGGCCACACTACTAGACAAGATATGTGTATTTAAGAAACAAACAAACCAAAACACCTAACTGCCTTAGCTTTTTCTTTGTTGTGTTTTT
>NW_006408634.1:10383928-10432818 GCF_000296735.1 Chrysochloris asiatica | reverse complement strand
CTTCAGACCAACCAGCCCTTCCTCTTCTCTCTCTCATCTCCAGGTTAAAGGGAGTCTGTGGAATGTGGTTGAACTCAGCCCATTTCTACATTGCTGCCTGGGCTCCCCCTCTTCCACTCACCAGTAGACCAACGTGGTTGCCAGCAAGCTTACATGCCTGCTCATGTGTTGCCTTTGAGTTTCAGTCTTGGAGGGGGGTTTGTCCTGAAGGAACTTCATTGCTTCCCGACTGCTTTAGCTTTTATAACCTACATTTACTATTATGAAGATTGTTAAGCAGATGGTTTTTGCAAAATGAAATGTCATAGGTTCTTAGCTTGTAAGCCAGGTCTTTGCTGACCCAGTCAGTAAGTTTCCTTATTCAGGAAAGTTGTATCATCTGCCACTTTATCAACTAGTACTTCTAAACACCCGATGCAAATCTTGACCACACTAAACCACTACATCAAATGACTTAAACAACAGAATACTGGACTACAATAACATGAACAATATGTTGTTTATCAGGGTAGGGTGGTGAATACTAATTAACAAAACATCTATTTCATTGCCACATTCCCACTCTACTGGATAAAAGCAGCTTTTATTGAATTATTATATCATAGGGAAGAAAGCAAGGCTAGTTACTTGATGTTAATAGGTTACCTTGCATAGCACCTCTTGGTACCAAGAGAATGGATGGAAATCATTCCCATTAATAAAGCACCTTAAGGAGGTCTGAGAAAAGTGAGATATGAAAGTTTTGTTGTGCTACCTTAAAGTCATAAACTATAAAAATTTAAAAACACTCCTCTCCTCCCTCACAGCACATACTTAAGTAGACAAATTATTTTTCTTAGAACAATTTATATATAAATAAAAACATGGAAATCAAAGGTCCATAAAGTGACTTTGCTAATATAAATTATTGGGGGGGGATTGGATTAATTTAAATGATGGATTATGAAGCTAATGAAAAACACATTAAAGTCTCCCACAAATCACTTTCCTCAATAAATACATCTTCAAAGAGAAGTTTTTGTCTGAGAATCCTCACAGAATCATTAAAACAACATAAAATGAGCAGAAGAAAGTGTTACATATTCCAAACAAGTTACTGAGCTTTTCAACCTTCATACTTTGAGTTTGAAGTGACTAATGGTTTTTGTTGTTTTTTTAAATACAAAACAAAACCCCCAAAACATTAAGAACTTTTCACTATTCTACATATTAATTTGAAGGTCATGGGAATTTCTTTTCTTTTTTTAATGATGCAAGGCACTTTTCTGGGTTTCATCATTTAAGGGGAAAATAACATAAAAGTGCTATATTAGTATATTGTGTTCTAGTTAGAACCATTCTGGACAGAGGGGAAAAAACAGCTTAGATGACTCTGAAAGGAACAATTACATTTTTTTGTCTTTTACCAGAAGAAAAGTAAAATAGAAAATCATGTGAAACATAACACTATCCTTTTGGGGGTATCATCTGGTACTATAAAATATTTTCCTTTGTTCATTAAACTTTGTGGGAGTTTTAAAAAATATATATATAATAGAATAAACAGATTAGGAAAGTAATAGAAAAGGAAGCAATTACTGGATCATGTTAAAGAGAAGTTATCTAATGTCATGATTTAAGACTATTAATAAAGGATCAAGAAAAAAAATTTAAGGTGAGTGATATTAAAAAAGAAATGTAGCAGGTTCCTGATTTTAATGTTTCTGTGAGAAGTTTCGTCATAAAATTAAACTGGGATGATTTTTAAAATGTAATCTATGGAACACAAAATGAATTTTTAGCAAACTTTAGTAAGTTCTTTTATAAATGACTCAAATTTTATAACAACTCCCCCCTAAATTGCATTTTGTTTAAATTAATAACTATATCATACACATAAATTTCAAGTATGGGAAGGGCATTATTGCAATACTATCTCTTTGCAAGTCCATAATTCTTAGTTTATAATAAAATTGTGCATTTCTCTTTTTTTAAAGAAAAAAAAGACTAAAACCATCTATGTCGTCTATTGCAGAAATACAAAATCTTCTCAAAATGTTGCTCAACAAGTTATAGAGATGTTTGAAACATGTTTGAAAGCAACATACAAGTGAAAAGAAACTGCGTGTGTTTTATCATTTCACATTCTTACTGTCTCTAGTACTTCCTCCTGTTTAATTAGAAATTCACATCCTCCGTGCTCTGGAGTCAGCCATTCTGTGCAGTCGCCACTTTCATGTTTCCAAATTCTCTTTCTCCTGTGATATCAGAATGAACAGATAAAAATCTTTCTATCTGCAGTGGTGACATCATCTGCATTGTTAATTTTGCTAAGTAGATGGCTTCACCTTCCTGAAGTTGATGAATAAATCCAGCATTAGGATTAATACAAAAATCTTTTTTCATACATAAGCAACTGCATCTCTGTACTTTATTGCAAATGTTTCCATTGTTTGTGCAATATAGAAGAATTGATGCCTTTGAGTTGTGGTGTTGGAGGAGAATACTAAAAGTGCCACAGATTGCCAAAAGAACCAATAGATCTGTTTTGGAAGAAGTGCAGCCAGAGTGCTCCTTGGAGGCCAAGATGGCTAAACTTCGTCTCTCATACTTTGGACATGTTGTCAGGAGGGAACAGTCGCTAGAGAAGGATGTCATGCTGGGTAAGATGGAGGGTCAGCGAAAAAGAGGAAGACCCCCAACAAGATGGATCGGCCAGGTGGCATCATTGATGGCGTCAAGTGTGGCAGCGGTAGTGAGGTTGGCCCAGGATCTGACATTGTTTCATTCTGCTGTGCATGGGGTCGTTATGAGTCAGCTCCGACTCGATGGCACCTGACAACAACAACAACAATGCAATATGCATTTCAATGGATGAGAACTTTCCCTCCAGTTTGTAAGCTTCCATCAAAAACTCTTTTGTTGTTGTTGTTAAGTGCTGTCGATTCCGACCCATAGCAACCCTGTATAGGGTTTCCAAGGAGCAGCTGGTGAGCTTGAATCGCCAGCTTGCAGTTCAAATGACTTTGCAGTCTGACGCATTAACCCACAGCGCTATACCAGGGCTCCAAAAACTCTTTAGTCGTTGGGGAAAAAAACGTATTACATTTTCAACTAGATTATCTGCAATGTCAAAGACTGAATATCTAAATAATTGTTGACAGTTTAGTTTAATAAACTCTGCTTCAATATTTTGTCTTATGCATATCACATGGGTTATCCCATGTTTCTGTAAGGAACTCTGGTAGCGTAGTGGTTACGAATCAGGCTGCGAAACTCAAGGTCAGCAGTTCAAAACTACCAGCTGTTCTGTGGGAGAAAGATGAGGCGTTCTGCTCCTGTAAAGATTTACAGCCTTGGAAACCCTGTACAGGGTCGCTATGAGTCGGAACCAACTCCACGGCACATAACAACAACATCTCATGTTTCTGTAGTATACGTAGCTTGCTTTTCATAGCAGAAGAATACGGGCCTAAAAACAATCCAGGTAAAATTTCCTGCATCTCAGGCTGGTGAGTGGCGCGGATGGGTGAATTACCTGGCTGACTTGACCCTTTTTTAGCTGGCAGTGGCCTTGAAAGGAGAGCTGGTGAACTGGAGCGTAGTGGGTTTACAGCCAACACTCTGGGTAGACTAAAGGCCTTCTCCCTGCCCTGGTGTTTCTGCTCCCTCAGGCCATCTTGCTTTTCTTTTGACCATCTTTTGAGGTGATTTTTTTTTTCTTTTTAATGTTTTATTGTGAATTGTGTTATAGTCTACATGGGAGAACATTAGCTTTATATTCATTCTATCATCTATCATTTCATTGGCATAGTTATCATCCTGTCCATGCATCCTCACCCAACCAAGGGGTGTACCCTGTAAACTTGCACCCCCCCTCACCACAGTCCTCAGCCCCTTTCCATCTCCTGATCCTGAATCCCCAGCCACACCATCTCTTGACGTTGTCTTCTCTGCCTCCATCTCAGGCCTCACCGCTTCTCTGGGTAGGATCCCGCTCTCCGCTCTTCTCCATCGATGGGTGGTGACCATTTTTTGAAGTGATCCAAAGTCAATTAAGCCACACTGAGTAAAGAGATAGAAAAGAGTTTAACCACTTAGACGCATTAAGCAGGATGCATTAAACTTAGATGCATTAAGTTTCAGCACTCCCTAAATGTCCCCTTCTAAAGTGCCTGGGTAAATAAACACAGGGTTAATATATTCTTTTTTTGAAAGCTAACAGTTATACCGACACATTCACTTCTCAAGGGCAGGCTTATTTTGATCTTATGAAAGGGAGAAAGATAACTTGTTCAACTTTTTGTTAATGTTAAGTGCCATTGAGTCGGTTTTGACTCATAGTGACCCTGTGTAGGATATCCCAGGAGCGGCTGGTGGGAACCACAAACCGACTTTACAGTCCAGTGCCTATCCCACAGCACCACACCAGAACCCCTGTTCAACCCTAGATATACATTTTATCCAACAAGAGTGTCTTCAGCAGCTGCAAATTTTACCCTGAGAAAAAGGAGGAGGTGCAGGTTACAAGCAAATCCTGTTTTTCAAGGTTGACTTATTTGAATTTTATGCATTAGAATCTGACATCCTCAACTTCTGAACCTGGTGGTGGTGGTGGTGGTATGCTATGGAGTGGGTTCCGACTCATAGCGACCCTGTACAGGGTCTCCGAGGCTGTAAATCTTTGTTGTTGTTGTTGTTGTTGTTAAATGCAGTCGAGTCAATTCTGACCAATAGCGACCCTGTACAGGGTTTCTGAGGCTATAAATCTTTACGAGAGCAGAAAGCCTCATCCTTCTCTGGTGGAACAGCTGGTAGTTTCAAATTGTTGACCTTGAGGTTAGCAGCCCAATTTGTAACCACTACGCTTGTTGTTGTTAAGTTCCATCCAGTCGATTGCGACCCATAGCCACCCTGCATAGGGTTTTCAAGGAGAAGCTGGTTAGCTTGAACCACTGGCCTTGCAAAGTGGTTTGAACTGCAAGGTCTGTGGTTCAAGCTAAGCAGCTGCTCCTAGGTGCCCAGAGCACCACACCAGGACTCCAGACGCTACCAGATTTTAAGAAATTTTGGTACTGTAGTCATCAGTCTGCTTCTCTCTCTTCCAGATCCTATCTATGTATTAGCTGTCTTCTGTCTCCTTCAATGTGCAAAGGTGATGACAGGTGAGTACAAGGATGCAAAAGAGGGAAGAGGTTGTCTTTGAAAGGGAGTGTGTGGTTTGGAGAGGGTTCAGTTGGGGCTTAGTACCTGGTCTTCCTTGGGCTCATATCAACCATGTCTGCTCAGACTCCCCCAGTAGCTCTGGGCTATTGCTGTGCCAACCAGTACCTAAGTGTGGACACCAGATCTACAACCCCTTGAAGCAGTGTTGTGATGATGAGACGGTACTGCCCATGCACAGGACGCATCTCTGTGGTCCCAACTGTACCTACTGGCCATGCTTTGAACTGTGCTGTCCGGAGTCTTTCAGTTCTCCCAAAAGGTTTATTGTAAGACTGAAGGTTCATGGGGTGCCGTCCCAGTGCCACTCGTCTCCTGTCTCCAGGGTCTGCCTCAGGTAAGCACTCTACCCCTGGCTTTAGGGAGGTGGGGGAGGGGAGAGGAAAAAAGGAGGTGAGTCTGGATATCTGGGCCATTCCTTCTGGGAATCCTCTGACATGGGTTCTATCTTCTGGAAATTGCTTGAACTGTTCTATTCATCATCTTTCCTGTTCCACAATATCTTGGTCTCGCCTTATTTTTCCAGATAAAGAATGAAAGAAAACCAATTGTTGCAGACCACAATTACTGAGATGTTGAGGCCATGTGTCATGGATGAAAAACCAACATGGCGGCGCCACTCAGACTTGCTAGTCAGGGATCCTGAGGGCCCAAGGAAGTGACCTCCTGATGTCCTGAGTTCATTGGTTTTTTTTGCGTACTCACTGTTGGGCTAGCTCTGTATAATTTGCTTTGGTCCTATTATTCATTCTATGCTTCTAACTCCAGTAATTGTAGCTTCTGAGAAAATGGTTTCCTATGTGCCTCTCTTAATGCCTCCACTGTGTTGGCAGTGCATAGGGTTCTGGGAACAAATCTCTCTGAGGAACAAACTCTGGCCACCTGGCAAGCATGTCCAAACTGTTCTTTATCAAATTATTCAGTTATGTTTGATATTAACTTAATACATGGGCTCTTGATATCCATACACCATATTAAAACCAAAAAGCTCTTCTAAAGCCGAGACCTAAAAGTTCCAAAGGCAAGTTTGCTGAGAGACTCTAGAGACAATCTGCCCAAGGAATTCACCCAAAGTTGATTGGTGAATTCCGGAGTATTGTTCAAGGAATAATAGTGTCAGCTCTTCTAATTGTCCCCAGGTGTCCCTCTTCCTCCTGAAGACTTAAGCCAGGTAGCTGAAACAGCGTGACTTCTTCCAGACCTTTTTAATCCTTTTCTCACCTTTTCCCATTCAAGATTAAGTGCTATAGGTATGTTAATTAGCCTTGAGAAACCTCAAGTCGCTGCCTTGGGATTTGAACCTAAAAAGCAATTTATAACAATTTGCTTGAATTTCTGGAAAATTAAGGATGCTAGATTGTTAAGACAATTTGCGATGTATGTTTTAGAATTTGTTCCTGTAAATCATTGTGTCCTGTTTTGAACAATTAATCACATTTCATTTCTGTACCCTGTCTTAATAATCCCCTTCTTTCTTTGTGTAAAATCCCTCACTGAAATAAAAGAGGAGCGTTGTCGCGCGCCCTCGCCGATAAAGGACGCGACAAGCAGGATTCTTCTGACAGTAGCTTTCCTACTTCCGCGGCGTCAGTTCTGAATCCTTTTCCGACGAGCAGCCGGGGTCCCTCTCGTGGCCCGTCCACCGGAAACGTTCGGCAGCGATTCCCGGGTTTCGGCACCAGTTGTCGCGCGCCCTCGCCGATAAAGGACGCGACAAGCAGGATTCTTCTGACAGTAGTTTATTGTTACAGCTCTTTCTATGGTTATAGCTCTTCTAGGGTTACAGCTCTTCTGGCGATGGTGGAGGACGACATTGGGTAAGGGAGTAGCAGGAGAATATATACTCTCAAAGGAAGGCGTGGCGGGACATGACTGGTTACATGATTGGTTGGTAGAAAAATGCCTAATTAGCATACAACGAGTGGAGTTCAGCGCCTAATTAGCATACAACGAGTGGAGTTCAGCGCCTGCGCGCACGCGGAGAAAGACAAGGAAACAAGAAGGAGGAAGTTGAGGTCGGCGCCATCTTGTAATGGCGTTTGTAGCTCTCAACAGGGCACAGACTGAACCCTGCATGCATACTGTCTGCAGAGCCATGATATTTACAATGCAGGATCTGTCTGCTGCCAGTGTTGCATCCACTCTGGTCTCGGGGTGTTTCATGTTTTCTCTCGTTGCGTCTTTGTGTATATTCTTTCTCTATCTCTGTCGCTGCCAGATCTCCCTACTTCGTGAACCAAATTCTCCTGTCGAGGCAGGACCTCGACAACCAATTTTCCATAAGACTTCTTGGACACTTCCTTAATAAGACTTATAAGTATGAGCATGGTGTGTGAGTTCTGTGTGGTCACTGCAATGAAGTATTGAACCCAGCTGAGTAGAGAGTAGTGTGTGAAGAATACTTGGTGTCGTGCATCAAGAATTTGGTGTCAGCAGGATAGTTTGGGTGCTGGGGAGGGGGGCAATATACAAGAAGGGAGAGGGGAATGGAAGAACAAAGTGGATGGGAGACCAGTTAGGCAGGTTTGCATAGCATAAGTGGGACAGAGGTAAATAATGATATATGCACAACCTTGGAACCAGGCTCTGGAATACAGGGATTGAGACATGGTTGGAATAGGGAAAAGGGGGGGAAATAATGTTAAGATTCTTGGCTGTCTTTTGAATCTTTGTTTTCCTTGCATTACATTATAAAATAGACACTGGAGGGGGAGAGATAGGAATGGCCAGAAATATCACCATAGAAAGCTTATAGTCCATCTTCTGCCTATAACTGACTGGAACACCTAAAATGGGGCTACAATGTGCCCAGTGAAGGAGGTTTCCTGTGGAGCCTCTGCATTACATAAGACTATACATGGAATCCTAAACAGCATCTAGAATCTTCAAAGGTGGGGAATTTCCTCTTGAAAGGACAAGCAGACCAACCTGGAGAAGTTAGAAGAACAGAAGATGCTTCTTGAAAGAAAGACCAACAGGAAAAATACAAAACAATAGGCAGATCGACTGATTACTACAAGAACAAGCAAGTTCCTTGCCCAGGAGACATCAAAGTAAGTGGTTGGGTCCCCTCAGAGCAAGCCCCCTTCCAAGACTAAGACTCAATGGGAATACACGCTGTGATTGGTGACCACATTCGTCACCGATAAGGGGAAGTGAGGGAAAAACAGCAATGAAGCTCAAGCTAAGCCCTACAACGTTCAACAGACTCCTGTGAACCCGGGTGGAGACTTGGTTGTCCAGCAGTGTGACAAGGCCTGGGGACTCTTGGGCCCAGAGTCAGTGACATAGCCACAGAGGACTAGAGTGGAGAGTGAAGTGTCCAGCTGATAAGAAGAGAGGACATATGCACAAGAACATCCACACTTGCAGATAATATCCACTTAACCTGGCTTCAATGACTGGATGATCAGAGCTCAACTAGAAGAAGAAAGAAGAGGAAAAAAAGAGTAATTTGATGAACTTGACCTATACCTATGGATGCAGTAGCTCAAAAGAGGGAACAAATCTTTACAGTAAGGATCATTCCCTCCCCCTCCACACACAGAGTAGACAGGAATGGGCAACTTGGACATTGGCTACCCAAAATGGGGGGGCTACAAAGGCAAGAAGTGATTGGCTTACAAGCTTTCAAGAGGGAACCTAGAGCCAGGGGGCCTGGAGGAAGGCAGAATCTCCAGTGAGTAGTATCCAATCTGTCTAGACAGAGCTGATGAAATGAAATGCAGACGGGTCTCTTGTGATACAATAGTGAATAATTTTTTTCAGGACTGATTGTGAATCAAGCCATCTCCCTGCTGCAAAAGAAGGGAAGCCTATGGCTCACAACAGAATGAATAGACAATACCAGGTTATTTTACTGGACAATCCAAATATTACCCTGTGAATTATGGGGTGACTAGACCTGCCATCCTCCTCCCTGATGTGGCAATTGGAGGACTGAACCATGATTGTATAGAAATCATTGATCAATTATTCTTCAGCCAACCTGACCTGTTTGACTATATCTGTTTGACTAGATGTTATTCATGAACAGACTTAGTTACAAGGAAAAAGGGACTCTGATAGCAGGGTGTGTGATAGTAATCTTACAAGACCGGGTAGACACAATAGCCCTCCTGCCGGGGATCTCAGCTCAAAAAGCTGAACTGATGGCACTGATGAAGGTATTAGAAATGTTGGCATGAAAGATTGATTGTGTACCCAGAGAGCTTAAGTAGAACTGAGGCAGAAGGATTTGAGAGAGGGATTAAAGGATGAAAAGTAAATGACAATAGAATGGTTCTGATCCTGTGAAAACTAGCATCTGCTCTTCTTAAATGAGTCCATGAAATGACCCACTACAGGAAAGAGACCCTGTTTAGTTCATTAGGCCCTGGCTCTAGGACAAGAAATCTTAACAACAACAAAAAAATCATTCAGAAGGTTAGCTCTAACTGTTTTATCTGCCTCAAGAACAATCTCAAGACAGACTGTCCTGCACCAATATCAAGGTTAACAACCCCTGAAAATTAGACAGGTTGATTTCATGCAGACGCCCCCAAAATGGGGAATTAAATATTTGCTGGTTTTATTTTTGTAGACAACTTTTCGGGTTGGGTAGAGGTTTTCCCCCACCAGAACTAAGAATTTCAGAAATAGTGAAAATTCTCTTGAAGGAGATTACCTCCAAGTTTGGATGTCCAGAGTGTCCAAAGTGACAACGGAGCAGCAAACACCTACAGATGAAATGGAGATTACATTCAACATGGAGGTTTGAGAAAATGAACTATACTCTAAAGAGACAAATAACAAAACTGTCGGGAAATGTATCTACATTTTCAAATTCAGGTAGCCCCTGGAAGCGGGCTTAAATTGAGCCTGTATAAAGTTGTATACAGTAACCCTCCCAGGCAGCTTCCTTCAACCCTCTACCTGACCTCAGCCAAGGTTTAAAGGTGCAGTGGTGTGTACAACACCTCCACCACACACTTTCTATTATTTGTAAAATTGCTCTTCCCAGGTCTGCTTCCTTCCCTACAGGTAACCTGAGCCCTTCCAGCCTGGAGATCATGTTCTGCTCAGAACATGGAGAGACACACCTGAAAACCAGTTAGAAAAAAGGTGTACTGGAACCCTGGGAAGTCCTTCTAGCCACCCCATCAGCTGTCAAGTTAGCCAGACTAAAAACTTGGACACAATGGGACTCTCAGAAGACATTATTCCTTTCAACGGGATGAAAAACATTTGTGTCTATTTAGCTCAGAGTGCATCTGATTTGTTTTTCCTTTCAGAGGGAATCCAAAAGCATCTGCAAAGATTACTGAGAAGTAGAACAAGAAATTATCCCAAGCCCAGCAGCCAAGGTAGAAAGAGTCCCCACCTGGATTCGCCACAGCAGACTGAAGAAAGCTTCATCTCCATGAGAAGCTGAAACGGACCCTACCAACCCTCACAAGGTAACATTGAGACATACAACCTGCCCTGCTTCAGCCACAAACCAGGAGGTGGATGATCTGTGCACCTATGAGGATGTCCTCCGTGGGACTCATTTTAACTAGACTTTGGGGTGTGGGAAAGGGAGAAATCTGTGTAATCTACACACCCACACCACCAAGGTGGGCCAAACAGTAACTCTACTACTCTTCTATGGCGGTGATGGTGATGTGCCGTGGAGTTGGTTCTGACTCATAGCGACCCTGTACAGGGTTTCCGAGGCTGTAAATCTTTACGGGAGCAGAAAACCTCACCTTTCTCTGGTGGAACAGCTGGTAGTTTTGAACTGCTAACCTTGTGGTTTGCAGCCCAATTCATAACCACTACGCTATTAGAACTCTTCTATAGTTGCTATAAATGTGAGGGAACCCTCCTAGGTAACTGAATCTATAACCAATGGAACTGGATTAGTACTAACCCTTCTTGTGGGCCAATAGCTGCAGATGTGAAATGCCATCTATCAAAATAGACTAGCCTTAGACTACTTATTGTCTGTGAAAGGAGGAGGGTTATGTGAGAAGTATAATTTCACTAACTGCTACATTCAAATAGATGACCAGAATCTGGCAGTAGAAGACCTTGTAAAAATGCAGAAAGTTACCCATGTCCCTGCGCCAACCTGGAATGGGTGGAACTCACAGAGCTTATGGGGAGGGTAGTTCTTTGCCTTTAAAGGGTTTAAGACCCTTGTGGGTAGGGTCCTGTTTTATTTGGAATTTACTTAATCATTCCATGCCTCCTCCAACTAGCAATCAGGGCCATATGAATTGCCATTAAAACAATTGAAAAGGGTACCAACAATCCAAATCAATACCAAAATACCATTCCTTATGCAACATTAGATGATGCCCATGGGAAAAAGGTTCCAAAGGGCATCAAAGGGGGGAATGAACAGGAAAAGGTAAAAACATTCATTACCTTCTCCATCTAGGAAACAAGTTAAAATGTTTATCAGGTTACTGAGTGGGACCAATTGTCTGGTTCCCTCCTCTCTTCAAAAAGGTCCACAACCTAACCCCTCTGCAATTCTAACCCCCATATAAGTCTGCACTGCCATATATTCGGGGCTCAGAATCTGGAGAAATTAGCTCCTCTGAACCAGGTGGCTTAATAAAGTCTGAAACTCTGCCTCACTTCTCTGAGTGGCCTTGGTTTCTTCGATGACAGATCAACAGCTGCTGTAAGACTTTCAAATCTAACACTAACACAATAAAGCCCTTCCTTTGTTACAACTCACGTGGTGTTGGCAACTCTTTCAGAGCAACTCCGGTAATAAACCCAGCTTTGATGGCTTCATAATCAGAACTCAACTAGAGGAAAATTTTAAAAAGACAGTTTTGATAAAGGACACAAGGGTATATTGCTATAATTTGATGAACTTGACCTATACTTATGGATGTTGTAACTCAAAAGACCAATTGAGAGGGAAGGAGTCTTCCCTTTGTATACAGGGTTAATAGGGAAGGGTAACTTAGACATTGGCAACCCAAAATGGAGGTAGGAGGGCTATGAAGGCACGAAGTGGCTGGCTTACAAATTTTCAAGAGGGAGTTTGTTTCAGAGTGTGCAATGGAAGATAGAATCCCCACTGAATAGTTTCCATCTTGTCTAGATGTGTCTGGTGAAAGGAGATGGGGATAAGATTCTTATGATTCAATAGTGAGTAATTGTTATCATGACTAATTGCGACTGTCGCAACTGTAATGGTAGAAGTTTTGTAACAAAAAGGAGGGAATAGTTAATCTTACAGTCCAAGAACAGAGGACCCTAGGACCATCAAGGGAGAAGAGCATGAGCAGAATGTGGGACCCTATCCAGAGGAGCAGTGACCCCAGAAATGGAAGCACAGATAAGGACATGGAGAGAAGGAGAATCTGAGGACTCTAGACTCATGGAAAAAGAAAGGCTGTGTGCTGGCGGCCAGGAGGCAGGTTTGAAGAATGTGCCCTTTGGTTGTTTAGATGATTATATATTCCTGAGTGTTTTTGTATACATCCCAAACAACAACAAAAACAGAGGTAATAGAAGCAAATACTGTTGAATGATGATGCATGGAGGAGATTATTATCATTGCAATGAAATGATGAGTATAAAACCGATGTTCTCCCATGTAAACCATCACTCAATTCACACATACACACACAAAAACTGTAAAAAAAAAAAATGGATAAATGGATGGCCATAGTTAGAATAATGAGTTTAGAATATGTATCCAAATAGATTTATAATTTTAAGATCCCCCAAAAAAGGGGGAGGAGACCAGGAAGAGAAAACTGTACTTAATCTATGATCCACAATCCCACAGGGTCTTCTCCACTCACGGAGATGTGTACAAATACTGAGTGTTTGCTTTGCACTGAACGGCCTCTGAGTGAATATTTATTGTATGTGTGTAATTAAGAAGCAACTACTCAGTCAAGGCTGATTCTTCAGACTCAAGAAAGAGGGGGACCAGGGGAAATTAACACATGGAAGCCCTATACAGGGTTGGCTATGAGTCAGAACCAACTCAGTGGCACTTAACAACAACAGTTAAGTCACCAGCAGCGCTTTGTGGAAAATGGGCACCCACAGGGTGTGGCCACCTCAGTGTGCCTGGTTTTGTCACCTACAAAGTATTTGCTCCTCCACTTAAAATGAAACCAGTAACTGGAGTCCCTAGTCGCATACTTGGGATTGGAGCTTGCTTGCTCACTTCTGCTATTCACATTACCCTCCTCCCTCCCAACTACTACTTCTCCTCCTCCCCTCACCCCCACTGTACCAGACAGGTGTCTCATGGCCTCAGTTCCCAGTTTTGAAATGTCATTCCCTCAGTGAATGGCTATGATTCATCTCTTTGAGTCACAGCTACATCTACACTACACGTGCAGCCTGTCTTTGGGCATTTGTTGTTAAAATGCCATTGAGTCAGTTCTGACCCATAGCAACCCTGTCTAGGGTTTTCAAGGAGTGACTGGTGAACTTGAACCACCAACCTTGCAGTTCAAACCAATTTTTGCAGTCCAGTGCATTAATCCACAGCACTACACCAGTAAGATTTCAAAGTGAAAGAGGAATGTAAATGCCCAAATGGAATTAAGATGCTGTTGCCCTGAAGAGAAGCTCAGGTATGAGCTCCCCAGCATCTGGGAGACAGATGTTGCCGGAGTCTTCCTGAGAGTCAGAAAGCACTTTTGAGGGCAGGAATGAGCTTTAAGTATTTGTTATATCCTGAAAATGTCAGCACTGGATCACGATATGGCAAGGACTCAACAGCAAGAACCTCCTATGAAACCCCACCCACAATGGGATCAGAAGCTCAACAAACCAGGAAGAGCTTCATGAAGTGCTAGGTGGGGAAACAAAAAGAAGGTGCCCACACCCAAAGGCAGAGCTACAGAAAACAGCATCCATGACAGCATTGAAATTGTATCCCGTCCAATTGACACCCATCTTTTAGAAAACTTTATAACCACATCAGCTTGGAAGTACATGTCAAGTTTGTGAACCTTTTTCGTAACACATTATGGCACTCCGTGAAAATTACAACCTCGCCTTGTCTTCCACTGATTAAAAAAATTTGTCTCTGAAAACAGGGCTCACAGTTCCTGTTTTCAGTTTCTTCTCTTTCTACACTCAGCAGGACAAGACCACACAATCTACCTTGAACCTCCGGAGGCTCTCAAATATGAAAGCATTATTTTTAACTTGCCGAGTAATATCTCACAGCTGACAGTGGAAACGGCGTGTCGTTAATAGAACTTGCTCAATGTCACCTCTCTTTCAAGTGGAGCCTACAGCATGTGCCACACCTGCCATACATTATACCTCTGCCCACATCCTTTGTCCCCACTCCCACCTTTGGGTTTCCAGTTTGCTGTAGGCTAATGCTGGGAAAGAGAGGGAACGTGTAGTTTTCAGTCCAGATTATATTCATTTTATATCTTTTTGGACGTTTTAAGTTCCTCGGTGTCATAGATTAAATTGTGGCCCCTTAAATGATGTATCAACTTGGCTGGATCATGGTTCTCAATGGTTTGGCAGTTATTTAATGGAGTGATTCGGCAGCTGTGTGATTGTTCCCCATAGTGTGATCTAATGTGATAAATCTATAAACTAGTTACAATGTCATTCATTCCATCACAATCAGGTATATGGCCTGCAACATCTTTTATCTTCCAAAAATAAAAGGAGAGAAATGAACAGAGAAAGAGGGACCTATCACCACCAATAAAGAAGGCCTGTGAGTAGAACGTATCCTTTGGACCTGTGGTCCCTGCACAGTGAAGCACTTTGATCCAGTGAAAGATTGATGCCAAGACACATGGGGATCTTGTAGGAATGCTGTTCCTACTGATGCTGAAAAGAGACACAGGCCTTTTTACAAAGCCAGCGCACTAAACTTGAACTTGTAGCCTCCTAAACTGTAAGAAAATAAATTTGTTTCTTAAAGCCGTCCTTTGGTGGTAATTCTGTAATAGCAACACTGGGTAGTCATTAAGTAAAACTAATTAGGGGTTACCTAATTTTCAGCTGGGTACAGAAGAACAGCACCGTGGGATAAACTGAGAAATGGTTATTTGACATAGAGTTGGCTCTGGTGCGTGATGACCATGTTGCACACCAGAATGAACTCTTGTCTGGTCCTGTGCCATATTTTGTGGTCAACTTCTGGTCATTGTGTATTTTGAGTGCTTCCCAACCTAGAGGGCTCATCTTCCAGCTCTACAAGAGACAGTATTCTGTTGTGTTTCAAAAAGTATTCATTGACTAATTTTCTGGAAGTCCATGACCACGCTGTTCTTTCTAGTTTGTCTGAGTTTGAAACTCTTGACAATTGAAGCAAGAATAACCCTGCTGGTGTTTGAAATAATGCTTCAAGCATCACAGCAACATACAAGCCATCTTAGGACAATAAACTGACAGATGGGTTGGTGGAAATGTCAAAGTAAAGGTATACAAAGTAAAGTTACATTGTAATCCCTTTCCCTAAATGGTGCTTGTTCCTCAAGGTAATTTTATTTCAGTTTTACAATAATTTGTTTCTCATTACAGAAAATGTTTTCAATCATTCCCACCAAATCTTTGTGTCTTTGTAAATCACGAGTTAAAGATCTTCATTTTCTGGAAAAGAAGCTAAGCTCTTGACTTTGTGACACACAATTTAAGACTTCTAAGTGTAGAAGAGGAAGGAGGACATGTCTGGTGCTCTTCCTGAGCGGGAACCCCAAGGGTTAGACATCTCAGAGGAAAGCGTTAGACCATGTGTACCGGGGGAAGGAGTGCTGTGATGGATTAGAAATCTGATCAGAAAAGAAAAAAAGCGCTGTCCTGTTAACCAGGGCTGACCCTTCATGGAGGCTGCCATGAGTGGGTAGGAGCGAAGTCTGTGTGCCACTTCAGAGCCACGTCCACCTTCCCTGAGAATGTTGTTGCTGTTAGGTGCACTTGTGTCTGTTCTGACTGGTAGCAATCCTGTATACACAGTATTAAACTCCCCAGTCCTGTACCATCCTCACAGCCTTCCTGTGTTTAAGCTCATTGTTGCAGCCACTATGTCAGTTCATCCCCTAAAGTGTCTTCCTCTTTTTTGCGGACCCTCTACTCACCAAACATGAAGTCCTTCTCCAGGGGCTGAGTCCAAAATAGATGAGATAAAGTCTTGTCATCTTTGCTGCTAAGAGAAGTCTGGCGGTACTTCTTCCAACACAGATTTGTTTGTTTTTCTGGAAGTTCATGGTAGATGAGGGGTGTTTCAAATTCCATGGTCTTTTAATCCATTTTCCCACAAATCTTTGAAGCTCTTTTTTATTCCGTATTCTTCTCCGACACCATCACTCAGAGGAATCAATTCCTCCTTGATCCTGAGAACAATGAGTCTCCTTTTATTGTTAGTTCCGGTTAAGTGCCTACACTTGTCCATACTTGTATATGGCTAAGTCATGGGGGAAAACCTAAACGTATCAAGGAAGAAGAGACTCCCTATTGTCATTTGAGACAGAAGGGAAACTATGGAAATTCTGATTGTAATCTAGGGCATGTATTTTATCATCTGATTCTTTTTATATGAAGCATTTAAATTATTTTGTTTTTTTAAAAATTTGTAATAAATTTACTCTTCCAGAAATTCTCCAGTCTCCTGTGTACCTTTTAGTCATCTACTAATGTTGATTCATTTTATAGCCTTACTCCAATGATCGAAATTGGGGAAAAAATCTGCAGACATTATTTGAGTTTTGACAATTGCCCCCCTAACATTCAGCATCTCACATTGAATCTGATGATTATGCTGTCTTATTCTCTTAATTAATTAAAGCTTTCTTCATTTCCTAATTAGTCTATTCCTCCTTAAGTCATTCTCTACCATAGACTCTGCATGGTCAGCTCTCTCCCCCTTGAAGGGGTCTGACCTGGGTGTAGGGCAGTTAAATCAGCAGTGGCCGGGAAGTGCCTGCTCCCACAAATGTGTTGTTGTTGATAAGTGCCTTTGAGTTGGTTTCCACCCATAGCAACCCTGTAAAGGTTTTCCAAGGACTGACTGGTAAGCTTGAACCACTGACCTTACCCTTCAAACCCACTTTGCAGTCCAATGCATTAACCCACAGTGCCACACCATGCTGATTACCATGACAAGCTTTGGTTTGGATTAATGCAAATGTTACTGGTGGCTGTCAAAACGTGTGTCAACTATGGGAACCCTGGACCTGCCCTAACCCATAGTTTTGGAGACCTATATGGTTTCAGTTTCTCATTGTTACATTTGCTTTCCCTTTCCACATAGCTCAGTGACTTTTTCACTATTTGCCACAGAATTTCCACTTCTAGTTCTGTTAATGGCCAAACACCTCCCAGGTGCACAAGGACTTGCGTGTAAGGATATTTATTGCAGTGTTTTTAGGGTGAGACTGAAAAATAATGAAGTACCTAAATGTGTTCCAGTGGGAGATGAATGAAATCAATTATAGTTTATTTATAAAATAAATTATTGACTGTCTTAAGTACTACTGAGTGCTTTAAGGGTATGTATAATACCCCATTTATATAAAAAAGAATGTGGTACATATGTTGTTGTTGTTGAGTGCTAATGAGTTGGTTCCGACTCATAGTTGACCCATTATAGGGTTTCTGAGGAGAAGTGGGTGAGCTAGAACCGCCGACCTTGTGGTTTGCAGTCCAGTGCAATAACCCACAGTGCCACACCAGGACTCTTTCATAAATATGACATGGAATTATAAATAAACTGAAATTTTTGTCATAGGACTAAGGATACTAAAGGTACAAATTGACCTAGAAGTTCAAGAATATTTCTAGTGAAATCTCAAGTTCATTCTCTGCCTACAATCTTTTATTTACAGCTTCTTCCTCATTCTATTTTTCTATGCCACTCTGTGAAGAGGGAGTTAGAGCTTCTGTATAGAACTGGTGCTGTGTTCAGAACACGGTGATGGTGGAAATTACCTGGATGGGACCAGTGTACAATGTGACTACATCTAACACATGAGAGGGCTTCAAAAAAGTTCATGGAAAACTTCTATTATGTCTTCATTCTATTCTTCCACAAACTTTATGAAGCCCCCTCATGTGTCCTCACATCCAGACCTCCATTGCTTATATCTGGTATGTATTTGTGGTTCCCCCAACCAAATGGGAAGGTTACTTATGTATTTGGGGTACTTCTCTGGGCTTTTTGCTGAATAGATTCCAACAGTATTTTTGAAATTCAGGTTTCCCAGTCTGATAGTGCTGTTGTAGGTCAGCTCTGGAGTCCCACTATGGAACCAGAACATCCAGAGAGTTTATCAGTGCTCCTATCTGTTTGATGTTGTTGTTGTTGTTAAGTGCTGCTGAGTCAATTCTGACCCAAAACAACCCTGTGTAGGGTTTCCAAGGAGCAGCTGGTGAGCTTGAACTGCCGACCTTGCACTTCAAGCAACTTTGCAGTCTGGCACATTAACCCACAGTGCCACACCAGGACTCCTTAATGCCTGCTTGGAAGCCACTATTGAGTGGTTTCTGTTTGCTGTGGGGCTTTTTTTTTTTCTTTTTTTTTTTACCCGACATTCCTTTCTATCCCACTCAAGTGTCTATTTGACAAGAGTAGGCAAGGGAAACCAATATTCATAAGACAGCTAAGCATCTTAGCATTATTTCCCCTCTTCAGGCTATGCCTCAATCCCTGTACCATAGAGCCCTGTTGCTCCAAGCTTGAGCATACATCACTACCTCTGTCCCATTTAGCCCACGCAAATCTGCCCGAGTGTTCCCCTAGCTACCACTTCACTCCCCAACACCTGAACAATGATGTGTCTGCTCCCTCCCCTGTGCTCTACCATTCCCTCCCTCTACTCCCCCCATGCCCCCTCACCCACCCCCACTGGTAATCAACAAAGAATTTCCCCCCCTTTTTTGTATGGGTATATTTTCCTAAGCCTTTACCATAATGGTCTTATGCAATATTTGTCCTTTTGTTACTGACTAGTTTCACTCAGCATAATGCCCTCAAGGTTCATCCATTCAATGTGTGGCTTGCAGCTTCCTTGTTATTCTTCATGGTAGCATAATATTCCATTGTGTGTATGTACCAAAGTTTGTTAATCCATTCTTCCATTGAAGAGTACTTAGGCTGTCTCCTTCTTTTTGCTATTGTGAATAATAGTGCTGCTATGTACATTGGTGTGCATATAAATCTACTTGTGTTATGTCTCATATTTCTTGTAGATATATACTAAGTAGAAGAATTTCTGGATCATAAGGTATTTCTATTTCCAACTTTCTGAGGAAGTGCCATACTATTTTCTAGAGTGGTTGGACCATTTTGCATTCTCACTAGCAATGTAGGAGCATCCCAGTCTCTCCACATCCTCACCAGCATTTACTGTCTTCTGATTTTTTTTGAATTTCATTGTTATTGCTGGTGTGAGATGTTATTTCATTGTTGTTTTGATTTGCATCTTTCTAATGGCTAATGATCATGAATATTTCTTCATATGTTTGGTGGCTGCGCAAATCTCTTCCTTGATGAAGTGTCTGTTAATATCCTGTGCCCATTTTGTAATTGAGTTATTTGTCTTTTTCTTGTAGAGGTGTTGTAGTTTCCTACAGATTTTAGAAATTATTCCTTTGTCTGAGATGTCATTGCAAAAGGTTTTTTCCCATTCTGTGGGCTCCCTATTTACTCTTTTGGTGAAATCCTTTAATGCACATAAGTTTCTCATTTTCATAATATCCCAATAATCTATTTTGTCTTTTGTTTGTGTAATTTTTCGCAGTGTTTAGTAGTCTGTGTGTGCCCTGTATTATTGTTGCTCTTAAGTGCTGTCAAGTCAGTTCCGACCCATAGTGACCTGTACAGGGTTTCCAAGGATCAGCTGGTGAGCTTGAACTGCTGACCTTGAATTTCAAACTGCTTTGCAGTCTGGCACATTAACCCACAGCACCACACCAGCAGTCCTTTGTCCCTATTTTTTCATTGATGACCTTTATAATTCTGGGATTCACATTTAGGTCTTTAATCCATGCTGAGTTGGTTTTTTATGCAGGGCATTTAAAGCAGAGCACAGATCTTCCCTGATCACCAATGCCCTACTGTAGCTGCAGGAATCACGCACAAAAACCTGGAATCTGCAGGTGGAGACAAAAACAAACCATCCAGTGGACCCTCCCTGGGCCCTCCTCATGTTGAGTGAAGGCATATCCTCTGGTATTTATTTACTCCTATATTTCACATCATGATTGACAATGGCTCTGTGGGTTAATGTGCTGGACTGCAAAGTCAGTTTGAACTCCAGCGTCGGCAGTTCAAGCTCACCAGCTGCTGCTCCTTGGAAATCCTATACAGGTTCACTATGGGTTGGAACTGACTTGATGGCACTTAGCAACAACAATGACTGACAATCAGTGTTTCAATTGTTCAGTACAATTCTGTATGAAACCATTACTCTGAGGATGACATCTCTCTGCTCATTGTTGGACATTGTGGGCCATAAAGTGTGTTCCTTCATTTGAGATAATGTGACTCAGTGGTCCAAATTGATGTGATATCTTTTGCTTCAATTCTGTTTGTAGTATACTGAGCATTTGTATTTACCACAGGAAAAGCAAATCCCACTCTGAGCTGTCTGTTTCTGTAAAGATCCATTTGCAGCCTCCCAAGTCTACTGACAAAAATCCAACTTGTCAGTTATGGGCAGGGCCTTCTCCCAGTGAGAATCTTTTCCATAGCCATATGCAGTTTCTATGTCTCTTACTGTCAGATAGAATAATTCTTATTGGACTTTTGTGCGTCAGAGCTTGCAAGAGGGCTACGTCCAGATTCAACCAATCTCTGCATTGCTGCAGCTTTCTAATGTCCACTTATTTCATGTACCCAGGTGGCCACCAGGTGATGTTCACAATGTATCACTATCATTCTCCTGGAACATTGATGCAATACAATACACAGATTATTGTCAACCATGGAAAGTCGCTTGAGCTTCAGTGGCCAGAGTCTTTATTGAGGCTTCATTACCTTGGCACAACTGAAGAAATAATTGTCTGTGTGCTAGAACTCAATCCCAAGTCCCCTTGCTCCTCCACAGAGATTCACTTCTAACTCAAAGCTGCAACACTCTGATCACGTGGTTAGCCTTTTGGCTCAGGGTTGGACAACTGATGTGGTGAGTCATCTTCTCACCAAAAATCATCCAGGGTTCCACCACAACTCACTTGGTTAGTGTAAAATATCAGTGGTCTGTGGGGCCCAACTTGAATAACAAAGACCGTCTAATATCTCAAGGAAGATCTAAAATTTAGATGTTACCACCCAGGAACTGGGGACAAAGGTCAGCCAAGTCCTTTATTACACATGCTTAGAAGTTACCTCAGAAGAATTAAGGCTAAAGACCAGTTAAATGGTTTTTATCAAACAGGGTTATGTTTATTGGGTGAAACCATCTTTATTGGGTGAAACCTCCATGCCCTTTTTATGCCAGGGGATAAGCAAATGGAGCCTAAGAGGGCCTGAATATGATGAGGCCAATGGGAGGCTGTCCATTTTTTGTAGAAGGACACATTCCTGTTGTAAACTGTCTATGGAGAAAGGTGACCTCTAAGGGCTACCAACAACTAGTGAGCTTGTAGCTCATAGTCCCATTTGGTACCTCAATTGTATCCTTAAAACTCTAAGCAGAGGACCCATCTAAGCTGTGCCCAGATTTCTCATCCACAGAAAATGGGCTGGACATTCACAGATACCCTGAATGAGGTGGCATGCATGGATGTGAGTCAGGACCTTAGATCTTTACATTCACCCCTGAATTAACTAACTAAATGCTTGTTTTCACCCCAAAGGCAGAGAAAAATTTCTCCTGATAATTTTACAACAATTTACAACACATTTGACCTCATCATCCTTTAGGATATGTGTTTTATTATAGCTTTGTTACCGAACCACGACACCCATTACAACTTCTATCTTAGAATCCCAGTGTTCTAGGCTCCAGGGAGGCTACATCAGCAGAGGGTTAGCCATCCAACTTCACCTACAGAAAAGAAAAGAAACCAAAACCAAGCCATTAAGAGAGATGCAGACATGGAAAGGGATGTGGTCATGCAAGGCTTGGGGTCCCCCCAATCCAAGGGACTCAGCATTCAAATCCTCTCCTTTCCAAGTTCTTTATTTCCTTTTCTCACCTTGGATAAGGCAGTGCCTTTACTTTTTACATATACTGGAGATGGGAGAAGTGAAACACTGAGATTTCATGCCCTGAACCTTCAACCTCACAACATACTTCTTCTGGGAGCCAAGGTACTCAGAACAACAGAGCTCAAAGCAGGGCCAGAAGGTGCAGTTGGGACCACAAGGGCGGGTCTGGTTCATAGTCAGGATGGTCCCATAATAGCAGCAGTGCTGTGAGGGATTGTAGATCTGGTCTCCACACTTGGGTGCTGGCCGGCATGTCCACAGCCCTGAGTCAGTGTGGTCAGCTGGGAGACACAGAATTTGTGTTTGTTCCAAGAACATAAGAAGCATAATCCATGTTGTGGTTTCACTAGCACCCCATCTCCCTCCCTAGAGAGGCCTCCACTTCCTTCACTCCCACTGTCCTCACCTGTGATTATACCTGTACCTGCCCACAAGAAGGTGAGGAGTCCAACAGCAGCTGTAGAGGGAAAGGGGCATCGAGGATGAGGTTGGGAGGGACAACTGCCAGGAAGGCGGGAGAGAAACGTCAAATTGGATTTGGTTCACTAAGATTGAAGAGAGAAACTCTTCAGTTAGATTTGGTTCACTAAGATTCAGGTGAGAAACTCTTCAGTTGCATTTGGTTCTAAGATTTAGGAGACGTTTGGGGCTATTATTGATGCAGATACCCCTTTCAAACATCATATTATTTTGTTTGGCCATAGGCAGAAAAAGATCCCAGGAAGACTTTTTATGTTAAGCTAGTTTAGCCATCAGATATTTTAACTTGTACTCCCTCCCCTTCCCCCTTCATGCAAGGCTAGCTCCTTGACAGCCACCAACAGAGAAAGAACAGATCAGAGTGTATTGGTACCAGTCACATGACCCACTAGAGAATAAAGAATGAAAGAGACCAGTACACAAGAAGACCACCCTAGCATTGTGATTTGCAACCACATTCTTGCCATATAACAGGTGACTTTGTATTTTTTTATAAATAATAATTTGTCCCTGCTTATCCCCTAAAATAATGCCAGAAATATAAAATACCCTAATTCCCCTCCTCCAGGAGACAGTTGGTGACAGAGATCCTGTGTCTCCTTGCCTTCCTCAGATTACAGTAAAACTGACCTATTTCTCCTAATCTCAAAAAAGCCTGTCTTGGAGTCTTCTTGGTCTCACATCTGCAGCAGGCAGAGAGTTTAGTTTTGTCTGGCATCGTTTTGAGGTGGGGTCCAGCACCTTGGAGGTTATGAGGTGCAGAGCCTAGGAGACTGCATCCCAGGTAATGGAGAGAGGTAGCGATGGTTTTGACAGGAGCTGACCATCAGATTGTGTGGTATGTTTTCAGTAGGATGGAGGCTAATGAGATCATGAGTAGTAAAGAGGGTGATGGAGCTGGGCTGACGCTACATGTTGTGTTAGCGCTGGGCTTGCAAGAAGAATCATAGCAGTCTGCAGCTACACTGGTTTGGAGCTCTTTTTACACAACAAGTAGCTGCTGGTCATTATTCTGTGGGTTGTCTTGTGAATAAGAACGTAAGAGAGAGAGAGAATTTAACTGTGGTTCTTGACAAAGCACGAGATGGGCAGACACATGGGAAGGAGTCTGAGAAGGAGAAGGGAGTGGAAACAACAAGGAGGAGACAGAAGATAGAAGTCAGGGAGAAACTGGAAGAGAAGAGACTTCATAGGAGGCCATGGCAGAGAAGGAGGGAGAGAGGATAGGACATGGGATGGAGGAAGAAGCAGCAGGAAGAGATGAAGAGGTGTGGGGAGAAAGGGGAGAGGCTGCAGGGGAAGAAGGAGAACGGAGGCACCACCAGGAGAGGTGGGATAGGAGGCTCAGGAGCAGGGCTGCAGGCTTTTGGGCAGGTGCTGGCTTTAGTGTGGGAGGGTGTAGGGCTGAGTGTGCAGGAAGGGGAGGGTCTGAGTACTGAAGGTCACAGTGGGGTCCCACTTACCCATCCTGTAGCTGCTGGTCGTCATTCCTCTGGACCAGGCTTTGAGCTGTTGAACAGACGGAAGGGAGACAAGATCTGAGCTAGGGACCCTCTCTCCACCCTGGATGTGCAGAGTCTGGGGAAGTATCTGGGAGGGGGTGGTGGAAAAGGGATTGTGCCAAAGGAAGAGAGACAGGAAGGGAAGGTGCGCTTTTCTGAAGACATGAGTAAATGCTGGGTGAGACACAGAGGGACCAAAGGCAGACTAGACAGGAAAAGAGATGAGGAAAGGCCAGAAGACAGTTTGGGTACCAGGGACAGGGGAGGGTGGGAAACAGCTGGAGGGGTGATAGACACCTTGATGTCTAGAGAGATGGAGAGAAAAGGCAAGAATACAGAAATAAATGCTGAGGGACACCCAAGACAAGGAGAGGCAGGAAGAACCCAGAAAAAAGACTCAGGGCAAAACTAGAAGAGAAAAAGCTTCATGATGGAGATGTAGAGGGTAGCAGATGGAGAACAGACAGGTGACAAGGGATGGACTGAGAAATGTGAGGGAAAGAGAGACACAGAGATAGTGACAGAGAGGAGGACAGAGTGGGGAACACAGGACCAAGGAGAGAGTCAGGGAAAGGCAGGGATTCAGAAGAGAGGGGACAGTTTTGAGAAGTGGAGGGAGGAGGAGAGAGACGGGAGGCCGGGCATGATGGTCAGAGGAGACCTAGGAGAGAAGAGAGTGAGTGGAACTAGTGGAGACCCTGGGAGGGGAGAGATATAAAGGGTTAAAGGTGACAGAAAGGACCGCAGTCCGCTGGAAGGCAGGGGCTGGATGTGACTCAGGCCACTGAGCTGCACAGTATGAGGATCAGAGATTCTGGGGGACTGAGCCAGGGAGAGCAAAACAAACACCCACACACACACCTTGGCTCTAACTCATGGCGACCCCGTGCGTGTCAGAGTAGAACTGTACTCCAGGGCACTTTCAGTGTTTTTAATCATATGGATGTATGACTAGGGTTTTCTTCCATGACACTGCTGGATGGATTCAAACTACAAGCTTTCAGTTACCAGCCAAATGCAAACTGTTTCCTCCTCCCTCTCCCTACCCCAAGAGCCCTGCTGCCAGAGACCTCAGGGAAGGCAAGAACCCCAGGATGTCAAATATCAGAGTCTAGAGGATACCACCTCCCACAACTCCGTAAACCCAAACCAAACCCACTCCAGGACCCTCCAAATCTTCTGGGATTGCCCTCATTTCAATAGAAGAAAAAGTAGATCAGGCACCAAGACCTGATAGTACCTCATATACTCCTAAGTGTTTACCTCAAAACCAATCAATCATACTTTATAATAATGTGGTCACATGACAATAATAAGATAATATGATTACAGAGATGAGGCCATCAAAAGAATGACTAGAAATGTCAAGTTCTACAGAATGATTGAAACCGATCACTAGAAATATCCAGACTTCAGTGAAATAGACACCGGAAAAGGGGTAGGGGGCTTATGTGAGTCTAGGTGTTGTCAGTGAGCATCAAACAGTAGCAGCTACAGGATCCTCCACTGGGCTGGGTTCCTAGGACTTCATACATTCTTTGGCAAGAACATTTCCCTCTCCAGTCCCCTATTTTTTCCACACTTAGACTGAAGGGCCCAGAGCTCAGTGAGGAAACAGAATATTTGGGCTGACTGAGGAGGTACAGGTTTCTGTAACCAGGTGGGCACTGGGGTCACGTGCCCACATCTGGGAAGTCTGAGTGCTAACAGGTAACTCAGGCCTTCTATTAGAGAAAGCCCTTCAGGGCATTCCTATCATGACTGACTTTCCCATTCATAGCAAGTAGACTGGAACAGCTAGCTCTGTGTTGGTCTTTGTAGAAGCCATGATTCATACGCCAGAGGATTCCGGTAAGTCCTCTCTGTCATAGGGTAGGAATGGAATAGGAAGCTCTGGGTGGTATTGATGATAATCAGACAATCTCAACTAATTACCAAAATGTTGGTGATTTCAACTCACCCACAGGTATCTCAAGGCACACCTGGTGATCTGCTTCCAAAACCCTATGGGACAGATATAATTGACTCGTGCCAACCAATACCAAGAACAACAGAAGCACACTGGATCCATCTAGGGCCTGGGTGAGTTGGAAGACAAAGCAGGCAGTTCATTCTCCAAAGAAGGGCACACCCTAATCCAGGGAGGGGATGAGAAGCAACAACAAAAACAATCCCAGAAAACCATTGGAAGTTGGCAGATGAGGTGGTAAGCACAGATAAAGAGTCACAGCCCTGCACCCCTACCTCCATCGCTGAATTCACTGACTAGGGGAATATCTTCCCCACAAAGCCAAGAACAGCTCCTCTTTGATAATTATCCAGCTTTTTGAAACTGAGAAATCTAAAAAGAAGAGATTTACCCTCACCACACCCTCAGACAAGTGTTCTCATACTGCTTTATTACGGAACAATGCCACCCATTCCACCTGCTGTCTTAGAATTCCTGCTTTGCCAGGCTCCAGCAAGTCTCCATCATCAGGATGGTGGTCTGATCGGCCATCTTCAGAGACTGAGCCACAAGAGCGATGTAGACATGGAGAGGGATGGGGACAAGCAGGGTTTAGGGTCCCCGACATGAAGGGACCCAACACCCAGATTCCCACCCTTATACACATCCCTCTTCCTGTTTTCACTTTGGATAAGGCAGGGCCCTTATCTGGTACAAACCCAACACCCAGATTCCCACCCTTACACACATCCCTCTTCCCGTTTTCACTTTGGATAAGGAAGGGCAAGGAAGGGCACTGGAAAGCCACGTCCAACACCTCCACCTTTACAACATATGTCCTCTGGGGCCCCAAAGACTCCAGACAGCAGAGCTCAAATCTGGGTCAGCAGGTCCCAGCTAGGGCCACAAAAGGGTCCAGTTCAGGAGTAAGGGAGTCTTGTTATCACAGCACTGATCCAAGGGGTTGCAGATCCGGTCACCACACCTTGGCACTAGATGGCACGCCCATAGATCTGTGCTTAGATATTAACATTGGTATCTCAGTTGCCAAGTCTCTGGGAAACACATAGTTTGTGTTGATCCCAAGGAAACAAAATACTCAGTAACCTTCTCTATGGTCCAGGTGAACTCTGTCCCCTTCTTTAACATGTCCCCATTCATCCCCTCGCCCCATCTCAGGTACCCTCACCTGGGACCCCACCTGTACCTGCTGTGGGGGAGTCTGAATTTAGTTCAAAGCAGATTAAGGATACGACCATGCAATAGCAGTGTTGTACAAAGAGCTATTTATTGGGACAGATGCATTGACAATCATATCAGGAGGACTTCCAGAGGCCAGTGGTACAACAAGGAGCCACCAGAAGGGGAAGAGGTAGGCAAGGAAACACGGGGGGGCGGGGGGGGGGGAAGAGGGCTGTTGTTGCTAAAGTGCCACAGAGTAGGTTCCCACTCACAGAGTCAGCTGGTGAGTTTGAACCTTGCAGCCCAGTGTTTCTCCTACAGTGTCACATCAGGACTCCACTATGTAAGTGTTGGTTATGTGCCATGGAGTTAGGGTTTCCAAGGCTGTAAATCCTCATCTTTCTGTTGCAGAGCGGCTGGTAGATTCAAACTGCTGACTTTGTGGTTAACAGCCCAACTCTACCCACTATGCTGCCAGGCTGTCTTTCTGCAGCAAGGTGAGGAGACTCTGGGTCAGAGAGCTTTAAAGAACAGCGTTACCAAGAGCTACTGTAACCACAAGGCTGGCATTAAAACCCACCAGCTGCTCCTAGTTTCAGGGACAAGTTAGGACCCCTGGGGCCCTGGGCCTCTCTTACTCTGTCTTCTCCTGAAAGCGTGGAGGACACCTCTAGTCCAACAAGAATGATAACACTGAGAAAAGTAGCCTGGAGACAGAGATAGGGACATCAGAACCTGAAACCCTGAGAGAAGCAGCTGATCACAGGCAGCTGACCCATGAAGATAGTGCCTAAAGCTGACAACTGCAGAAGGCACTCTATTTCCAAGAAGTGTGCACCCCTTCACTCATAAAACCATGAATATGCAACATGTCCCTCCTCCTAATTAATATGTATTAGCCCACCCCTTGAGAAAGAGACCCCATACCTTTATAAGCCAGTGCACCCCAACCCCAAAGGGTCTTCTCCTCTTGTGGAGACAAACCCCTCCCCCCCCATCTGTCTTTGAAGTGTCCTTTCACTTTGACCTAATCTATGCTCCCTGTTGCTACCAGATCATCTCACGCACTGAGACAGACCTACTTCTCTCTCTGAAGTGTACTTTTGCTTTGCAATAAAGGGATTCCAAATGAAGGTTTATTGTTCATGTGTAACTGAGAAGCAGTGACTCAGTGAGATGAATTCTTTAGGACAACCTCCCCCTCCACCTCAAGAGTGAGAGGGACCAGGGAAAAACATGACACTAGGAAACCCTATACAGGGCCACTAGGAATCGGAACCAACTTGGTGGTACTTAACAAAAATAACATATCTAACAGATGTTGAGGGAAGTTTCACAGATTTCACAGAGTGTGTAGAGCAAGTGGGCTCTAAGTGAATAAAAATCTATCTTTTGGGCTATTTTAAAACATGCACAAATTTGAGTTTGACACTGGAGTGTTGATTTGTTTGCTCAAGTGGGATTAGCTCGCAGGTCTGCTTTTACTGGGAAGAAGTCAACAATTTGGGGTCATTATACAGAGGTCATCCTTGACTCTTGTATCTGTGATTACACCTGATCCTGCTCACAGTAGAATGAGGGTACCCCCAGCAGTTGGGTGACAACATTCATTCCATCCCAGCAGCAGCTGGGCAGCACCAAAGGTGGAGGGTGACATGTTGGGGATGGGAGTGGGGATGGTAATTACAATGGTTGGTTACATGCCATGGACTTGGTTCCAACTCATAATGACCCTGTATAAGGTTTCCACGGCTGTAAATCTTTACGGGAGCAGAAAGCTTCATCTTTCTCCCATGGAACAGCAGGTAGTTTTATTGAAAAAAATTAAAAGTCCAATCAACCTGGTTTTTCTTGCATCTTTTTTCTTTTTTTTTTTCCAGACTTGGAAACAATCTTTCCAAGATTATTTAGGGAAAGTTTTACCCTCCCCAAGGAGCTCTGGTAGCGCAGTGGTTACGAATTGGGCTGTGAACCTTAAGGTCAGCAGTTTGAAAAAAGAAAAGATGCAGGAAAAGCCAGGTTGATTGGACTTTTCCTTTTTTTTTTTAAGTTTTTATTGTGAATTGAGTGATAGTTTACATGGGGGGTCATCAGTTCCTTTCATTACAATGATTACAATCCCCTGCATGCTTCATCATTCAACAGTATTTGCTTCTATTGTTGTTATGTTTTCTTTTGGGATGTGCACCCAAAACTCAGAAATCATTCAAACAGCCGAAGAGTGTTTGAGGGGCACACACTGCAAGCCTGCCCCCCAGTCGCCAGCACACATCCCCTCTCCCTCTGTGAGTCTAGAGTCCTCAGCTGCTCCTTCTCTCCTTGTCATCATCTCTGCCTTCATCTCTGGCGTCGCCGCTTCTCTGGGTAGGGTCCCACACTCCACTCCTGTAATTGGACTTTTGATAAAGGGTGTGGAAAAATATTCTTATGATCACTTTCTTTTTCTTTAAGCTACTTCCTGGAGTAAGGAATTTATGATCACTTTCTTTTTCATTAAACTACTTCCTGGAGTAAAGAATTTATGATCACTTTCTTTTTCTTTAAACTACTTCCTGGTGTAAGGAATTTATGATGGCTTTCTTCTTCTTTTCCTAAAGTAGGAATGTGTACCTTAAAAATTTAAACTAGCCAACCGGGTAAGGGAATAGATTGTGCGGTCAAAACCCTAGCCAATAGGATGAGACACAGCCTTGAGACTCGCGTCAGGGATTAAAAACCCAAGTGGACTGCCCACTCGGTGTGCTTGCTGGCATGTTTGTGTATGTACGGCTATGCGCACACACCCTCTTGCAAAAGTAAATTTTACTTTGCCAAGGTAATTTAGTCTCACCGAGTGTCTTTTATGCGACATCAGGATTCATTTCTAACAGGGGGAATGTTCAGAGGGCAACACTGTGGAGTGCTGACAAATATAGTTACAACATTGGTGATGGTGTGTGTTCCTAACTCAAAACCAAACCAAACAAACAAAACATTAAAAAACCAAAATGAAAAAAAAACACAACCCACTGAATCCAGTTGATTCTGACTCTTAGCGACTGAGACTGTAAATGTTTTAAGGGAGCAGATAGCTGGAGAGCAGCCCAAAGCCTATCCACAAACACTTGTGAAGGAATTACAATGAAGGAACCAGATGTGCAGCCTGGAATCCGCTGGGGAAAATGTCCTAAAGGAATTTGCTTTGCTAATTGCGGAGGTTAGGGCTGAGAGTGGGACTCCTGGTGTGATGCTGCAGGGCAATGCAGTGGACTGCAAATGTCAGTTTGAACCACAAGGTCGGTGGTCCAAACTCACCAGCTGCTCTTCGGAAACCCTATACAGGGTCACTATGGATCAGAACTGACTCTACGGCACTTACCAACAACAAGGGCTGAGAGTGTGAACTCCCAAACGTGACCTAGCTTGGATGGCTGGGCCTTAGTTGTGATCAGAGCCTAAGGAGATGAAAATAAGGATGCTTGATACTGTGAGCAAATGCCAATTGCTACACTTTCATGAACTCAACTTTTGCTTATGGGTGCATTTCCTCAAAATTTCAATTGTAAATAAAGTTTCTTCACATCAAGGAACATGCCTGTCTCCTCAGCATACTGGGTTGGTAGGAAAGGGCAATATAGACAATGGCTATCAAAAATGAGGGGGAGCTATAAATGATTCCCAAGGAGCTCTGGTAGCATCGTGGTTACGAATCGGGCTGCTAACCTCAAGGTCAGCAGTTCAAAACTACCAGGTGTTCCGCCAGAGAAAGCTAAGGCTTTCTGCTCTAGTAAAGATTTACAGCCTCGAAAACCCTGCGTATGGTCGCTATGAGTAGGAATCAACTCCACGGCACATAACAACATAAATCATTCCTGATGTGGCACTGTAGGATCAGCCCTGGACTGCAAACCACAAGGTCGGCAGTTCAAACCCAGCAGCTACTCCTTGGAAATGCTATAGTGTCCCTAGGAGCCCAAATGACTTGATGGCGCTTAACAATAATAACAATTGCGGGCTGAATTTACACTTAATTGTACTTAAAAGTTGAAGAAAGGGAGCAGCTGAGGACTCTGGACTCATGGGCTCTGGACTCAGGGACTGGGTCCTGACAGCCAGGAGGCAGGCTTGCAGAATGTGCCCTTTGGTTGTTTAAATTATTATACATTCCTGAGTGTTTCTGTATACATCTCCACCCCGCCCCCCCAAAAAAAGAAACAGGGAATGGAAGCAAATAGTGTTGAATGATGATGCATAGAGGTTGTAATCAATGCAATGAAATGATGGTGTAAGCCAATGTTCTCCTATGTAAACTATCACTCAGTTCACAATGAAAACATATGCATGTAAGGTGACTGATAATACAATGACTTAGATCTAGCACACCTTAGTCCTCAAAGTGACATCTTTGCTTGGAGTCTTCTTTAAACATGCTCTGTAGTCCCTGAGTGAAACGTGCTCAGTTGCCAACCAAAATCATTCACAGATTTGGGTCTAATCAGAGGTGACTTAGAAGAAAAGCCTGATGATCTAGTTCCAAAAATAATCATCGAGAAACAATATATAATAGGATGAATGTAAAACTAATGTTCTCCCATGTAAACTATCACATAATTCACAATTAAACACTTAAAAAATATGTCCACAACATATTTGTGATTGTAAAAAAAAAAAATCTGTTAATTGTGTGCATGAGTTTTGCTATGTTGTTGTTGTTAAGTACCGTGGAATCGGCTCCGACTCAGTTTCCGAGGCTGCAAATCTTTACGGGAGCAGAACGCCTCATCTTTCTCCGCAAGAACCGCTGGTAGTTTCGAAATGCTGACCTTGAGGTTGGCAGCCCGACACGTAACCACTGCACTACCAGAGCTCCTTATATGGACTTTTACTATGGGGGGGTGTGGTGGGGGGGAATGCCTGTGCACGCCAAGCAGGTTTCGATTATTCAGCCCCCTGCTGGCGGGCCATGGAAACACATCCTTGGCACGCCTGAGCTGAAAAGTGCTCAGCAACCCCATTAGGGCCACCCAGAATGTGTGCTGTGCTCACATAAGCGTCATTGGAAAACTGTCTAAGACCTTTCCATAACCCAGGGGCCGCTCTGACCGGCCAGGCAGGCCATGACAACACGTCCCAGGCCTGCATGAACATCAGGAAAAATGTCTTAACTCCAGAACCCTGGAACTGCTTGTGCAGGCCATGAGATTAAGTCCCTGGGTACATCTGAGCGTCCAGGAAACTTCCCCTTCCGCAGCCTGGGAAACAGGCTGGCAGGAAAACCTTCAGAAAGCTACCCTGATCCTCCGGAGCTTCTAAGAAAACGTCCCAAAACCTTTGTAGACCAGAACCGCCATTGCAGAACTAAGAAATACAAGTAAACCATCCTTGTCCCGCCGGAGCTTCCGGTAGGATGTGACATTCCTTCCGGAAACGGAAAGTGCTCCTGTCCGTCAAGCCGCCCATGAACTCTAGTCCCGCCTCCGGGCCGTAGAACTTCCGGAAAAATGTCTAAGCAGCTTCCGTAGATCCGAAACCTTTACTCCATAACAGGGAAGAGTCTGGAGAACGCGTTCCTAGCCCATTTGAACTCTGGAAAATGTCTAATGACTTTCTGAAAACCGGAACCACTCTTGCTAATCACTGAGGTCCGTTGGGCGAACCGGACCCGCTGAGCTTTTGGAGGAAATGTCGAAAGTGCCCTTCTGAGCCCAGGAACATTTCTTGCTGCCCTGAGACCTGGAGATGGCGCCCTAGGTCCACTGAGCTTCGAGGCCAATACGTATGTTCCTTTTGGAGGCCAGAACCACTTACGAAGCCAGGGAATCGGTGAGAGCGTCCCTGACCCTCGAACCTACAGGAAAGTGCCCAGGCCACTTCTGGGGCCCAGGTAGCACGTCCCTGATCAGACTAAGCCTCCTAGAAAGTGTCTAAATTCCTTTGTTAAGTGCCGTGGAGTTGGTTCAGGCTTATTAGCGACCCTATATAGGGTTTCTGAGGAGTGGCTGGTGAGTTTGAACTGCCAACCTTGTGGTTAGCAATCCAGTGCTTATCCCACAGTACCACACCAGGACACCCTTTGTTGTTAAGTGCAGTCAAGTCAGTTCTGACTCATAGCAATCCTGTATAGGGTTTCCTAAGAGTGGCAGGTGAGCTTGAACCGCCGACCTTGTGGTTCAAACCGACCTTGCAGTGGAGCTCATTAACCCACAGTGCCACACCAGGACTCCCCCAAATCGCTCCTGCTGCTCAGGAGCGCCACGAGAGCATGTCTGTGTGGTGCCTGAGGTGGGTGGGAAATGTTCAAGTCCCTTCCAGAGCATAGGAATACATCGTGCCATCTGGGAACACCATCAGAATGTGTTCCAGACAGATCTGAGGTTCTGGAATATGCCTAAACACCTCCTAGAGGCAGGAACTTCTTGTGCATACTTGGGAAGCACAGGGAATCATCCTAGGCTCACTTGAGTTACTGAGAAAATGGCTTAAATCCTTTCTGAATCCTGGAAACTGATCTTACTATCAAAAGGCCATCCTGTTAGGATACAGTAACTTGACTTCTGCAGGCCTAGCGAGACCCACTTAAGGTTGGCACAAACAACACACAGACAAAAAGCAGCAGTAGCAAGCCAGGTTTATTAATCAGTGAAAGTACACTTCTCAGAAGAGAAGCAAGCATCTATCCAGCGAGTGAGCGCACACTGGCCTTCGGTTCATCCTTCTCCCTTATAGGGCTTTTCACTTCTCTCCCTCAGGTTTAATTCTGATTGTTGGCAGGGTCTAAGCAAAATATTCTTCATTTGCACTCTTTTCAGTGGTCTTGTTGTTAAGTACCTTCAAGTCAGTTCCGACTCATAGTGACCCTGTATAGGTCTCTAAGAAGCAACCAGTGGGATTGAACCACTGAGCTTGTGATTCAAACCAACCTTATGGTCAAGTGCCTATCCTACAATACCACCCTCAGAAAGTGTGTTGGGTTCAGTTTCCTGGAATTGTTGATTAAAGTGCCAGGTGTTGGGGGGTGGTTAGGCTGGCTGTTAGGTTCCTACTCTGTCCCTAACACATCCCAGCCCACCAGAGCATCAGGTGAAATGTTTAAATTCTGACTGGAGCTAAGTAACGGCTAGTACTGACCAGAGAAACACAGGTGTAAGAGGACTGGATTATGTCATCGCCAAAGGACTTTAGGGTGCAAACAGTATTGCTACAGACTATACAGGTGATTGGCTGGTGTTAAGTGCCAGTGATCACTGAAGGAAGAAAACAATAAACTCCAGCTGGCCAAACAGCACCTCAGAGCATGGGGAAAATCCAGAAGGCCTCTGACATCATTAAAATATACTCACATCCTGTAACTAGAGTGCCACTAAACTGAAAAACACTGGCCAAGGTTCTGCTTCTGAGAGGAGCAAAATTGCACACAAAAGGTTTCATTTGTAATCCCAGTAAGTATCGTATGCTAACAACATCAGGGCCTGACAGGGAAGGAACCACACCCTGAAACCTGGGATGTGGACAAACAGATGCAAGCCTTTGAGCAACAGGTACTCTCAGATTCCTTTCTAGCACTCAGGCCTGGAGGAGTAGCCTATTTCCCCTTACTAAGGGATGGGGACCATCAAGAATCCTCATCCAATACAGATATGCCACAAAATACTTGTTCGCTTCCATATTTGCAGCCACCTGTCCTCTGTGGCATCTGCTCCTGTAAAGATGTGTCTCCTTGGAAACCCTATGTGGCAGTTTTACTCAGTCCTAAGAGTTGGAACCAACTCAACGGTAATGGGGTATGGTCCTCTGGATTCTTGAGGGTTAGCAAAAATTTTCCAGAAAGGGCCAGATAGTATGTTACACTTTGTATACCAACAGACAAAAAATGGATATATAAGGAAGAATTTGTATGACGAGAGAAAACAAATTTCTCTAAAAATCCTTTGACAAAATTCAAAGTATAGATCTACTAATGAGGAGTTCTGGTGTGGTGCTGTGGGATAATGCACTGGACCATAAAGTCAGTTTGAATCGCAAGGTCGGCAGTTCAAATTCACCTGTCATTCCTCAGAAACCCTATACGGGGTTGCTATGAATCTGTACATGGACCAAGAGGCAGTTGTTTGAACAGAACATGGGAACACTGAATGGTTTAAAATTAAGGAAGGTGTGTGACAGGGTTGTATTTTTTCACCATATTTATTCCAACTGTATGCTGAGCAAATAATCCGAGAAGCTAGGTTATGTGAAGAAAAACGTGGCATCAGGATTGGAGGAAGACTCATTAACAACCTGCGATATGCAGATGATACAACCTTGCTTGCTGAAAGTGAAGAGGACTTATAAATATTTACTGATGAAGATCAAAGAGCACAGCCTTCGGTATGGGTTGCATCTCAGTGTAAACTAAACAAAAATCCTCACCACTGAACCAATAAACAACATTCTTGTCAACAAAGAAAAGATTGAAGTTGTCAAGGACTTCATTCTTCTTGGATCAACTATCAACACTCATGGAAGCAGCAGTCAAGAAATCATAGGACGTATTGCATTAGGCAAATCTGCTGCACAAGACCTTTTTAAAAGATTGAAGAGCAAAGATGTCAACTTGAGGACTAAGGTGCACCTGACCCAAGCCATGGTATTTTCAATAACCTTATATGTATGCGAAAGCTGGACAGTGAATAAGGAAGACCGTAGAAGAACTGATGCTTTTGAATTATGGTGTTGGAGGAGAATCTTGAAAGTTTCATGGGCTGCCAAAAGAACAAACAGATCTGTGTTGGAAAAAGTGCAGCCAGAGTGCTCCTTGGAGGCCAGAATGGCCAAACTTTGTCTCTCATACTTTGGACATATTGTCAGGAGGGACCAGTCGCTGGAGAAGGATCTCATGTTTGGTAAGGTGGAGGGTCAGAGAAAAAGAGGAAGACCCCCAGTGAGATGGATTGGCAAAATGGGCTCAAGCGTGGCAACAATTGTGAGGCTGGCCCAGGACTGGGCAGTGTTTCGTTTTGTTGGGCACAGGGTCGCTATTAGTCGGTATCGACTCGATGGCACCTAACAACGAGTTGGAACCAACTTGACAGCACTTAACAACAACAATGAGAATAAAATTAACTTTTGGAGTGTATAATATTTCATAATTACAAATATTCCTCTGTTAAAGCTGATCTACACTGAGATTTTACTTGTATTTTGGAGAGAAAATATGCCCACATAAAAAAATGGTTATATATGTAACACGCATAGTATGCACATGGAACTAGCACAAAAGGGGTTATACAGTTTGCAAAAAGTATATGACATGCATGTTATTGGCGTAATATGGTATTTCATTTTTTTATGTTTTTAGAAACACCTTGTTGTTGTGATGTGTTGTGGAGTCGGTTCCAACTCATAGCGACCCTGTACAGGGTTTTCGAGGCTGTAAATCTTTACAGGAGCAGAAAGCCTCATCTTTCTCCTGTGGAACAGCTTCCAAATACTAATATCAATACGCAAGAATATGAAGTAATCAAGTGTATTCATACCCTGGGGAGAATTTATAAAATTCTGTTCTGCCTTTTAGCATGTCATGATGTTGCATATTCAGTGCTTCCAGATGAAGACTAGATGGGCTCTTCACCTGCATTTTCAATGATGATAATATTGACAAATCAATAGAATGTTGTGGTAAAGTGAGTTCCTCTAAGTGACCTTGGCCTTGGTTCTTTTGGGAGATTTTCCTCCCTTATCCCTGAGGAGTTGCTTTTGTCCTAGGTTTCTACTCCAGGTTAATTGACATTTCTGGTTAAGTTGTCAACAACTTGGTTTTGAGACTTTTTGTCTACTCCTGGGTTGCAGGCAGAGATCAGACAAAAAGTGGGCCCCTTGCAGGGGTTGGTCAGTAGACTGTGGAATGAGGTGAGCTGGAGCCTACTCTGCAAATGACGTATCTATGGTCTACAGAGAGCGGATTGGTCAGTTTGTGGCCCTGGTAGACATACCCTGAAATTGACAAAAGGTTGTATATTTAAACAGCAGCCCCAATGAGTTTTTTCAGACAGAAGGAAGCAGGAAGAGAAGCAGATGGAAGAAGCAAAAGTGAGAGAGAAGAAGAGAGAGAATGGGTGCGAGAGAGCTGTTCTGCATGCAGGAAAACTGCCTGTATGATAAACCACTTAACTCTAGGGATGGTCTGAGTTCCATGTGCCATTGGAAGATTATTGCAGCCAGGGAAACAATGTAGAAATTACTATGGGAGGGGCAGCAGAAGAGTGAAGTCCAGTGGGAGGCAGTTTCTTTTCCATAGGGTGTCACTGCCCTAATCCAGGAAGGAAAAGAAAAAAACCACCGAAGAGTAATTGGAAGTTCACAGGGACCCTGAATAAGGGCTGGATGAGAGTCCCTTTGCTTCTATCTCCTTTGCCAAATTCATTGACTAAATGTTTGCCTATCTCCTAAAAGTAGCAAATTTTCCTTTTTGGTAATTGTCCATGAATTTACTGCAAGGAAATTGAGAGAGAACACATTTAGTCTCGTCATCCTCTGGGATATATGTTATATGATTGCATCGTTACAGAACCATCACACCCATTACTACTTAAATCTTAGAATCACAGAGTTTCCAGGCTTCAGAAGGGCAACATCAGCAGGTGGACTGGCTGGTCATCTTTAGCTGCAAATAAAGGAGAGACTGGGACTGAGAAAGAGAGAGACATGGACAAGGAGGGAAGGGGGCATGCAGGGCTCAGGGTCCCCATCCCACAGGGACTCAGCATCAGAATTCCTTCCCTGCTTTATTTTCCCCTCTTCTTCTTCTCACCTTGAGGAAGACAGGAGCTTTATTTTTTACAGAACCTGGAGATGGGTGAGGAGGGACACCGGGACTTGGAACCCTGAACCTTCAACCTCACAATGTACACCTTCTGGGAATCATATGTGCCAGGACAGCAGAGCTCAAAGCAGGGCCAGTAGGTGCACCTGGGACCACAGTGGCGGGTCAGGTTCCGAGGCTCAATGAATCCAAAATTACAGCACTGCTCCAAGGGATTGTAGATCCGGCCTTCACATCTGGGTGCCTGCTCACAGAGCCACAGCGCTGAACCAGGGGAGTCAGCTGGGAGATCCAGGATAGCAAGATGTTCTCATCCCCTGGCAGTTCCAGGTGACCCCTTTCACGTCCCTAGAGATGGCCTTCTCCTCCCTCACTCCCCTCTGTCCTCACCTGTGACCACACCTGCACCTGCCCATAGGAGGCTGAGGATGCCAACAACAGCTGTGGAGAGGAAGGGCAATGAGGAGGGCAACTTCCAGGAAAGCAGGATTAAGTTGGATTTAGTTCTGGCTACGATTCAGGAGACATTTGGATCTATTTTGGGGTGGGATCCAAAACCTCAGGGGTGGTGGGGAGCTGAGACAGGGATATTGTGTCCCTAGTATTGGAATGATGGCAGTGATGTCCTGAAATAAACTGAGCATTTGGTTTTTAGCTAAATTTCCAGTGACCAAGAGACTGCAGTGAGATGAAGAGATGCTCTTTGAGTAGTGGGGATGGTGGCGGTAACAGAAGACCCTGTATGTTGTTGAGGGAAAGCAGGGCAGAGTTACAATTGGGAAGAGTCTGAGAAGTCCACAGATGGGCTGGTTTGGGGTCCTTCTTACTCAACAAGTAGCTGCTGGCCACCATTCTGCTGGTTGGTCTTGTGAGTCAGAAGGCAAGAGATAGAAGATCTTAACTGTGGTTCTGAAAAAGCACTGGGTAAGTAGACATAGGGGGGAAGAGAAGAGAGTGGGAGAGACAAAGACACGTAGGAGGAAGAGAAGAGGAAAGAGACAGGACAGGAAACTCGAGGCAGCAACTCAGGGAGAAACAAGGACATGAAAGAGAGAGGACAGAGTAGAGGGAAAAGGTGAGAAAAGGAGAGGGAGGCCCAAGGACAACTGGGAGTGGAGGCATAGGAGCAGCCTGAAGGCTTGTGGGCAGATGCTTGCCATAGTGTGGGGTTGTGGGGAGAGCTTGGCTGAGTTTGCAGCAGGAGGAGGGTCTGAGCATCCTGGATGAGGCTGGGGTGGAGTCCTACTTACCCAGCCTGCTGGTCACCATTCCTCTGGACCAGTCTCTGAGCTGGTGAATGATAGAAAGGAAACAGGATCTGAACTGGGGGCCTCTACAGCCCTGGAAAGGGTTAGGTTGGGAGGCAGGGGGTGTGCCCCTTCATCATAACATACAGGACCCTACAGATCTCCTTGGCTTGGTCTCACTTTGAAAAGGGAAAAAAAAAAAAAAGATAAAAACTCCTAAGTGTGTATCTCCAAACCCACCAGCTCACACTTAATAAGGTGTGGTGCCATGGGATCAGCACTGGACTATGAACCACAAGGGTGGCAGTTCAAACCCACCAGCTGTTCCTTGGAAACCCTATACAGGGTCACTGAGTTAGAATCGACTTGATGGCACTTAACAGCAACACAGAGATAAAAGCATGTTGTTGTTGTTGTAAAGTGCCATCAGGTCGGTTCTGACCCATAGCGACCCTGTATAGGGTGTCCAGGGAATGACTCTGCTGAGCTTGAACCTCCAACTTTGTGGTTCAAACTGACTTAGCAGTCCAGAGCATTAACCCATAGCACCACATCAATAAGCACATTTGGTTGGTTGGTGACGTGCCGTGGAGTCGGTTCCGACTCATAGACAGGGTTTCCGAGGCTGTAAATCTTTACGGGAGCAGAAAGCCTCATCTTTCTCCTGTGGAACAGCTGGTAGTTTCAAACTGCTGACCTTGCAGTTCACAGCCCGATTCGTAACCACTACGCTACCAGAGCCCCTTAATAGTCACATTAGGATCATCAAAAGAATTCCTCGATATGTGATTTGCTGGGGAGTGATTGAGACAGGTAGATGGTGGTTCAAAGCTGGAACGTTCCTTCAGTGACGCTGAGATTTCCTTGCACCACCACCAAACAGCATGAGCTTGGTAGCGTAGTGGTTATGAATTGGGCTGCTAACCTCAAGGTAGGCAGTTCAAAACTACCAGCTATTCCGCGGTAGAAAGATGAGGTTTTCTGCTCCCGTAAAGATTTGCAGCCTCAGAAACCCTGTGCAGGGTCACTATGAGTTGGAACCGACTCCACATGGTACTTAACAACAACAACAAGCAAATAGCAACAGATGCAGGAACACACAGGGTTGGGTGCTTCAGGCTTCCTACACACCTCAGAGAGGACATTTTCCTCTCCAGCTCCACATCTTTCCCACATGTTGACAGAAGATCAAAAAAGAGGCAGAATGCTCGGTCCAAGTGGGGAGCTGCAGGTCCCAGGCAGGAGGTACATGGGACACCTGTCCACATCCGGCAAGTCTGGCAGGTGACTCAGGTCTCTCAACCCTTCAGGACTTCCCCTCATGGCTCTGACGTTTTCATTGATCACAAGTGGGTGGGAACAGCTCTACCTTGTCTTTGTGGCAGCTAGAAGGCTCAGAAGCAGGGTAAGAGTGGAGTAGGATTCCCTGGGGGGGGGGGGGGTGTTACAGACAGAACTAGTCTATGGCTAGGCAGGCCTGATTAAGCACATAAGTACTAGAACGGAACTATAGGCAACTCAAACCAACCAGAAACACCTGAGAAGACAGGCCTGAAGACCTGCTTCTGAAAGCACATTCTGAAAACCCTCTGGGGCAATTCTACTCTGCACTCATGGATTACCATGAGATGGTATCAACTCGATGGCAAGGAACAACAGAGGCAGAATGAACCCACCTGGGACCTGAGTGAGTCCGGGGATAAGACAATAGTCCTAATCTAGGAAACCAATCACAGAAAACCAGTTGGCAGGAACCCTGAATGAGGTAGATGAGCGTCAGGGCCCGGTGTCCCTACCTCCATTGCTGAATTTACTGACCGGATGCTTCTCTTTTCCACAAAAGCTGAGAACAGTTCCCCTTTGATAATTCTCCAGCTTTTTGAATCCAAGAAATCAAAAGAACTTTAACCTCCTCATGTTCTAAGGCAAGTGTTTTAATATTGCTTTATTACACAATACTGCTTGTTTCTCCTTAAACCCCAGAATTCCAGTGTTGCCAAGCTCCAGGGAGGCATCCAGAACCACAATGTAGTGTCAGATGTAGGTGGAGGATGCAATGTGTGGATGTGGGGATGACTGAGTCTCCCTATATAGGGGACAGATACTGAAAGGGGCCACACTGTACACTGAACCAGGTGATCCTCCTTATCTCCTGGTCTATACAAAAAGACTCCAGATCCCTCTTCTCAGAGGGACAGTCCATTGCTGTTGAGATGATTCTGACTCATAGAGACCCAACGTAGGGTGCAGAATTCCAGTCATGGGACTAAAGTTAATAAACACCCAAGCTTTAGGGGACACAGAGATCAATCAGCATACCATAGTCCATAAAAACATTTTTCTCTATCCTACTTTGGTGCAGAGCGACTGGGGTCTTTAAAAGCTCATCAACAGCTATGTAAGGTGCAACTAATGGCTTCTTTCTGTCCAGAGGAAAGAAGAGTAAAGAGAATGTAATTAGACCAATGAACTAATAATGGACTACACGCACATTACTCTCCACTACCCTGAGGCCTCCGGTAACGTAGTGGTTACAAATTGGGCTGCTAACCTCAAGGTTGGCAGTTCGAAACTACCAGCTGTTCCACGGGAGAAAGATGAGGCTTTCTGTTCCCATAAAGATTTATAGCCTCAGAAACCCTGTACAGGGTCACTATGAGTCGGAACCGACTCCATGGTACTTAACAACAACAACCCTGAGGCCAGAAGAACTAGATGGTGCCTAGCTACCATTACCAACTGCTCTGAAAGGAATCACATTAGAAAGTCCTGGATAGAGTGGGAGGAAAATGTGGAACAAAACTCAAAATCATTAAAAAAAGATCATGCTTACAGGTCAGATAGAGACTGGTGGAACCCTGAAGCTATGGCATTTAACTACCCTTCGGTTCTGGAAGTGAACTCAACCTCATGGCTCAATTTTCAGTCAAACAAAAGACAGATATATAAGGAGAACAGCAGCACTAGGGCGGTGGTAAACACATCTTAAGAGTAACCCACAGACCAAGCAAGATCCAGCATCCAGGAACAGAGCACTTTGCTCCACCCTCAGAATGAATAGAAACCAGAAATCAGACACTTACGCCCAAGAAAAGCAGGATTTCATCCAGCACTTCTCCCAGATTCTCGAGGTGCTGACTGAGGATGAGATGGGGCACCTGGAGACAGGAGACGGTATTGCCAGGCTCAGGAAGGTCCTAGAGTACAATGTCCTTGGGGGCAAGTACAACCAAGGTTTGATGGTACTGGCTGTGTTCTAAGAGCTGGTGGAGCCAAGGAAGCAGAATGCTGATAGTCATTAGCGGGCCCTGACTGTGGGCTGGTGTGTGGAGCTGCTCCAAGCTTTTTTCCTGGTATTAGACAACAGTATGGATGTATCCCTTACCTGTTGGGGGCAGCTCTGCTGGTATCAGAAGCCAGGCATTGGTGTGGATGCTATCAATGACCCCATGCTGCTGAAGCTGTACTGCCGGGAGCAGCCCTACAATCTGAATCTAATCCAGCTCTTCTTGCAGAATTCCTATCAGACTGAGATTGGACAGACCCTGGACCTTATCACTGCCCCCCAGGGCAACGTGGATCTTGGTAGAGTCACTGAAAAGAGGTATTAATCTATTGTCAAGTACAAGACAGCTTTCTACTCCTTTTACCTTCCCGTGGCTGCTGCAATGTATATGGCGGACATTGATGGGAGAAGGAGCATGCCAATGCCAAGAAGATCCTGTTGGAAATGGGTGAGTTCTTTCAGATTCAGGGTGATGACCTTGACCTCTTTGGTGACCCCAGTGTGACAGGCAAGGTTGGCACTGACATCCAGGACAATAAATGCAGCTGGCTGGTGGTTCATGTCTGCAATGGGCCTCTCCAAAACAGCACCAGATCTTGCAGGAGAATTACGGGCAGAAGGAAACAGAGAAGGTGGCCCGAGTGAAGGCAATGTACGAGGAGATGGAGCTGCCTGCTGTACGAGGAAGGCAGTTTCAGCACCCTTAAAAGTCTCATCGAGCAGTACACTGCTCCCCTGCCGCCGGCCATCTACCTGGGGCTAGCTAGCACACAAGATCTACAAGCGGGAAAAGTGACCTAGAGACTGGGAGGTGCTAGGAGGGGAGGTGCTAGGAGGGGAGGTTCTCAATAAATTATTGTGTAACCTTAAAAAAAAAAAAAAAAAAAAAGGTAACCTACCATTTGAGATCAATGGGCAGCATTCACCCATGCTTATAGTTCAGAAGGATTAGGAAAGAAGGAGGAATGGAAACAGGAAACAGAGGAAGTGAGCTAAGTGATGTTTCATTGTGGGGATTGCAATCCATGAGATGAAGCAAAAGGGGTATGAATTATTGAATGGAAGACAAATCTGCTCTGTAGAACCTCACCCCTTTTACAATAAACAATTAAAAACAAACCAAAGCAAAACACCAGGACTAGGATGCCAACACACATTTTCTTTTTTTGCGGGGAGGAGACAGTTCATTCTCTAACACCAGCCATGTGAATGTTGATGCTGGGGACAATATTGGGATTTTGTCTATGGTATTGCCCTCCTGGAGCTGTCTAGTGACTTAAATCCCTAACTACGATGACCCAGAGTTGGCAGGGCTGGGACAGAAGGCCAAGGGGTCAAGGAGGCCTGGAGAAGGAGGCATCTGAGCTTAGATATTCAATATGAGGGAGAGCTGTGATTGTTCATCTGGTGAGGCTGGAGCCCAAAGTGGCAGAGAGCAGGCTAAGGAGAGGAGGGGCAGGCCAGCGTACACGGGGGACCTCAGTGAGGATAGTCTTGATTCTAAGTGTTGTGGGCACCATGACTCAGTCCTAAGCAGAGGAGGAAAAGGGTCAGATTTGTTCTGTGTCGAATAAATAATGAGGCCATTCCCAGAGTCCCACTAAGGCTGGGAACCTAGGGGGCATCCTGGAAAGACTTGCCAGGAAAGTAAAGACCTTGTCTCGAGGGCAGGCAGTTTCTTTGGTTCTCTATTGTATCCCCAGCTCCTACTTGAGACATATATAGTAGACTGAGGAAATGTTCCTGGAGAAGGACATCATGTTTGGTAAAGTGAAGTGTCAGTGAAAAAGAGGAAGACCTTCAAGGAACTGAATTAACACAGTGGCAGCAGTAATGGGCTCAAACGTTACAATTGTGAGGATGGCATGTTATTGTTTGGTGCTGTTGAGTTGGTACCCTATGCACAAACAGAACAAAATACTGCCAGGTCCTGTGCCAACCTCACAATCGTTGCTACACTTCATTCAGCCCATTGCTGCTGCCACTGTGCCAATCCATCTTGCTGGAGGTAATCCTCTTTTTCGCTGACCCACTTTCCCAAGCACGATGTCCTTCTCAGGTACTGGTCCCTCCTCATAATATGAGAGACAAAGTCTGGCCATCCTGGTATCTAAGGAGCACTCTGGCTGTACTTCTTCCAAAACAGATTTGTTTGTTCTTTTTGAAATTCATGGTACTTTTAATATCCTTCTCAAGAAACAAACTCAAATACATCAATTCTACAGTCTCCCTTATTCATTGTCCAACTTTCACATGTATATGAGGCCATTGAAAATACTATGCCTTGAGAAAGGCATACCTTAGTCCTCACTTTGCTCTTGAACACTTTAAAGAGGTCTGTGCAGCAGATTTACCTAATATAATACATCATTTGATTTCTTGTCTCCTGCTTCCATGAATGTTTATGGTTGATCCAAGCAAAATGAAGTCTTTGACAACTTCAGTCTTTTCTCCATTTATGATTTTTATTGGTCCACTAGTGAGGATTTTTGTTTTCTTTACAATGAGCTGCAATCCATACTGAAGACTGTGGTCTTTGATTTTCATTAGTAAGCATTTTAAGTTCTCTTCACTTTCAGCAAGCAAGGTTGTATCATCTGCATATTGCAGGGTATTAACAAGTCTTCTTTCAATATGGATACCATGTTCTTCATATAATCCAGTTTCTTGGATGATTTGCTCAGCATAGACTGAATAAGCATGGTGGAAGAATACAACCCTGGCACATACCTTTCTTAATTTTAAAACATTCAGTGGTCCCTTGTTCTGTTTGAACAAGTGACTCTTAGTCTACATACAAGTTCCTCATGAGCACAATTAAGTGTTCCGGAATAATCATTCTCTGCAATGTTGTCCATATCTTGGCATGATCAATTGAAAGCCTCTGTGTACTGATGTACTTTAGTACTAAAAAACCATGCATGTGTGACATCCCAGAATAAGTTTTGTGTACTCCTATCAGAGGCCTTTGTGGTGGAATCTGTCTTGAAGAAATGCTGCACATACCACCCATTTAACATGGCCCTTCCCCCAAATCCCCACCTACTCAATGAATGACCATGATGCCTTTTCCCACCCAAACCTTTTTAACCCCTCAGCATAGCCTTTGTTCAGGGAGATGGGGGTTAAGTCTTATATTAAGCCCTCCCATCTCTACTTGCAAGCCTCTTTCCTATAATAAATCTTTGCTCCAGTGGCAACGGCCTCTGCTTACTATTCTCAATCCGTTGGAGGCAAGAACCTTCTCTTGTAGGGCAGAAGTGCGATTAGCATGCCCAGTAACCCCACGGGCTAAGGGAAAAACCCACCCTCCCCTCTGAGTCTCTTCACCCCCACACCTAGTCTACTATCACTGTTGTTAGTGCCATCAAGTTGGTTCCAACCCAGAGTCACCCTGTATAGGGTTTCCAGAGAGGCTGGTGAGCTGCCACCACTGACCTGGCGGTTCAGTGCATTAACCCCCAGTGCCACACCAGGACTCCATTCGACTACCTTCCCCTAGTTGTAATCTGCAGTGTTTTCCAAAGTGTGAACCACGGTTCCGCTTTAAGGCTGTAAATCAAATGCCATGATCGGAATCAATATTTTTTAAATTAAAAAAAAAAAAAAAGATTGTTAAATAGGTGTGAACTGTACATTATCTTGCAAAGTGTTGTTCACTGACTGCATACACCACATAATGATGTGATGTAAATTCAGAAATGGAGAAGAATCCAGGTGCAGGCTCCCCTCACTTTCAGAATAGTTGCTGGTTTCAGCTGTCCCATCACGTCTCCCAAAGAGGTTCAGTTCTCACAACCTCCGTCCCATACGTTTCCTGAGGAAGCTGGAGAACCGGGCACTGAGCCTGTCGTCTCTGCCAAACAGAGGGCCAGGCAGGGCCTGGACACCAGCCACCGTGAGGGAGAAGTGCAATCCCTGGGGCAGGTGGGCAGATGTGTGGGGCCTGAAATGTGGAGGAGGTCAGGGGGAGGCTTGGAGGCTGTCTGTCCCCAGGGAGGCCAGGGGTGACTGGTCTAGGAAATTGTGAACACTGAGAACAACTGATTTGATAGCAATGAAACTTTGAAGTCAGACAGCCCCAGGTTCAAATCCTGAACCTGCCATTTCTGAATGAGGCAAAAAAGCCATTTACAGGTAATGTGTTCATATAATGAAGATTCAACTTCTAATGTCTGACTCTGACAGATTCCATGGCCCACTTTAATTTGGGCGAGTCCATGGAAAACGCCATGCGCTCCCTAATTTGGCAACATAGAAAGTTCGATCCACTCAAACCCAAGCTCTAGGACAGGAACTCTCACCAAGGCCCTGCTTTCAGTCAAAAACAGCAAACCTCACCTCACATGGCACCACCCTAATGGAGCTCTGTGGACCAGACCTGAGCCATTCTCCTTGGGGAGTACTGTTACTGTACCCTGTGTCTGTTCTTATAGCTGTGGAGTCGATTCCGACTCATAGCAACCCTGTGTAGGGTTTCTGAGGAGCCGCTGGTGGGTTTGAACCACCGACCTTTTGGTTCACACCAATCCTGTAGTTGTTGTTATGTGCCGTGGAGTTGGTTCTGACTCATAGCGACCCTGTACAGGGTTTCTGAGGCTGTAAATCTTTACGGGAGCAGAAAGCCTCATCTTTCTCCTGCGGAACGGCTCGTAGTTTCGAACTGCTGACCCTGAGGTTAGCAGCCCAATTCGTAACCACTCTGCTACCAGAGCTCATCCTACACTGCCACTGTATATTAAATAACATTTATTATTGACCGTGAAACCTAGGAGAGCTGGAATTCCATGGGATTACCTTCGTTTTCCCGGTCTTGCGAGTTTTCCACCTTTCGGATCACTGGTTTTATGGGGAAATGTATTTGCGTTTGCCTTCTCTGACAGGTTTCTGCTTGATGCTTGTATCAGCTTTCACAGATTGCACGGCATAATAGGTATCACCGTTTCTGCAGAGCGCCCTAGTGGTGCAAACTGTTAAGCACTCAGCTGCTAACCAAAATGTCATCGGTTGGAACTCATCCAGCGCTTCAGCTGGAGAAAGACCTGGTGGTCTGCTCTCATAAAGGCTTCCTCACCCCCTTGCTGTAGAGTTAATTCCGACTCATGTTGTTGTTGTTAAGTGCCATCGAGTCGATTCCAACCCATAGCATCCCTGTATAGGGTTTCCGAGGAGTGATTGGTGAGCTTGAACTGCCGACTTTGCAGTTCAAATGGCTCATTGTTGTTGTTGAGTGCTGTCGAGTCAATTATGACCCATAGCGACTCTGTATAGGGTTTCCAAGAAGCAGCTGGTGAGCTTGAACTGCCAACCTTGCAGTTCAAACGGCTTTGCAGTCTGGCGCATTAGTCCACAGCGCCACACCTGACCCCATCAAACAGATTAGAAGTTCCCCCTCAAGTTTCCAAGGCCGTGCTATTGCAGACTGTCTCGTGTTTCTCCCACAGAAACACAGCTAAGGTCCAGTGGCCAAGTTTTTAGTTAACAGCCAGGCACTTAGCCACTGCGCCACCAGGGATTGTCCCGTAAAGATTGTTGTAAAGTGCCGTCAAGTTGGCCCTCATTCATAGTGACACTATTTAGGGTTTCCGAGACTTTAAATCTTCGAGGGGGCGGAAAGCCTCAACTTTCTCCGAAGCAGTTGGCGGGCTCAAACTTCGGACATTGTGTTTCTCAGTCCAATGCTTATTATATGGAGCCACCGCACCCACCCTAGAAACCCCTCTAGAGCAGTACTGCTCTGTGCAAGGGGTTGCGGTGAGTTGGAATTCACTTGACTGCACCGAACACTTGCTCCTGATGTCCAGAAGGGGGCATCAGAAGCCCGTTTAGAAGAATAAACAACTATCTCAGAGTCTGCATCCCAGCATTCCCTATTCTGGGTTGTCACTGTCTGTGGGGGACAAGATTGCTATCTCCCTTGAACCTAAAGCTCTGTGAGGACAGGGACCCAGACTGCCTGGGTCAATGCCTTGGCCCCTGCTTTGCGGAATTCTGGTTTCCCACAGCCAGTGGAGACTCTGGTTTCTCACCGCCAGTGAAGACTCGGAGTCTCGCTGGAAGGAGAATCCTGCGAATCCCCTTCAGATGTTGTTGTTGTTGTTGTCAGGTGCCATCGAGTCGGAA
>NW_006408634.1:10381000-10381678 GCF_000296735.1 Chrysochloris asiatica | reverse complement strand
CTAAAGATAACATCCCAGTTATCTGAAGATCAGAAGCCCCTGTCCTCAAGCCCTAGTGTGGACCAATGACACAAGCCTACACTGGACCCAAAAAACCTGACTCCCAGACCAAGTGCCTCCATTCATCCCTGGCGCAGTCCCTCCCCTCAGAGGGGAGAGGGGGAGGTCCACATCTCAGATTCCCTGGACAATCCAAGGGTGGGTTGCTGTCACTGCTTCTGAGCAGAGCTTGAACACTTGTTACGGGTTCAAGTCCCAAAGAAGGATGATGACCACTATAATGTCCAATTTGGAGAAAGTTTATTGGCACAACAGAGAGCTATAGCTGGACAGCAGGGAGACAACAGCTTCTCCTCAGTCTGCCATGCAGTGGGGAGCTGACTGCTAGCTTATATATGCTAGGATCCTGGCTCAAGGTCTAGGGGCTTATCTAAAGGAATGTACTGAAGTGGGGAGTACAAAAGCAGAAATAGCAGGTTAGTGCTAAAAGGGAAACTAGATAACCAGAGGCCAGGGCAATAAAGTTGCAAATCAGTTTACAAAGGTAGAGAAACAAAACTACATATCAATTTACATAGGCAGGCTAATTAAAACTGCAAATTAGTCACATTTGCCAGGGTCCCTGAGGTATATGGTTATGTTGATTACCTTAAGGTATGCCGGGATGTAAAGGGGGGG
>NW_006408634.1:10358580-10362357 GCF_000296735.1 Chrysochloris asiatica | reverse complement strand
TCAATAAAGCACAAGTAAACATCTTCCTGATAGTCTCTGCTTTCAGCCAAGATCCATCTGATATCAGCAGTCATCTCCATGGTTTTCATTTGTATTTCCCTAGTGTGATGCTTCAGGATCAGCACTGGACTGCAAATCACAATGTCGTCAGTTCAAACCCACCAGTTGCTCCTTGGAAACCCTATACAAGGTCGTTGTGAGTCAGAACTGACTCGACGGCACTTAACAACCACAACAATGACTTGAAAAATCTTCTGCAAGGTCCGACTTGATATTAAAGTGAGTTGTAGTCTGCATGGAGGAAGAAAAAGCCCCACGATGGAGAAGCAGCTTTGCTTTTCATTTTACTTATTTCTGTGGAGTTTAAGTCTACAGACTACACCTATCATGCAAGTAAACAAAATCATGGAAAACATCAGCAATGCTGGTTAGAGAAGAATATAAGGATAAAAAAAATTCACAGATGAAATGCAAAGATTCAACAAGATTATACAAGAAAACTAAAGTCAGATTGGCTGATAAAATAAGGAATATTACCTTGAGTAATAGGATCCTCCACAAAATCATCTACTACATGAGACTAAATGGTCATCCATGGCTCTTAAGAAAGATGAGAAGGAAAAGAGGTTGGGAAACCAGAGTACTGGAAATAGTACATCCAGGAGAGGAAGGGATGGATGAGACTGAAAGCTCACTGTGGAAAATGCAACCAAGGTCACTTGTTAAAGTGCACCTAATTTGCTGAGTAAACTTGCACCTTAAATACAATGAAACATTATTTTTCAAAGAAGCTCATGGACCATTTCCATAAATTTTGGAAAATACCCCTAGTGTGTGTATGAGTGGTCTTCAAAAATTATCTGCACTCCAGTTATATTAAAACACCTGTCCATGGTTGATGACATCATTGAGCACACACGTGAAATGGTCCTGTTGGATAGACAAGTGACAGTGGATCATGTGACAAGTCATTTGCAAATCAGTCGTGGCTGATTATGAAATAATCCGCGACAGATGGGTTTCAAAAAGTTTGTGCAAAATGGGTACCGAAGCAGCTCATGAAGATGCATAAACAGAAGCATTTGGATATCTGCAAACAAAATGTGAACTGATACTTGAAGGTAAAAGTCTATTTTAAAAAAAGCATTACTGGTGACAAGACATGATTCATCACTACGAACTCTAGAGTAAACTTCAGTTTGGGATGGAAACATCCTCAATCGCCGACCAAGAAAAAGTTCAAAGTCAATCATCAGCTGGAAAATTGGTGCTTACAGTTTTCTGGGATTGTCAAGGGCCAGTATTGGGTCACTGTCAGGAAAAAGGTTCAACAATCAATACTGCTCATTATTGTTGAACCATTTCAATCCTCACTGAAGAGCTGAAATCTCTGCCCACACTACTGACACTCTATAAAAACTTCATTGTGAGGCGGTGTTAAAGCGCTTTCCCTATAGTCCTGATATTGATCCATCAGACTTTCATCTGTATCGACCCCTGAATGCAGCCCTTCAAAGATGAAGATTCACCTCTGATGAAGAAGTGAAGACAGGGGTGCTTTCGTGGCTTGCAATTCAGCCTAAAACATTTTTTAATTAAGGGACTACAAAAGTTTGTTGACAGGTTGACAAAGCATATTGAAAAGCAATGAGATTATGTTGAAAAATGATGTATTTGTCTTCTCTAAAAGTTGATTTAAATGAAATCTACAGCAGAGTACAGATCATTTTTGACTCACCCTTTTATAATGAGAGTAATGCAATGATAAAACCAAAGCAAATCCATTGTCCTGCAGTCAATGATCCAACAGAAAGAGGAGAACTGTCCCATAGGGTTTCCAAGGCTGTTATCTGTTCAGAAGCCCACTGCCACATCATTCTCTCTCGGTGACTTCCAACCTCAGACCTTTTGTTTGGCAGCCATGTGCATAACCACTACCAGAGCTCCAATCCAATGGCCCTGCAACTCACAGGAGTCCAGTTGATTCCAACTCATAGTGACCATTCAGGGCAGAGTAGACCTGTTCCATAGTGTTTCCAAGACTAAATATTTATGGGAGCACAAAGCCTGAGCTTCCTCACACAAATCCAATGACTTGTTAAGTGCCATCTGTCAGTTCTGACTCATAGCAACCTCGTATAGGGTTTCTGAGAAGCGGCTGGTGAGTTTGAATCGCCAACCTTGCAGTTCAAACTAGCCTTGTTGTGTGGTTCAAACCGACCTTATGATCCAGTGTTTATCTTAAAGCTCCAATCCAATGACCAAAAAAACTCACTGGAGTCCAGTTGATTCCAATTCAAAGTGACCCTTCTTCAGGGCAGAGGAGGAGTACTCCATAGGGTCTCTGAGACTGTAAATCTTTATGGCAGTATAAAACCTGATCTTTCTTCCACAAATCCAGTGACGAGGGGACAAAAACGTATGTGACAGTGGTCAGAGTTGTGAAAACTATCTCTTGTCACCTTTCTAATGACAAAGGCTTTCGATGAATTTTTCCTACCAAGATGCTGAAAATGCATTTGAAATGCTTGAACCATAAAATCGTTTTGTGTGCAAAACTGAAGATCTGAAGAAAAGCGAGACTATAAAAAAAGAAGGGAAATGTTCTGTTTCCATAACTTTATATTGTTAAGTGTTATCCAGTTGGTTCCCACTCTTAGCGACCCTGTTTAGGGTTTCCGAGATGTAGCAAGTGGATTCAAACTAACAAGTTTTGAGGTTAGCAGTCCAGTGGTTACCCTACAGTGCCACAACAGGACTCCAAGAGCCTAAAATTTTGAGATCTCTTCTTGAAAGAGTTCCTACATGAACACTGCATATAATTGAAAAATAAAAACTTTGACCACACCTAAATGTTGCTTTCTACCCCACATTATTCCCCACACAGATCATACTGGCTCCTGTGCATTAGTAAACCGAAGCTGCCCATGACATCGAGTCTTGGCTGGTCCCTTCAAATCTCAGGTCACCAGCCTCGTTTCAGAAAAAAACTCCATGGACACATCAACCCGGCTCCAGGCCTCCTCACACTTACAAAACACCGGGCACCGGGAGGCAGACCCGGTGAACCCCAAGACTCAGCTTCCAGAAATAAAGACCTGGATTCTGAGATGACACTCAGGGGTGGTCATGTGGGGCCAGGAGTTAAGACACTGCAAAGAAAGGAGGGTCCAGAACTGCCCAGACTCCAGAGCCAGGGCTGGTACAAGAAGGGCTCGGAGCCCCATGTGCCTCCATATCACTTGCTGGTAATCACAAGATTTTGGGACGTGAACCGAGAGCACAAACAACCTTCCCCCACCCGTTTCCCACCAAATTTGAGCAGGCACAGGAGTAGGAGATGGAAGTACCACTGTTCCAAACACCAGAAACCCTCCAAAAACTTTCCAATCTCCACACCATATGAACACTTGGTTAATGCACCCAAGAGAGTTCTGACGAGACTTCACCCACGCAAGCTCAAAAATTTGGGGTTCCTGCTCAGACTCTCATCTTCCCACAAACGACCAAGACTGTGTTCAAGACACATCTACCTGTAACGCAAGAATCAGAACGACAAAGACCATGCACCAGCCAGGTGCAGCCACAGAACTTTGACCCAGAATTACCCCAAGAGAACAAGCTCTGGTTTCCAATCTAAAACATCATGGCATGAACGCATCGGATGCTCTGGGCAGCTGCTAACCACAACAGGTTTTCAATTCCTATAAGGACTGGTGGTGGTGGTGGTGGTGGTGGTGGTGGTGATGTGCCGTGGAGTCGGTTCCGACTCATAGC
>NW_006408634.1:10354848-10356310 GCF_000296735.1 Chrysochloris asiatica | reverse complement strand
CCCCTTACTAGTGTGACATGGTTGAGGAACAGGTACACATGCCTGAGGATCCTGCAGGTCTCAAAGCGCTGTGACCATTTTCTGACCTCAGAAATGGAGGGAAATGATACGTGTGTTTTTAACTTTTTATCTGTTTGTGTATGTCTGTTTGTGTTTATCTGTGTGTTCTAAACAGATATGACAATTTAAAACTTCCTAGCTCCCTTAGCTAATCTCCAACTGTCATCTATACTACCCAATAGAAATTTAGTACCATAAGGTGAATTCCTGTTATCCTTGTCAATTTCAGGAACTATCACTGACTTTTAGAAAATGTAAATCAACTTGCAGTAGTGATAATAGTGATTTCACTGACAAGATGTGGTGCTGGGATTCACCACATGTTGTCAGTGAAGGCTGCAGTATCTCCCACAGGGACTAGACAGGCTACAATCTACAGACAGGAGGGTCACGCTAGTCAGGTGAGAAATCACCATGAGCAGTGTGGTGATGCTGGCCTTTAGAACTGTCTCTTCTGCGAGCAAGTATGTGACAATAGCAAGTGGATGGACAAAGCTGTGTGTGGAAGTGGGAATTAGAAGGGTCTCTTCTACTGGTGGACATATGACCATGACCAGGACGTTGGGGACTTGGGCAAGTCTCTGCATCATGTGGTCCAGCAGCTTGATCACATGTGTGGGTGGAAGGATAACACTGCAGAGTGGGTGTGAGACTCTCGGTGTGTCCCAGTGAAACACGCAACGTGTTGGGAGATGCTCTGGAGTGTCTATGAACTCTTGATGTGTAGACGTGAGCGATGGAGGAGTAACCTGGTGAGCCGTCTGAGTTACAAAGGGTTTCCTGTGTGTCGTGGGGCAACTCTCGCACAGATCTGGGGATGGCTGGAGAGTATGTGGGTGACACCAGAGATTCCCTGAAGGCTATGCGTAAAGACATAGGGGAATAATTTCTTGACCTGTATGTTTCCGGTGTATGGTGGCACCCCTCTTGGAGAAATCTGGGGGTGATTGGAGAGTAGCTAGGTGACACGGGAGATTCCCTGAGGGTTGTGGGCGAAGACAGCAGGGAAGAATTTGCTGACATCTGTGTTTCCTCTCTGTGAAAAGACAAATCTTGAAGAGAGAGGGGAACAGTTGGAGAGTAGCTAGGTGACACAGGAGACTCTCTGAGGATTGTGGAGGAATACATGAAGGAAGAACTTGGTGATCTGTGTGTTTCCTGAGACAGGTAGCGTGACTCTTGAAGATTTTGGGGCAAGGGTGCAGACATGAAAGATTCTCTGTGAACTGAAGAAGGCATGAAAGACATAGAGGAATCATTTGGTAACCTGGGTGTTTCCTGTGAGTGTTGGGGAGTGTCCTGAAGAAATGTGGGGACAGTTGGAGAAGAACAGGGTGACATGGGAGAAACGCTGAGGGTTGGTGAGGACATGATGAGCAGAGAGGAATCACATGGAGAACTG
>NW_006408634.1:10345411-10353668 GCF_000296735.1 Chrysochloris asiatica | reverse complement strand
GTTGGAGAAGAGCAGGGTGACACGGGAGAATCCCTGAGGGTTGGCGAGGACATGAAAAGCACAGAGGAATAATCTGGAGAACTGGGTGCTTCCTGTGAGGGTTGGGGAGACCCCTGAAGAAATGTGGGGACAGTTGGAGAAGAGCAGGGAGACATGGGAGAATCCCTGAGGGTTGGCGAGGACATGAAAAGCACAGAGGAATAACCTGGAGAACTGGGTGCTTCCTGTGAGGGTTGGGGAGACCCCTGAAGAAATGTGGGGACAGTTGGAGAAGAGCAGGGAGACATGGGAGAATCACTGAGGGTTGGCGAGGACATAACAAACATTGAGGAATCGCTTGGAGAACTGGGTGTTTCCTGTGAGTGTTGGGGAGACCCCTGAAGAAATGTGGGGACAGTTGGAGAAGAACAGGGTGACACGGGAGAATCCCTGAGGGTTGGTGAGGACATGAAAAGCATAGAGGAATAACTAGGAGAACTGGATATATCCCGTGAGTGTAGGGGAGTGTCCTGAAGTAATGTTGGAGAAGAGCAGGGTGATATGGGAGAATCCCTGAGGGTTGGTGAGGACATAAGAAGCATAGAGGAATCACTTGGAGAACTGGGTGTTTGCTGTGTTTGTTGGGGAGACCCTGGATGTAATGTGGGGACAGTTGGAGAAGAGCAGGGTGACACGGGAGAATCCCTGAGGGTTGGCGAAGACATGAAAGACATAGAGGAATCAGTTGGTGAGCTGGGTGTTTCCTGTGAGTGTTGGGGAGACCCCTGAAGAAATGTGGGGACAGTTGGAGAAGAACAGGGTGACACAGGAGAATAACTGAGGATTGGCGAGGACATGAAAAGCATAGAGGAACCACTTGGAGAACTGGATATATCCCGTGAGTGCTGGGGAGTGTCCTGAAGAAATGTGGGGACAGTTGGAGAAGAGCAGGGTGACACGGGAGAATCCCTGAGGGTTGGTGAGGACATGAAAAACAGAGAGGAATCACTTGGAGAACTGGGTGTTTCCTGTGAGTTTTTGGGAGACCCCTGAAGAAATGTGGGGATAGTTGGAGAGGAGCAGGGTAACTCGGGAGAATCCCTGAGGGTTGGTGAGGACATGGAAGACAGAGAGGAATAAGTTGGTGACGTTTGTGTTCCCTGTGAGTGGTGGACCGACTCTTGAAGATATCTGGGAACCGTTGGAGAGGAGCTGGGTGCCACGGGAGAGTCTGTGAGAGCTGCGGGTGACTGAGGTGGTGATGACAGGAAAAAGATGTGGTATATTTTCGTTAAGTCTGATGACTCTGAAGATTCAGAGGACCATGACCTTGGTGACAGTGCAGCCTGACGTGGAGAGAAAACTGTGGACCCCTGTGATGGATGTAAGTCTTGAGGATCTCTGGGAGAGTCTGAAAAAGAGACCCCTGGCCCTGGTGGAGAGCTTCCCCTGGGGTCTATGTGGCTGGGTGAGGAGACTGGCATGTAAAATCTCAAATCATAGTTGGGCAACCCTTGACCAGAGGAGCCATCCCGGACCCAGCTTCGTTCTGGGGCAGACATAGTTAAGAAACTTTCAGGTCTCAAAAAGTGTCAACCTTTCAGTGACCTCAGAAAATGTAGGCAAGTGCTGAGTCTTTGTGAGTGTTGCTTCTGTGTGTGTCTGTGTGTGTTCTAAATTGGTATGAAATTTAAGGAAAAAAAAAAAAAAAAAAACACAAAAAACCCACAAGTAAAAAGAGAGGAATTCACTTACCAAGTGACTTGTCCTTCTCGCCTCTGATCAGCTTCCAGATCCACAGGATGCTGTGAGCAGCAGATCCAAAATGGCAGCTAAGACCAAATGCTCTGGAATCCACTCTGCTCTGAAGGCTGGTGGTGTTTGCCCAGAGAATTTATGGACCTCTGGGCGGGACTGGGAGAGGAAGGGGCGGGGCTTCCAGACTATCCACCAAGAGCACACCGCCAAACGCTCAAGCAACTGACCAATCAAAATTTAGCGTCCAGATGTCATTCTGTAGGTCAAATGTCAATTTCCGGAAATGGCACTGATCTTTTGAAAGAACAAATCAGTTTGAACTTCAAAGAAACTCAAGAGTTCTGCGCTGAATGACCTTTCACTTGAAGGGCCAGTCCCCCACTGGAATCTCCTCATGGGCACACATGGACCTGAGACAGCAAGCCAAGTGCACATCGGATCCTCAGGGAGTCGAGAAAGCACAACAGGTATTCAATTCCTATAAGGACTAGGTCCAATTCAATGATTCTTATCAAGTAACTATGCTAGAGTCCTGTTGTGAAGCTGTAAGATAAGCACTGTACTACTATTTCAAGGTCGGTGCTTCGAACTCACCAATTGTTCAAGGTGAGTTCAAGGAAGCCCATAGGGTGGCTATGAGTCAGTACCGACTCCACAGAGCAACAACAAATAAGATAGAATGAAAGATCTCGGTTAAGTGGTAGAGATTAATGGAATTGTCACGGAAGGGTTTGGAAGGACCCATAACCTAGACAAAAGCTCCAAAGTGTCTCTTCCTTCCCATCAACCAGACAGACACCCACTCTACTTTGCTTTACTGAAGAGAGGCCCCTGCATTTCCCGCCAAACAAGTACACGCATGCGCAGTCCTCCACCAGGACCCAGCCCCTTCAGAAACCACACCAGCCCAACCTCTACTCGCACCCACGCACGCCCCCCACCCAATCCAGAAAGTACACACACAGGTACTCTCTAAACATACGTGCAGGCGCCCAGCGAGTGCCTGGTAAGACCTAACGCACCTAAGGCACACAATGAGCTGAGTCAAGTTTAAGGCCACCGTCAGAGTCATTTTACAGACGGACACTATCTCCTCCCCCTCCCCCAAACACCCAGACTCAGCTCAGAGCATAGCTTCCTCTAGGAAACAGTGACTGTTTAAAGTTTGTTTTAAATGAACAAAAACTCTACATACTAATATTATACACATCACGTTTTGGTCCAATCTTATATCAGTCTAGTTATAATGAGACAGCATCATGGTTTTCACACTTAGGTTAATGAAGCATACCTGGAGAACTTCTTATTCAAAGTCTATGCTCCTTTAAAAGAAACTGAACACTTAAGACAACCCAGATCATCAACAAACAAAAAAGAACTTTAACCAACTGTATAAATTGTTGATGATATCACCAAATTTACTTAGGAAAATTAGGTTGGAATACTTTTCTTTTAACAGCTGATTAGCGTTGAGACAAAAATACAGCTAATGATCCTTGCAAGGCGGCGTGGATTGAATATTGTGAACATTATGATGAGAAAATGTGGGCGATGATGAGAAAATGTGGGCGATGTTGAGAGAGCGGTGATTTGAGGGGGAGTGTTGTCATGTGCTCAGACACTAACTCTGTGTGTGGTGATTTATCATCACATCTCAATGAACACAGTACTGGGGTTCACCACACGTTGTCAGTGAAGCCTGCAGTGTCTCCCATAGGGAACTAGACAGGCTATAATCTGCAGACAGGAGGGTCACACTAGTAAGCTGAGAATCCCCTTACTAGTGTGACATGGTTGAGGAACAGGTACACATGCCTGAGGATCCTGCAGGTCTCAAAGCGCTGTGACCATTTTCTGACCTCAGAAATAGAGGGAAATGCTACATGTGTTTTTAACTTTTTATCTGTTTGTGTATGTCTGTCTGTGTTTATCTGTGTGTTCTAAACAGATATGAGAATTTAAAACTTCCTAGCTCCCTTAGCTAATCTTCAACTGTCATCTAGACTGCCCAATAGAAATTTAGTACCATAAGGTGAATTCCTGTTATCCTTGTCAATTTCAGGAACTACCATTGACTTTTAGAAAATACTCATCAATTTGCAATAGTGATCATAGTAATTTCTTTTTCCTCTCTAAATTAAGACAGAGTAATTGAATGAATGGAGTCCTGGTGTGCTGTGGGTTAAAGCACCAGACTACAAAGCCGTTTGAACTGCAAGGTGGGCGGACCCTATACAGGGTCGCTATGGGTCTGAATCGACTCGACAGCACTTCACAACAACAACAACTGAATGAATGAGGACTAAGGTGTTTCTGACCCAAGTCATAGTATTTTCAGTAACCTCTTATGCATGCGAAAGCTGGACAGTGTAAAGGAAGACTGTAAAAGAAGGATTACATGTTTGGTAAGGTGAAGGGTCAGAGAAAAAGAGGAAGACCCCCAGCCAGATGGATTGGCAAAGTGGCAGCATCAACAGGCTCAAATGTGGCAACAGTTGTGAGGTTGGCCCAGTACCAGGCAGTGTTTCCTTCTGTTGTGCATACAGTTGCTATGAGTCGGTACCAACTCAATGGCACCTAACAACAACTGAATGAAATTTCTCATGGTGGGTGGTTATTAAAGGATAATCTCATTTGGTTTCTTTTAAGGAACATTCCAGCTGTATTTCTTCCAACACACATTTGTTTGTTCTTCTATCCATGGGACTTAACAATTTTCTTCTCCAACACCAGATTTCAAATGCATCTAATGTTCTACAGACTTCCTTATTTATTACATGCATATGAGGCGATTGAAAATACCATGGCTTGGGTCAACTGCACTTTAGTCCTCAAACTGACATATTAGTTCGTGAACACTTTGAAAGAGGTCTTTTGCAGTTCATTTGCCAATGCAGTCCATCATTCGATTGTTTGACTGCTGAATCCATGAGTATTGATGTGGATCCAAGCAAACTGGAGTCTTTCACAACTTCTAACTTTTCTCCATTTATCATGAAATACTGTTAACTGATGGTACATGGAGGGGATTATAATCATTGTAATGAAACAAAGTATATGATTTGTTGAATCTAAAACTGATAATCTGACCTATAAACTTTCACTCAATTCACAATAAAAACTTAAAAAAAAATTAAATGTAACACATAAAGATGGATATCCTAGGCATTAATGAGCTGAAATTAACTACTTTAGGCTATTTTGCATTTGATAATCATATGGGTCACTATGTCAGGAATGACAAATTGAAAAGGAATGGTGCAGCACTCATCCTCAAAAAGAACATCAAGATCTGTCTTGAGGTCTAATGTTGTCTGTGATAGGATAATACCCATATGCCTACAGGGAAGACCAGTTAATAACACCACTGTTAATCAAATTTATGCACAAACCACTAAAGCCAGTGATGATGAAACTGAAGGATTCTACCAAGCCACAGGAGTCCTGGTGTGGTGCTGTGAGTTAATGCGCTGGACTGCAGAGTCTTTTGAACCACAAGGTCAGTGGTTCCAGCTCACCAGCCACTCCTTGGAAACCCATATAGGGTAACTATGGGTCAGAACCGACATGATGGCACTTAACAACAACTTCCACACCAAGTCACAAATGCCCCTGATTATTGCCCCATGAACAATTTCCTAAAACTTTCATGAAAACTCTGAAAGTATCTTCTCAGTTCAACAGTGAATCCTGGAGGATAAGTCCTGATAATAATACATGGCACCACACTTTCTCCCTCATTGTCTCTGTTTGTCCACCACTCATTAGGGAAGTCTGAGGCACAGAGGAGAGGAGGCCATCTTCCCTTTCTTCTCTTGTCAATATCCACAAGATATTGACAGAAGATGGCTACACTTCCTGTGGGGCCAATAGAAATTGCTGGAGAACATCCAGGAACATATTATGAGCAGAATTTCAAAGCAACCATTTGGGATTCTTTAGTATTTGATTGGGGACTAAGTGTAAAATAGAGAAAAGAAAGATCCTAGGTGTTTGTGGATTGAATTGTATCCTCCCCAATTTATGTGTCAGGTCAGCTGGGCCATGATTCTCTTCGGTTTAGTAGTTATCTAATCATCACTCACGATGTGATCGTATGTGAGAAACCAATAAGGGGGTTAAGGGTGGGATATCTCTGACTGTCATCCAATGAATTTCGACGTATATTGACTCTGTGTAAGGAAGCATAGTGTGGTGCTGTAGGATAAGCACTGGACCACAAGGTCAGCAGTTCAAAGTTACCAACCACTCCTCTGAAACTCTCTACATGGTCGCTGTGAGTCAGGATCGACTCAACAGCTCTTAACAACAAGGTTTCCAAGGGTAAATTTATGGAAACAAAAAGCTTCCTCGTTCTCCCAAGAAGCAGCTGATAGGTTTGAATAGCCAGCCTTGTAGTTAGCAGTTGATTGCTTATCTTGGAGTACCACCAGGGATCCTTAAAAGTGAAATGTTGTTATTGTTTTGTGCTGTGGAATACTTTCCGATTCTGACCCTGAATAGGGTCACTAAGTTGTTGTTGTTGTTAAGTGCCGTCGAGTCGGTTCCGACCCATAGCGACCCTGTACAGGGTTTCCGAGGGTGTAAAGAGCAGCTGGTAAATTTCAACTGCTGACCTTGTGGTTACCAGTCCACACCACACCAGGGCTGTAAGGGTGGGGTTTGTTGTTGGTTTTGGTTGTTGTGTACTGTTGAGCCAGTCCTGACTCATAGTAAACCCATCAGAACAACTAGTGAGTTTGAACTGCTGACCCTGCGGTTAGCAGTCTAGAGCTAATCCTTTACTTTTATTGATAGGCTTTTAGCCCCATCATCACCCTGATCCCAGGTAAGGGAGCTTTCCAAGGGTGTGGCATGCAAATTCTTTTCCAAGATTGTAAATATTTACAGGAAAAGTGTGTGGTTAGCTGTGAAGTTTTAATAGAATGTTCTGTGTTACACAAAGACCCAATAATAATACCCATTGTATGTACCCTGTCCTGTCTCTTCATATGGAACCAATATGTGTGGTTTGTAAATCTGACTGAATCTCCTGTGTGTTTTTAGGCATGTTACTGCCGCCTCTGAACACCGCACTGACAGCCATGGACTGGAAGGCTTGAATTTGGCTTTTCTGCTGGAAGGTTCTGATATGATACTGCAGCATAATGCACTGAACCAAAAGGTTGATTTGAACTGCAAGGTGGGTGGTTTAAATTCACCAGCTGCTCCTCAGAAATAGTAGACAGGGTCACTGTGGGTCAGAACCAACTTGACAGCACTTAACAACAAGCTGTTATGGTTGGTAGGAACCTACTTGAACCTCCTAAGTCTGAAGAGCCCAATTATCTGATGGCCTCTGGGCCTGGAAATCTGATATGATGGTGCCTAAGTGTTTACAGTTCATTTAAGACTTAAGAATAAGAGCATCTACCCTACACCTGAACATCTACCCTACATCTCTCTCTACCTTTTTTTGATTACTCTGCAAAGTAGGTTCATTTGAGTGTAATATTTGATCATATAATCCATGTCTGATCTCCATCACTGTCATGCTCAGGACACTCCCCTTTCCTCTTTTCAACGGAATGATTTCCAATATTTGGGGCATACGATTGATGAAGAGGTACTCCTGATGTTAGAGAGGGGATTGTGGTTTCTGGGATGAAGAGGCAGGCAAAATGGGAAAGGAAGGAGACTTCTTTAGAATACAGGTATCCATTGGAAGGAGTAGTCACTCAAAGGCTCAAAGGAGCATGTCTGTTTCTGTGTATGTTGTTGATGTTGTTAAGTGCCATCAAGTCGGTTCCGACCTATAGCAACCCTGTACGGGATTTTCGAGGCTGCAAATCTTTACGGGAGTAGAAAGCCTCATCTTTCTCCCGCGGAGCAGCTGGTAGTTTTGCACTGTTGACCTTAAGGTTCGCAGCGCGATTCGTAACCACTACGCTACCAGAGCTCCTGCCCTTAACTATATTATGCCCTTAACTGTATATCTGCTCTTAACTATATATATAACCTTAACTATGTTGAGCCCTTCTATAACTATTGTGTTTTTTATGAGTAAGTGATGTTGGATTTTTGTCATATGCCATTTTTGAATCTATTGACATGATCATTTGTTTTTTTTCGTTTGTTTTATTTATGTGGTGGATTGCATTGATCGTTTTCTAATACTAAATCATCCTGACGTGGTCATGATGTATGATTTTTTTGATAGGTTGTTGGATTCCAGTGGATTGGATTTTGTTGAGAATTTTTGCATCTGTGTTCATGAAGACTGGTGTTCTGTAATCTACTTTCAAACACAGTTTCTGCCACATTGTTGGTTAATAGAAAAAACTCACATGCAAGTTGAGTTTATGTCAAGACTGAAAATGGGGTTAAAACTCTCATGGTACACCTCAGCCTTCAGAAAACCAAGTGCTTAGAATTTTAAGTTCCAACACAATTAATATTCTCCTAGTCCCTGGATTTGTTATTGTTGTTGTTGTTAGTAGGTGCCATCGAGTTGGTGCTGACTCACAGCGACCTTATTTAT
>NW_006408634.1:10321771-10323619 GCF_000296735.1 Chrysochloris asiatica | reverse complement strand
GGGGGTGTCTTTTTTTTAATTGTGAATTGAGTGAAGGTTTACAGACAAGAGCATCAGTTTTACATTCAACAAATAATGCACTTTGTTTCATCTCAATGATTGCGATCCCTTCCATGGAACAAGAGTCCTCAGCTCCTCCCTGTGGCTTCCGTTTCCCTTCCACCCACCTTCCTGTTCCTTCTTGCCATTGTCCTTAGGTACACACTGTCCTTTAGGTGTTTTTATTATTATTATTTCTTCCTTATATTTTCTCTCTTATGTTTTTCTTCAATAGCTCCATTTCCCTCTTTTGTCTTTATAGTTTTGTTTGTTGTTGGGTTTTTTTTTATTGCGACCTGTTTGTGTGTTTTTTTGTTTTTTTTCTTCAGTATTTTCTCTTTCCATTGTTGGTTCCTTGTTTGTTTATTCTATTTTGTTTTCTTGTTGGGGGAGAGGGGTTTTCTTTTTCCCATCCAACAGGAGACCGCACCATTGCCCATACAGCCCAGCAACAGCCATAAGGTCTGCAGGGGCAAGGGCCATTCCCAGTTCCTATACCACCTGGTCAGTGACAGACAACAGCCAAACTCACCCCAAACTGAGATGCTTGAAAGTTGAATGAGAATGGTGTATACCCTAACTACACCCACAGGAGACAATTGGTGAGCACCTGAGATCACATCAACATACAATCATCAATTAAATACGACAACCCCACAATGCCTCAGAGATAATAGACAATTTTAGCTCACACGAAGAAACAAGAGAGACTGCTCTAATCAATGACCAAGATGCAGAGCCAGAAAATGTTTCTGATGAAGAAAAGGTAATAGAACTCATTGGGGAAAAAAATTAAAAGAATGATATTTAAGTACCTTCAAAGGATCAGTAGAAAGACTGAAGAAACCAAGGAGAACACAGAAAGAACTTCAGAAAAATTCAGGAAAACACAATAAGAATAAATATGCAAAATGAATGCAAATTTTGAAATAATACAAAACATGCCATTAGAAATCCAGAAGATTTCTAATTAGAAATACGAAGATCTCAGAAATGGACAATGCATTGAAAGGGCAAAGGAGTAGATGCAAAGCAATGGAAGACTGAATTAGTGAGCTTGAAGATAAATCTCTAAATACTAGTTTGCTAGAAGAACAACCAGAAAAAAGAATGAAAGATCCAAAGAAAGCCTAAGATTTATGTGGGACACCATGAAGAGGAACAAGTTATGGGGCATTGGACTTCCTAGAACAGGAAGAGACAATAAAAAAGCACAGAGAAAATTGTCAAAGTTTTGTTGGAAGAAAGCTTCCCTAACATCATGAAAGGCAAGAAGATAACCATTCAAGAAACTGAATGAACCCCCAAACAGGACAGATTCTAAAAGAAAACAACTAAGACATATTATAATCAAACTCTTCAAATCCAAAGACAAGGAAAGAATTCTGAGAGCAGCTCAGGAAAAATGAAAAGATTTCTACAAAGGAGAACCGATAAGCCTAAACTCTGATTTCTCAGCGGAAACCATGCGGGCGGGAAAGCAATGGGACGATATAGGCACAGCTGAAAGAAAAAATTGCCAACCAAGAATTCCATAGCCAGCAAAGCTGTCCCTCACCTATGACGATGAAATTAGGATGTTTCCTGATAAACAGAAATTAAGCAAATCTGTAATAACAAGACCAGCTTTACGAAAAAATACTAAAGGATGTGATTTGGACTGAGAACCAACAATAGCGGACAACAACCTGAGATTAAATACTTCCCAGAACCCAATCTAGATATGGCTGATGGCTGTGTGCCGTGGAGTTGGTTCTGACCCATAGCGACCCTGTACAGGGTTTCTGAGGCTGTAAATCTTTACAGGAG
>NW_006408634.1:10319790-10321251 GCF_000296735.1 Chrysochloris asiatica | reverse complement strand
GGAACCAGTTAGATGGTGCTTAACAAAAACAATACCCAAAAAATAGACAAAAATCAAGCCCTCGCTGTCAAATAGAATTCTGACTAACGATGACCTTTTGTGTTATAGAGTAGAACTGTCATCCACCGGGTTTTCCTGGCTGTCATTTTTTATGGATGCAGATTGCCAGGCCTTTCTTTCACGGCACCACTGAGTAGATTTGAACTGTCAACTTTAAGCATGCGTCCAAACTATTTGCACCACCCAGGGACCTTTCATCTGACACTGGAAGGTACTATTTTTATTATATTCATTTTCCAGAAATGACTCTCTGAGTGAGAAAGAGGTTAAGAAATTTACCCAAGGTCACAGCTTTGAAACCAGGCAGGCTGGCTCCAGATTCCAGGCCCCTAGCCACACTACACTGCAGAAGAATAAAGGCATCCCACCACTAAGGCTGTTGTGACAGTTCCAATAAGAGCAGGAATGTAATGGGCTTAGCATGGCGCTTGGCACAGCGCCAGGGCACAGGGCTTGGGACGTGTGCTGTTTATTTCCAACCCTGAACTCAAGGTTGGCCTTGGCTTCAGTTTGGAGGGATTTTCTGCCCCTGGCAGGGCTCCAGGGGTGGCAGCTGACTTTTCTAAACCCACCTTATTAGGAGTGAGAGTCGGGGCAGGAAGGTGGTGGAAATAAGATCAGATTATGAGAGGTAGCTGTGAAGAGGTTAGGAGCTACTCCTCAATACTTGGGCTTTGAAGGAGGGTGATTCACACAAAAGTGATGTCTCAGTAGAGGTTCTGGAGACCCTGGTCAGAGAAAGTAGCTTACTGGGACTGGTCATATACAGATCTGGATTTTTGTTGCAGAATCTCTTTTCCTTATCCATAAAACAAGCATTTCTTCCCTGATATTCTAAGCCTTGCCTTCATACAGAAGAACAGGGTTCGATTCCCAGCCAACGCATCCTAGCTGAATGTCAGTGGAGGCTTGTGTGTTGCTATGATACATAAGAAGTTTCAAAGGAGCTTTGAGAGTAAGACTAGGAAGAAAGTCCTGGTCAATAAAAACCTTATGGATCACAATGACTCAATCCAAAAGTGATCTTGGGGGTGGCACAGGACTGGGTAGCATGTTATTCTGTTGTGCATGGGTCACCATAAGTTGGTGGCTGACTCAATAACAAATAACAACAACAACTTTATTAGACAAATAAATCAGGTAAAAAGAAAGAGGAGGAAAGGGGAAAATTACAACTCACTTTGAAAACATGAAGTATTCTATTTGCCCAAGACAAAACATACTGAAATTTTGTTCTCTGCTCCACAACCAGATAATAATCAACTAAATTTGCTGAGCAAATAATCCGAGAAGCTGGGTTCTATGAAGAAAAACGTGGCATCGGGATTGGAGGAAGACTCATTAACAACCTGTGATATGCAGAAGACACAACCTTGCTTGCTGAAAGTGAAGAGGACTTAA
>NW_006408634.1:10317796-10318470 GCF_000296735.1 Chrysochloris asiatica | reverse complement strand
ACGTATTGCATTGGACAAATCTGCTGCAAAAGGTGTTTTTCAAGTTTTAAAAAGCAAAGATGTCATTCTGATGACTAAGTTGCACTTGACCCAAGCCATGGTCTTTTCGATTTCTTCATATGCATGTCAAAGCTGTGTTCAATTTGTGGTGGACTGCTGGAAGAATGAACAAAGCAGTCTTAGAAGGAATACAACCGGAATGTTCCTTAGAACATTAGGATGGCAAGCCTTCAACTCACTTATTTTGAACACATCATAAGGAAAGACGAATCATTAGAAAAGGGTATCGTGTTTAGTAAAGCAGAGGGTTCAAAGGAAGCGAGGGAATCTCTCAATGACCTGGACTGATACATGACTGTGACAATATACTCCAAACCTACCAATAAGCATAGTGATGGGACAGAGCTGGGCACTGTAGTTATGGTAACTTAACAGTGACTTAAACTCACTAAACACATGAGTAGAAACTGACTTGTAGGTAATGAGCAACAGCAGTGACTAGTAACGTTGAGCATCTTCTCATGTGCTTACTGAGCATTTGTGTCTCCTCTTTGGAGAAATGCCTATATAGTTTTTTTATTTTGTTTTTTTAAATTTTTATTGTGAATTATGCGGTAGTTTACATGGGAGAACATTAGCTTTACATTCATCTTATCATATATCGTTTCATTGCT
>NW_006408634.1:10315879-10317311 GCF_000296735.1 Chrysochloris asiatica | reverse complement strand
ATTGTACCACAAGAGTCCTATCCCCATCTCCTTTCATCAGCACCGCCCAGACAGATTGGATACTACTCAGTGGAGATTCTACCTTCCTTTGGATCTCGGCTCCCTCTTGAAAGCTTGTAAGCCAGTCACGTCTTACCTTTGTAGTCTCCCCCTCCCCCATTTTGGGTAACTAATGTCCAAGTTGTCCATCCCTGTCTACCCTGTGTACCGAGGGGGTAGGAATGATCCTCGCTGTAAAGATTTGTTCCCTTTTTTGAGCTACTGCATCCATAGATGTAGGTGTCTATATAGTTTTAATTCCATTTGATGATTGTTTAACAAGCACCATCTTTCTTCTGACAATCCCTCAGATTGTCTAGCTGTTGTGATGTCCTCTTCCCACTATTACTTGGAACTTCCTTTCCACTAAATCAATCGGTCCTCCACTCCTCCCACGCCACTCCCAACCCTTCCATTATGCCATCTGCGACTGTCATCACCTGGTTAACAACTTTAACCTCTCCTTTCTTCCCCGAACATTTCTTCTACATCATAGTCTCACCTAAAGTCTGACCAGCCCAAAGGAAAGACACGGTGCCCACTGCTTCTTGGGGGTTGCAGACAAGTTGACTTCCACGCCTGCTACTTGAACATAAAGCAGAATGAAACATTGCAAGGTTCTACGCCATCTTCACGATTATCGTATGTTTTGAGTCCATTGTGATTCTTTTGTCAGTTCATTTCATTGAGGGTTTCCCTAGCTTCTGCTGACCCTCTACTTTACCAACTACGATGTCCTTTTCTAATATACGGTGTTCAAAGTAGGTGGGTTAGAGTCTCACCATCCTCACTTCCAAGCTTGCCCCGCCACCTCCCAGCCCTCTTTAATTCAGACTTCTCCTTATCTCCTGCTCCACAGGCTTCCACCTTGGGGCTTCCACACGGGGCTAATGTCTCTGTTTATCAAGATTGCTTACAAGAAGCTGAAATCAACTCCAAATAATTAAAGGACTAAATAAAACAATAAGTAATCATAAACCAGCAGCAGCAGCAAACAACAAAATGACTCATTATGGTTCATATAAAAGTGTAATAATGAATTTGGAGTTTAGGTAGGGCTAGATCCAGGTACCTTTTTCTATTTGGACCTTCATCTCAAGAAGCCTCTACTCTCTTGGTGGCCGGGAGACAGCCATCAGCTCCAAGCTTATATCCCATTAGCTTGGTAATCCTTGTTTGCGGATTTTAAAATGAAATCAAGTTGATTCCAACTCATAGCAACCCTATAGGACAGGGGAGAACTGCCCCCTGTAGCATTTCTAAAGTTATAAATCTTTACGGAAGCAGACGAGGTCATCTTTTTCCTCCAGGATCGGCTGGTTGGCTAGCAGCCCAACACTTAGCCCACGGAACCATTGGGACTCCTTTGTTTACTGATGGTTGTTGTTAAATT
>NW_006408634.1:10310278-10314696 GCF_000296735.1 Chrysochloris asiatica | reverse complement strand
GGACTTCATTCTTCTTGGATCAACTATCAACACTCATGGAAGCAGCAGTCAAGAAATCAAACAATGTATTGCATTAGGCAGATCTGCTGACAGGAACTTTGTAAAGTGTTGAAGAGCAAAAATGTCAACTTGAAGACTAAGGCGCGCTTGACCCAAGCCATGGTATTTTCAATCACCTCATATGCATGTGAAAGTTGGGCAGTGAATAAGGAAGATCGTAGAAGAATTGATGCTTTTGAGTTATGGTGTTGGAGGAGAATATTGAAAGTGCCATGGGCTGCCAAAAGAACCAACAGATCTGTGTTGGAAAAAGTGCAGCCAGAATTCTCCTTGGAGGCCAGGATGGTCAAACTTCATCTCTCATACTTGGGACATATCGTCAGGAGGGAACAGTCGCTGGAGAAGGATATCATCTTTGGTAGGTTGGAGGGTCAGAGAAAAAGAGGAAGACCCCCAGTGAAGTGGATTGGCAGCATCAATGGGCTCAAGTGTGGAAACGATTGTGAGGTTGGCCCAGGATTAGGCAGTGTTTTGTTCTGCTGTGCATAAGGTTGCTATGAGTTGGTACTGACTCGATGGCATCTAACAACAACAACAACTCCTAATGGGAAGTCCTAGTGTGTTGCTGTGGGTTAATGCACCAGACTGCAAAGCCATTTGAACTGCAAGGTTGGCAGTTCAAGCTCACCAGCTGCTCCTCAGAAATCCTATACAGGATCTCTGTGGGTTGGAACTGACTTGATGGCACTTCACAACAACAACGACAACTCCTAATGGAGTCCTGATGTGCCACTGTAGGATAAGCATAGGACTGCAAGGGCAAGGGCAATTTGAACCACAATGTTGGTGTTTCAAATTCACCAGCTATTCCTTGGAAATCCCATTCATGGCCACTATGAGTCAGAACCGACTCAATGACAATAACAACAATTCCTAAAATTTGGTGGTTTGAATCTATCTGGTGCACCATGGAAGAAATGCCTGGCAATCTGCTTCTGTAACGGTTATAGCCAAGAAAACGCCATAAAACAGTTAGACACTGTAACACATAGGGTCGCTATGAATCAAAACTGACTCAGTGACAATGAGTGTATGTACTATAGACTATCATTTCTTTATTCCAAAACTAAAGTATATTGACTTTGTATTCAGACAGATCCAGCATGTAAATTTTAAGATGGGCCGAAACAGTAAGACCTGGAGATGGACCCAGGGCCATAGAGACAGAGAGAAAAGTCCTTTAAAATTGCAGGTGGTGGTGGTTATGTACCATGAAGTCGGTTCCGACTCATAGCTCCTATGTATGGGGTTTCCCAGGCTGTAAATCTTTACAGGGAATCCTGGTGTGACACTGTAGGTTAATGCTCCAGACTGCAAAGCCATTTGAACTGCAAGGTCAGCAGTTCAAGTTCACCAGCTGCTCCTTGGAATCCCTATACAGGGTCACTATGGGTCAGAATCGACTCAACGGCACTTAACAACAACAAATCTTTTACAGGAGTAGAAGTCATCATCCTTCTCCCACGGTGTAGTTGGTAGATCCAAATTGCTGACCTTGGGTTAACAGCCTGAGGCGTAATCCATTGTGCTGTGGATAAATATGTATTTAGCAGTCCTTTCAACACTTGTAAAGGAATGGTAAACACTAAATTTAAGATAATGGTGGTTACCTCTGATGAGGGTAGAAGAAAATGAGATCTGGGGCAAGTAAGACCTTCATCTGTATATGTAACATTTTATTCCTTCAAAATAAAAAATATGATGCTCCCCACCCAATTAAAAATAATAATAAAAAAATAAAGCCCAGGAAGACCAATGTTGAAAGTCTGGCTTCATGACTCCTGGATAAACTTTGCACTTTTCTGTGCCTCGGTTTCCTCTTCTGTTTGATAATGTTATCACCTTCTGTCTGGGCTGCTTTGAGCATTCAATGTGTTAGGGTAAATTAGATTCTTGCCCTGGGAATAAACGAAACAGTATAAACTGAACACCACCACCAGTTGCCTTCAAGTAGATTCTGATTTATGGGGAACTCATGTGTGCCAGGAGTCCTGGTGTGACGGTGTGGGTTAATGCGCCAGACTGCAAAGTTGTTTGAACTGCAAGGTCAGCAGTTCAAGCTCACCAGCAGCTCCTCCGAAACCCTATCTGTATAGGGTCGCTATGGGTCTGAACCGGCTCTACGGCCCTTAACAACATGTGTGTCAGAATAGAGGACCTGTGGTAGTGTAGTGGTCACGCTGTTAACCTCAAGGTCAGCAGTTTGAAACCTCCAGCCGTTCCGAGGGAGAAACATGAGACTTTCGGCTCCCGTAAAGATTTAGAGCCTCGGAACCCTACGCAGCAGGGTCGCTATGAGTCGGAACCGACTCCACGGCACACCACCAGCGCCACCACCGCCACACGTGTCAGAATAGAACTGTCTTTGCTCCATGGTTTTTTCCTCCTCCACAGAATTTTTGGTTTTTGGGTTCCCGGAAGTAGATCACCAAGCTTTTTTTTTAAAGGCATCTCTGGGTGGACTGGAAGTGCTAACCTTTAGATTAGCAGCTGAGTGTGTTAACCCTTTGTACTGCCCCAAGTGGCAGATATTTCTTACAAAATGAAACTCATTCTTCCACTTTCAATCCACACACACGTACCCTGAGGAATTCATGTCTATGGATTAAAGGAGTTAAGTAGCTATTGGCTAGACATAAGCTTGGTGTTGATTTGCTGTGTCACCCTGGCAAGGTCCTGCCCCTCTTAGGGACCCTGTTGGACTTTGATCTTTTCACCAAGATTCTGAAGACTCAGCTCAGCTGAGAGGAGAAAGGGCAGGGAGGGGACTCAGGAGACTGTAGGGGGTGGGGAGGACCTGGGAAGCTGCTGGCTTGTTCTTGAGCTCTCTTCCTTCCTGGCCCGATGCCAGCTAGACCAGCCCCCTCCCAGCAGGCGGCCTCTCAGTCCCCCACACGTCCCTATCCTGGGAAACAGCAGATAAGTCAGGGAGGGGTCAGAACGACCCTGGGCATGCCTCAGAGGAGCGAGGCTCTGGAGAAGGCAACATGGGGTGGCGCACAGGCAGGTAAAGACCTGGGGTAGAATGTGATCCAGAGCAGAACACCCCCAGGTCTATTGAGTACCGGGAATTTTCCCTGGTCACCCAGCTAGGCCTCTGTGATCCAAGGCCCCCCTTCCGCCTGAACGCTGCCTTTGCCCGCAGGTCGAGCACCGAGCTGCGCAAGGAGAAGTCCCGAGACGCAGCCCGCAGCCGGCGCAGCCAGGAGACAGAGGTTCTGTATCAGCTGGCGCACACACTGCCCTTTGCGCGCGGGGTCAGCGCTCATCTAGACAAGGCCTCCATCATGCGCCTCACTATCAGCTACCTGCGGATGCATCGCCTCTGTGCCTCAGGTGAGCCCCGCCCCAGGAAGCCTAGCCCACGAAGGCCCCGCCCCCAGGAGGTCCCTGTCTGGCCAGGCCCCGCCTTTGGGAAAGCTATATTCCAGGGAGGCCCCGCCCCCGGGAAGCGAGAACCAGACAAAGCCCTGTCCCTTGATGACGTCTTCCCGGATCATCCCCACCTCCCTTGGAATCCACTTTCCCGATGAGACCCCGCCCCCTTCGAATATTGGGCCAGCCGGAGCCCAGTGCCCTGGAAAGTCCCGCCTCTGTAGATGTCTATCACATTGAGGCCACGCCCCTTAAGTTGCGCCCTTGGGAAGCTCCGCCTTCTTAGAATTCTAAGGAATGAAAGACTCTCACGTTAACCCCTTAGGCTCCTCAACCCTTTGTAGTTGGTGCCCCAGGAGATTCTTGGCTAGGTTTGTCCCTTTCTGGGTCGGATTATCCTATAAGCAAGGTAAGCACAGGTTTGTTATTGTTGTTGTTAAGTACCGTCGAGTCGTTTTCCGACTCATGGCGATCCTGAATAGGGTTTCCGAGGAGCGGCTGGTGAATTTGAACCGTCGACCTTGTGCTGGAGTTCTTATCCTACAATACCACACCGCTACTCCATAAGCATGGGTTTACCTTGCTTTACTGTATACTCTGCTCATCAGCGATTATAAATTTGAAAAGAGGCTTTGATTCTGTAGAAGGTTCTGTGAGGTAGGGAGAGAGATACCAACCAAGACTAGAAGCAGAAGCTGATGTGATGAAAAAATACGAGATTGTTCAGTACAGATTAGTAAGTAATGACAAGTAAACTCATGCTTACCTTGCTTATTGGGTGATCTGACACTAGTCGCTTTATAATAAATACTCTCCCGTGAGGCAGCCATTTCCTTTTTTTCTTTTTTTCCACTTGCAAGACTCTTTCTGCCCTTTCCCTACCCCTCCCTTCTAGCCCCTGTTCCCTTGAAACTCATCCCCTTGGATCCCCCCTCTAGTTGAAATTCCACTTTGCCATTGCCTTCCCCACCCCTTTACCCTCC
>NW_006408634.1:10304480-10310178 GCF_000296735.1 Chrysochloris asiatica | reverse complement strand
TTTTCTTCTTGTAACCCAGCTTCTCGTATTATTTGCTCAGTATACAGGTTGAATAAGTATGGTGAAAGAGTACATACAACCTTGTTGCACACCAGAGCTCCTCAAAATTTAAAGTGACAATTAAATTATTAAATGCTGTCAAATCCGTTCCAACTCATAGCGATCCTGCATATGATGTCTGCATATGGTTTCTGAGGCTTTCACGGTAGCAGAAAGCCTCATTTTCCTCCAATGGAGTGGCTGGTGGGCTGGAACCAAGGACCTTGTGGTTCGCAGTACAGTGCTTATCATAATGTCTCAGAATTGGTTCTTCCTGTTCTTGGTCCTGAGCCAATCACTGTGACCAGGAAAATAAAATAAATTGGTTGGCGAGGTCTGAGTCCTATACCCAAGCCTGGACTGGAGCATGGAGGTGCAAATCAGCCTCAATTTAAATTCAAGAGAATTTCCTGAAGAGAAAACCAAGTCTGATATCCAGCCAGCGAAAACCCAAGAGACGTCTGTTGTAATCTTGAGTCCTGGTGAGGACTGAATCCCAAGGTTGGTTTGAACTACACGATTGGTGGTTCAAACTCACCAGGCAGTCCTTGGAAGCCCTATGTGAGGTAGCTCCAAGTCAAAACTCACTCAGTGACACTTACCACAACCAACAACATCCTCTTCCCTGCCCAGCTGGTGATTAGCACACAATTCATCCCCTCACCCCCTTCCTTATTTTGTTCTTCATTCAACTGTAATGCTTTCATCTTTCCTGGTGATCTTGTTAGGTTTTATGTTTGTTTGTTTGTTTGTTTGTTTTTAAAAGGCTGCCCATCAATTCAACTCTGACTCACAGACCTCAGGTAAAACTGTGCTCCCCGGGTTTTTGAATGGTTGAGTTTTCAAAAGGAGATTGCCAGGTCTTACTTCAGAGGCTCACCTGGGTGGACTCCAACGGCCAACAAAGGACTTTAACCTGCACCACCCCGGGATTCTGGTGGCCATGTACCTCCCCTCTTTATACTGAATTGTAGAAAAATGGCATTTCTCTGCCTTTGACAACAGAGGGTGTGCCTGAGTTTTACATATTTACCTGACATAAACTAGACTATTCATTAGTGGGAACCTGAAAAGGGAGTTCGAGAAACAAAAATGTCAGGGTGGAGGTAGGGGGATGAAAAAGGTGGGGCTGGGGCACAGAGGGAGCCAGACAGGAAGAATTTGGGCGAGGAAGGGGGTTAGTGAGACGAAAGACTGTAGAAATGTGGGGGAGGTAGGAGTTAGGGAATGGAAGAGACATGAGGGGCTCAGATGGACACTGTAGAGAGGACAGACGAGGAGGTTGGGCGAGGAGTCATAGCTAGGAGACTGGAGAGGGTGGGACTGAGGGCAGATCGGGCCCAACTGGACAGTAGGAAATGGAGTAAGAGAACGGGAGGGGGGCGGTCAGAGGATGGGTGCTTGGGTGTAAGCAAGAGTGACCCGAGTTTCTTTGCAAGTATTGGAACTTAACAGTGGAGGCTGGGCGCAGCCAGCAGACCCACGCAGTAGAAAAGACCGAGGAAGTCCGCGGCGCGGGGCGTGGTTGGGGGTGTGTGTGTATTACGCTACCTCCACCCGCCCCAACTCACACACCCCTCTTTAGCTCCGCAAGCCTTCGCCTCTGGTCCCGTCTCCTTCTTGAAAGTGACGGAACCTCCGTCCAACCAGCACCGCGGGCCGGGCGCCGCTCAACCAATTACGCAGAGGGGGGAGGAGCTGGGGAGGGGGCTCGTAGGACCACGGGAGGGGGCCAAAGGCCTCGAAAGGCTCAGCAGCGGCGATTGGCAAGCCATGGCGCTGGGGCTGCAGCGCGCAAGGTACACGGGTTCTAGGCCATGGGTAATGGGAACTGGGAGGCTCTCCTGTCTGGGACCCCTGAACCGGGTGTGGGGGGGTAGTGTACGGGTACAAGCCAAGGACTCCCGGGGCCCGCGGAGCCACATCACCCCCCACCTCCCCACCCCGCCTGATGCCTTCCAACCCAGGGCACTTGCAGGGGTGAAGGATTGCCCCAGACCCTAGGTGTCCTGCTCCTCCCACCAGGATCGGCTTGGGTGATGATCCCTGAGTTCCTGCGCTTCCCCTTCTGGTGGGGGTGAAACTCCGGGTCCCCAGGAAAGTGGGACTGGTTGAGTTTGAGCAGTTCCCTCATCTCTGGGGGAGGCATTCTCCTACCACATATTGCCCCTTCTGGCCTTGTTGTTGTTAAGTGCCGTCGAGTCCGTTCCGACCCATAGCGACCCTGTATAAGGTTTCTTAGGAGCAGCTGGTGAGCTTGAACCACCGACCTTGCAGTTCAAACGGCTTTGCAGTCTGGCACATTAACCCACAGCGCCACACCAGGACTCTCTCTGGTCTTGGAACCCCCCAAATTGATGTCTTTTACCGTCAGCTCTCTAACATCCTAGGAGATATTTGCTGTTGTTGTTAATGGAACGCCCAAATTGAACCTTCTCAGGTATCAGGAATACCTGGGAATCGGCATTGAGCTCCTAAGATCAAGAGAAGAGGGGTCCCTTTTGATCCATTGCTTCCTGACACACCCTTCCAATTCTTGACTTCCCCTAGAATGAACAGAAAGGAACTCTTCTTCTAAGGGGTCCTTTGTCACCTTTGAAAAGTAGAGTCACCCCCTTTAATAACAGACAAGCTTGATCCATTTACCCAAGTCCCTTGACTTACCCTCCCCCAAGTTGAAGGGACTGAAGAGCCCCACCCAAGCCTTATTTTGGGGAGGCCCCTAGGGGCGGGGCTGCATTGCCTGATTCCTTGGGAACCTCTGTGAGCCATGATGATAGCGCCCCCTGCTGAAGTGCCCTAGCTAAGGGGCATTTCTGTATTCACCCCCCCACCCCCACCCCACAGGTGCAGAACTCCTGAGACGGGGAAGCTGTGCCCTGGGGTCCATCCCCACGGGGCCTTAGCTGCCCACGTTCTCAGGGAACCCCAGAATGTATCCTAAGCCCTTGGTTATCCCTGTCCAATCTGAGGCGTCCAGCAAGCCTCACCCCCGTCCCTCCTTCCTGACTTCACAAGGCTGATTGGATCTGTCTACACCCCCATGTTTCTCACCCCCCACCCACCAAGGTTTTCCCCCATCCCATTCTATTCCCGTCCCTGGCTCTGGGCCCACTAGGGAACTCCATCCCACCCACTTCTGGGCCAGCCATAGCGCCGCCCCTCCCAGCGCCCCCTCCTGGCTGGGTGGGGCCCCTCTTGGCTGAGCTGGGGTGCGCCCCCCTCCCCACCCAAGGCCAGCCCTTTCCTGTCAGGTCATCCCGCCACCACCACGCACCACCCACTCATAACTCGCACCCGGATCCCAGCCGCATCCCGTCCCTTCCTGCGCCCTCAGGATGGCACCTCGGCCAAAGGGGGTCTGGGTGATGGTGAGTAGGCCCCCACACCCCTTTCTTCTTGCTGGCATCCCACCCTGGCCAAGGGTATTCTTGGGGAGCCCCTGGTGGGTATACTGCCGGGGGTGCTCACCCGGGGTAGAGAAGATTCTGGAAAAGATAGGGTTTTGAGGACGTGCACCTTCTCAATAACCCTAGCCTTAGTACTGAGCAGAATTGGGGTCAGAGAGATCCCCCAGGTCCCTTCTCAAACCTACCCCTGGTCTCTCAGGCCATCTCTGGGCAGTGCCAAGAGGGAGGTCCCTGCCCAGATATAACCTAAGTCCCCCATATCCCTTATACTTTTCAAGACCTTAATACCCAGTGAGTAGAAAAGATGCTCAAGAACAGTCCTGCCAGCGGGATGAGGTCTCCCCATTTTATCCATGCCTTTGCTTGTGGATGGTGAGTTCCTCAAAGAAGGGGAACTGTGGGTTTCTCTCCCTCCTGGCTGGGGAGGGGGGGATGCCAGGCCCCAGCCCCCATTCCCAAGCCTTAGCCTGGGGCCTCCAGGCTCCAGCCCCGCCCCTGTTCTCTGCTGGAACACGGAGGAAGGGTGGCAGGGTTCCAGCTGCACGTCCCAAGCTGGGCAGAGCGCCAGGAGGCTGGACCAGGCCTGGGCTTGGGGCCAGCTGGGGAGGCAACAGGGGTGGGGCAGGGGACAGACCCGCAGCCACTGGGCAAAGGAGGGGCAAGGAAGTGGGACCTTTGGCAGGACATGTCCACTAAGGCATGACCTTTAGGTACATAAGCCCTCAAGTCAGAATTCAAAGGTCAGCTCACCTGCCTGCTGGTTGTGTGGCCTTGTGCCTCTCAGACTCAGTTTCCTAGCCTGGAAAATGGGGCTTTGACCTCCACACTGCACCGCTGCTCTGCACAGGATCAGGAGTGGGAGCCAGTGAAGTAACAGATATGAGGGTGGGACACCCAACAAGTGCATGAATCAGAAAGAGTTCAGGATAGAAGTAGATGGATGTGGTTTGAATCCAGGCTATTTACAAAGGAGCCCTGGTAGTGCAGTGGGTTAAGCCTTGGACTGCTAACTGAAAGGTTAATGGTTTGAGCCCACCAGCTGCTCCTTGGGAGGAAGATGAGGCCATGGTTTTTTTGTAAACATACCCAGCTTTGGGAAACCCTATGGACAGTTAGCTAGGAGCGGGAATCAACTGAATGACAGGGTGTTTGGTTGGGCATTTCTGCCACTTACAAGCTGTGTGCTCTTAGGCCAGTTGATGTCACCTCCCTGGGCCTATTGATTTGTCAGGAAACTAAGGATGGTAATAGCAGATCCGTGTTTGGGTCAGGTACCTGGATTACCAGGTGTGTGATCTGGTGATAGCTCTGCTTGGAGAGTCTGTAAAAGGGAATGAAGTTTTCCTGGTCTGTAGGGTTGTTGGAAGGATTGAACCACAGAATAAAAACCCTGGCAATGTGCTTCCTTTAAAATGACCTTTAAGAAAATCCTACGGAACAGGTCTTCTCTATAACACTTGGACCGTCATGAGTTGGAACTGATTCTATGAAAACTCACCGGAACAACTTGTTATGATATTCAGTATGTTAAAGATAGTCTATGATTGTCACTATAATTGGAGTCCTGGTGTGGCATTGTAAGACAAGCAATTGACTGCTAACCACAAGGTCAGTGGTTCAAATGCACCAGCGGCTCCTCGGAAACTATAGGCTCAACAGTACTTAACAACAATTATTGTTATTGATCATGTATGTGTTGTTGTTGTTGTTATGTGCCATGGAGTCGGTTCCGACTCATAGCAACCCTGTACAAGGTTTCCGAGGCTGTACATCTTTATGGGAGCAGAAAGTCTCATCTTTCTCCTGCGGAACAGCTGGTAGTTTCGAACCGCTGACTGTGAGATTAGCAGCCTGATTTGTAACCATAATGTTGTTGTTATGTGCTGTGGAGTCAGTTCTGACTCACAGACCCTGTACAGGGTTTCCAAGGCTGTAAATCTTTATGAGAGCAGAAAGCCTCATCTTTCTCCTGCGGAACAGCTGGTAGTTTCGAACTGCTGACCTTGCGGTTCACAGCCCGATTCGTAACTACTACGCTATCAGAGCTCCTTTATAACCATTATAGCACCCACTAAAGGTACATGTTTAAAAGCTATGTACGTACTTAGCATCCATGCACATGCTCTGCCGTATGTTCCCACCAAAGCTTAATGCTACTCCAGTTTTTAAGAGCCTCCTAAACCTGGACCTCCCATTCCTGATTTGAACAAAGGAAGCATGGTAACATTTAACCTTTAGATGATGTTATT
>NW_006408634.1:10289478-10293520 GCF_000296735.1 Chrysochloris asiatica | reverse complement strand
CCCCCAACACACACTTTGGTATCCCAGCAGCCTGAAAAGATTTTATTTGGGGGCAAGTACGGGAGTCCTGGTGTGGTGCTGTGGGCTAATGCGTCAGACTGCAAAGTCGTTTAAAACTGCAAGGTCAGTGGTTCAAGCTCACCCTATACAGGGTCGCTATGGGTCAGAATCGACTCGATGGCACTTACAACAACAACGAAGTCAAATTGGAGTCCTGGTGTGGCATTGTGGGTAATGCACCAGACTGCAAAGCCATTTGAACTGCAAGGTTGGTGGTTCAGGCTCACCAGCTGCTCCTCAAAAACCCTATACAGGGTCGGTATGAGTCAGAACTGACTCAACAGCACTTTACAACAACAACAGTCTAATTGGCCCCATTAGGATTTCCTGCCCCATGGAGTTTTACTATTCTGAGTGCCTCTGGCCTTGTAACAGTTGACAATACTTACAACAATGGACTCAAACCTGAGGATGGCACAGGATCAGGAATCCGACCCGTTAGAATTTGTGTCCCCTAGGAGTTCTTGCTTCTTGAAAATCTGAACCCCTGGAGAAACCCTTAGTCTCTGGGTGGCACAAACAGTGACGCACTCAACTAACCAAAACATTGGCAAACTCATCCAGACGAATCTTGGAAGAAAGACCTGGCAATCTGCTTTGGACAGGTCACAACCTGAAACCCTAAGGAGTGAGTGCAGTTCTAAACTGCAGCACATGGGCTTGCCAGGATTTGGAATCAACTCAAAGTGCTGTTTTGAGGGCGCCTGTCTTAGGGGTTTTCTTGGAGCGAGGAAGACCCATCCCTTCAAGAATTCTGAACCTCTAAGAGGCCTGAACACCTTAGAATTTTGACCCCTGGGGATTCGTTCCATTCTCTTGGAATTCTGTCTTCCCAGGATCTCCCACCCCCACCCCCACTTTGGAATTCTGTTCTCTTGGGAGACGCCACCTCCTTAGAATTTTATCTCCCTGGGAAGCTCTGCTCTCTTAGAATTTCATTTCTTGGTGGCCCTACCTACTACTTCCTTGGAACTCCAGGCCACTGAGATGTGTCCCAGCCTGGGACATCTGTAATTCGTGCTGAGGGAGGTGAGCCAGTGTGTACCCCCCAGGGCTGACTAAAACAATCCCCCACACCTGCCTGCCCCTGGCACCAGGGGAGTGGAACCAGGTGGGAGCAGGGGGCGAAGCGCTGGATGCCTGCTACCTGAAGGCCCTGGAGGGCTTCGTCATGGTGCTCACGGCTGAGGGAGACATGGCCTACCTGTCGGAGAATGTCAGCAAACACCTGGGCCTCAGTCAGGTGAGAGGAGAGGTCTGTGTTGGGTGATGCTGGGGAAACAGTACTGCTAAGAACAACCCTGGCCCTGCTTTCATAGGGCTCACAGGACAGAGTCGGGCAGATGTGCCACCAGATAGGAAGAGTCAGACTGAGCAGGGCTGTGGGAGCTGGTGGAGTGGGGGTGTCTGACCCAGCCAAGAGATGAGAGGCAAGTAAGAGAGAACTTCTTTGGAGGAAAAGACATCTGACTTACAACCTGAAGCAGTTAGTGAGGCAGGCAAGGGGAATGGATGCGGCCAGTGAAGACTGGGAAGTGCACAGGGCAGAGGAAACAGAGCTTGCAAAAGTTTAGAGGTAAGATACAATGAAGCATTTTGGTAGAGAGGCCAAAGTTTATTAGTGGTTACTAGAGGCAGGAGTCCTGGTGTGGCGCTATAGAATAAGCACTAGACCACAAGGTCCATTTGAACTGTCAGATTGGCAGTTTAAACCCACCAGCCACTCCTCAGAAATCCTGCACAGGGTCTCTATGAGTCAGAAATGACTGGATAGCACTTAAGATGCAGGAGCAGAGTCCTGGTGTGGTGCCATAGGTTAAGCACTAGACTGCTAACCAGCTGCTTCTCAGAAATCCTATCCAGGGTCACTATGAGTTAACACTGACTTGACAGTACTTAACAACAGTGGTAGGAGGAAGAAGGAAAGGGGGAAGTGATCTGTTTAGAAGTACTGAGTTTGTTTATAGTGTTGAATTTTGGCAACGGATATCGGTGATGGTTGCGCAACATGATTAATACAATTGATTTCACTACATTGTGCATGTGAAAATGTTGAATTGACAAATCTTGTGTTGTATGTATTTTTACAACAGCAAAAAAAAAAAAAAAAGCAGCAGCATTTCAGGGAAATTAAGACATTTAAACTGGCTTGTTGTGGTTAGATGCCATCGAGTCAGCACTGACTCATAGCGACCCTGTGCACAGCAGAATGAAACAATGTCCGATCCTGGGCCAACCTCACTACTGTTGCCACACTTGAGTCCATCGATGCTGCCACCTGGCCAAACTGGCTAGGTACAGAATAAAGAAACCTTGGTGATGTAGTGGTAGTGGTTACGCATTCAGCTGCTCATGGGTTCAAACCCAACCAGCAGGAGAAAGACGTGGTGATCTGCTCCCATAATAATTAGAGCCTAGAGAGTCTCTGGTAGTGTAGTGGTTACTAATCGGGCTGCAAACTGAAAGGTCAGCGGTTTGAAACTACCAGCTGCTCCGCAGGAGAAAGATGAGGCTTTCTGCTCCCGTAAAGATTTACAATCTCGGACACCCTGTACAGGGTCGCTATGGGTCAGAATCAACTCCAACGCACATAACAACAAGAGAACCCTATGGGGTCACTATGAGTCAGAATCTTCTGGTGATATTATAGCAACAACAGTTATGAGGTACAGAATCCGGTGGGGAAAGTTGAGAGAGTAAAGAAGTCAGCAGGGGCCGGATAATTTAGGGCCAAATTAGAAGAGTTATTGTCTCCAGAGTACTGGGGAGCCATGGAAGGATTTTTAAGCAGGGGAGAGGTATGCTAGAGAGGTAGAGGATTTATGTTTTCTTTATGTTGAGGCTGCAGTCTTTGATCTTCAGTAGTGTTTCAAATCCTCTTCACTTTCAGGAAACAAGGTTTTTTATCATCCACATATCACAGATTGCTCATGAGCCTTCCTCAGACTCCATGCTGTGTTTGTTCTCCTTAATATAATTCAGCTCCTTGGATTATTTGCTCAGCATACAGATTGAATAGCACAGTGAAAAGATACAATTCTGGCACACACCTTACCTAATTTAAAACCATGCAGTACGATATCCCTTTGATTCATGTTTTGTACTTTTGTACATAGGGTCACTGTGAATCGGAACCAACTATGTTCAAGGCACTCAATCCGGGAGTAGTTTGTGGGGGCCCTGGATGGAATTGGCTGCAGTATCTGTTAGGACCACAGGGTAGCTGGGCAGAGGTGACTGGTTAAATGCTGCTCTGGTGGTTCGGCAGGTTTTATAGGTCTGGACCTGAGCCCACCGGACCAGCACTGTCAGCCCCACTTCACACTGGTGTGGCTTCCAACCATGTGACTCCAAACTCCTAGAGAGCAGGGTCTGCTCTGGGATTGGATGAGGATGAGGATGGGAGCTGGCCACACCTCGGGTCACCAGGGGAGCGTGGAAAAAAGAAAAAAATCACATCTTTCACGTCATCTGCACAGATCTGCTCTGCCAGGCCTCCCTCTGCGGTCAAAGTTGCTCACTAGCTGGCCAGCTGGCCAGCTGTTCACCAGCCAGTCTCCCTCTCTCGCTGTCCTTGCTCAGTCTCTCCTCCAAGGAAGCACTCCATCCACTTTTCTAACTTTTCTTCTGAGGTTCAGGGTTCCAAGATCTTCATCTGTTGTCTGTTTCATTTGGTCTCTCATGTTCTTTGTTGTAGAGGGTCCATGTCATGCATCTGCCTAGTCTGTCATCTTTCCAGAAGTTTATGTAGAATACTCTTGCTCCACAGATTCTTAAGAATCTCCACCTACCTACCTCTTTGTGTTCAGCTCTCTGTTTAAATGTCACCTTTTCAAAGCAGGTTTTTGTACTGGTTCAAAAGGTTCAGTAATTGCCATTGTAAGCAAGGGTCTAGTTACATAGCAACCAAATGTTGCCCAGGGTATTTTTACTACTTCCGAATATTTAGTCACTGAAAACTTTATGAATAGCAGAGAAACAC
>NW_006408634.1:10287043-10289378 GCF_000296735.1 Chrysochloris asiatica | reverse complement strand
GTTAGTTGGTGCTGAGTCAGTTCCAGCTCATGACAAACTTACGTATAACAGAATTCAGTGTTGTCTGGGACTGTGCCATTTTCAAAATCATTGGTATGCTCGAGTCCATTGTTGGGGTCTCTACTAACCACAGGGTAAACAGTTCAAACCTACCAGCAGCTCCACAGGACAAAGATGAGGCTGTCTGTTCTCATAAAGTTTACATGATCGAAAAGCCTATATAGTAGGGTCACTATAGTACGGTCCACTATGAATTGGAATCGACTCGATAGCAATTGAGTTTTCTAATCTAAGGCACTCATCTTCCAACACTATATGAGACAATTCGTTGGCTAATTTTTAGAAGTAGATAGCCAGGCTTTTCTTCCTAGTCTTTTTTAGTGTGGAAAGTCTCCTGAAACCTGTCAACCATGGGTGGCCTTGTATTTAAAACACTAATGGTATCGCCTCCAACATCATAGCCACATATAACCACCACCATATGATAAACTAACCAATTGAAAAGCTCTGTTTTCAGTTTCTGATATATTTTAACTCATTTCATCTTCAGAGTAGCTCTGTGAGGTCTCAAGATGGTATAGTGCCCAGGGAGGCTGTGCAACTCACCCAGAATCACACAGCTAATAGGTGGTGGAATTGGGATTGGAACCCAGGCCTGAACAAGAAGAATTAGCCCCCACTTGATGCAACTGAAGGGGCCCTGGTGGCACAGTGGTTAAGCAGTTGGCTGCTAACGAAAAGATCAGCGGTTTGATCCCACTCATGGGGAGATGTGGCCATCTGCTTCTGTTAAGATGGCAGCCTCGGGGACTCTAGTAATTCTACTCTGTCCTTTAGGGTCACTGTGGGTCAGGATGGACTTGACAGCGATGGATTTGGTTTGGGGATTTGTTTCAAACAGTTAAGCTCTCAGCTCCTAATCCAAAGGTTGGTGGTTTGAGTTCACCCAGAAGCACCTTGCAAGAAAGACATGGCAATTTACCTCTAAAAAGTCATGAGCCATTGAAAACACTAAGTACAGCTCTACTCTGACACACAGGCCATGAGAGGCGCTGACTCCAGGGCAGCTGGCTTGTCTTGATTCATTTAACCAATGACAGGCCAGCCTTCTAGGGAGGGAGTGGAAAGCCCAACTTCCCCTCCGAAGAACATTCAGAGAACAGGCTGGGCGCTGGAAGGAGGGTCCCACTGCAGCCCCCCCGGCTGGTTACTTTTATGGAGAGAATAGTCCTACCCCAGAGAGTGAATTACAGAACCCAGCTGCCTAGGAGGTGAGGGTCCAGTCCCACCCCCATTCCTGTTCCCATTCCCTGTTCCCTCTGTTGAGGCCCCCAGAGTGGCGAGGCCCGCCCACCCCCACCCTCTGGGCAGGAAGACAAACACGGCTAGAACAGAACAGAACAGGACAAAATGTCCTCTTGGGCAGGCAGGGCAGGACTAGAGGCCCCTGACCCCCCACCAGCCAGGAGGGAGGAGATGGGGCCACCATCCTGGAGTTTCATTCTTTCCAACCCTCCCCCCTCCCACCACCACGCCTAGCAGCCTACTTCTTGTCTTCCCAGCCCTGTAGCACTAAGCACTTTTTTGCCTTCTAAAGCTGGACAGAAACATTCTCTTCCCTGTCCCCCTTGTACTTGAGGGTGGGGTTGCAGGTCTCATGCCTGGATGTGGAGCCCATACCACCCCGAGAAATGGTCTCTGACTGTCCTAGGGCACCTCCCCTCCTAGAAAGGCTGCTTTCCTGAGGATTCCAGAAGAAGGGGATTAGAGAAGAATGAAGGCTTTGCAACCTCCCTGACTGAGTTCAAATACCAGCTCTGTCAGTAACTGGCTCTGTGACTTCTTGGGCAAAGGGCTTCCCCTTTCAGAACCTCAGTTTCCCCTTTGTAACATGGAGGTTTAAGATGCCTCTTTTCTCAGGGTCTTCTAAGGATTGTGGGAGCACACACAGACAAAAAAGCTCTTAGCCAGTACCAGATACATAAATGGTTAGTAAATTACATGTTAGTTACTATCTGGTCTCCAACTCAAGAAACATGCCCACTCCTGAACCTTCTTCATGATGGTCAGTATGTTTTTCTCAATCAATCAATCCCTTCTGATAATGTACCCAAAGTAAGCGAGTCAGAGTCTCGCACAACATTCTGTGATCCATGGGGTTCTCATTGGCAGGTTTTCAGAAGTAGATTGCTAGTCTTTTCCTTCTAGTCTGCTTTAGTGTGGAAGCTCATCAGATACCTGGTGTCAAGCTGTGGGTTAATGTTCTGGACTATAAGGTGTTTGAACCACAAGGTTGGCAGTTCAAGTCCACCAGCTGCTCCTTGGAAACCCTATA
>NW_006408634.1:10272840-10284981 GCF_000296735.1 Chrysochloris asiatica | reverse complement strand
ATCTTTCTCCCGCGGAGCGGCTGGTAGTTTCGAACCGCTGACCTTAAGGTTCACAGCCCGATTCGTAACCACTACGCTACCAGAGCTCCTTCAAGGTCGGTGGTTCAAAGTTAATAGCAACAGGAAACAAAGCTGTGCCCCAATCAAAAATGGCAGATGACCTCACCACTTTGAATGCATGTTGCTTTCCAGAGTTCTGCCACTAATCCAATCTCCCTCCTCAGACTTCCGGTACTTTCAGGAGGAAGGACTGTACCAGGACTTTTGGAAAGCAACAGAATATAATATGCATTCAAAATAGCATGGTTGGCTGCCATCTTTGAGCAGGGCGTAGCGATTTGTTTCCTACTGAAATCAAAATACCACAGGCCACAGATTTGGTTGCTACGCAACAAATCTGCAACCCTTGTGTATAACAACGATTATTGAACCATGTTAAAACAGTTCAAACCTTGATTCAAAAAAGCTATCCCTGACCACCTTCTTGAAACTAGTACCCCAATCATTTCCTTGTCTTACCCTGCTCCATCCATGTTGTTGTGGTCACTGTTAATTGCCACTGAGTCAATTCCAACTCATGATGACCCTGTGTGTTACAGAGTAGAACTCCTCCTTAGGGTTCTCTTGACTGTCATCTTAATGAAAGCAATTTTCCAGGTCTTTCTTCCGCACTACCAGTGGGTGGGTTTGGACTGCCAGGTTAGCAGGCCAATGCAAACGGAGCCACCTAAGGCCCTGTTTTATCCATATTATTATAGTGATACTGTATGTGTGTGTGTGTGTGTGTGTGTGTGTGTATAGTTTAAGTTTGGCTTTGTTTATTATTATCTGTATCCTCCCGCTAGACAGTCACCTCTGCAAGACAGGAATTTTCTCTGTGGTCACTGCTGTGTCGATCCCACTTAGAGGAGGGCCTGGCCCATAGTAGGTTGTTGAGTGTTGCTGAGTGAATGAATGAATGAGGAGACTGGTGAAGTAATCTGGGCTCTGAATTAGGACTGGGGCATGTAGATGGGGAGAAGGGGATGGTCAAGGGCCTGGTAAGAGTCCATTCATTCCCTCACAACTCCTTCTCCACTCCTCTGGCTCTCAGCTTGAACTCATCGGACACAGTATCTTTGATTTCATCCATCCCTGTGACCAAGAGGAGCTTCAGGATGCCCTGATGCCCAGGCAGAGTGAGTGCTTCTGTTCCCACTTTACAGATGAACAAACAGATTTCACTCTTCCCTCAGCACGTTCCTCTGGAACACTGGACTGAGGGAACTATGAAGGGGGAGAGCACAGCCCTGTCCTGGGGTCTAAGGGGATATGACCCTGCTCTGGGGTCTGAGGGGACATGACCCTCTCCTGGGGTCTGAGGGGACATGACCCTGTCCTAGAGCCTTGAGGTGACATGACTCTGTCCTGGAGTCTGAGCAGTCTCCGTGCCCTAGAGGCTCTCTGGTTCCAGATCCCAGTTTTGGAGGTGAGGCTGCGGAGGCTTAGTAGCAGGGGTACTGAAGGGACCTAGAGTTGTCCACACGGCCTGGTAACACCCCGCCCCTCTGGCCCTCTCCAGACCTGTCCAAGAAGAAACCAGAAGCCCCCACCCAGCGGTGCTTCTCCTTGCGCATGAAGAGCACCCTCACCAGCCGCGGGCGCACCCTCAACCTCAAAGCTGCCACGTGGAAGGTAGGCAAGGCCTGGCAGAAGGAGGCCACTGAGCTGAGTCCTGAAAGGCCTGGTGAGGAGTGAACCAAGGGCCACCAGAGTGGGATCATGCAGGCTCTCCCAGGGCATCTAGGAGAATGGGTGTCTGTGGAGTTGGGGGTCTCAGAAGTCCTGGTAATCTTTCTTAGGCTCTGTCTAGGTCGGTCTAGGGCTTGAGATTCTCAGTCCCCTGAGACTGGGTTTCTAGGGCATTGGGGTCTAAAGAATCCTCAGAATTGCCTCTGCCTGCATTTCCAGGGGTTTGGAATTTTAGGGTCATTAGAACCCCTGGCCTGGGTCTCCATGGGGTTGGACTTTGGTGTTGTCAGAATCCTGAGCCTGGGTCTCGGAGGAACTGGACTCCTGGGGTCCTCAGAGCTCTCTGAGCTGGGTCACCCTCAGGGATTTCTTCTCAGCTCCCTGTGAAACCCACAGAGACCCAGCTCCGGGCCCCATGGGTGTCCCACATGTAGTGATTCACCCACTCAGATCCTGCAGACTAACCCCTCCCTCCCTCCCCCAGGTGCTGCACTGCTCCGGGCACATGAGGGCCTATAAGCCCCCCGCACAGACTGCCCCAGCTGGGATCCCCGACCTGGAGCCCCCCATGAGGTGCCTGGTGCTCATCTGTGAGGCTATCCCCCACCCAGGCAGCCTGGAGCCCCCGCTGGGCCGGGGGGCCTTCCTCAGCCGCCACAGCCTGGACATGAAATTCACCTACTGTGATGAGAGGTGGGCAGCAGCTTGGCTGCCCTCAGATATGTGCCCAGATTCACTGACCGCCTGCCACCCCCCTGCCCCACTGGATTTCTTTCTCTTTGTTCATTCCTCTCTGTCTGTCTGTCTGTCTGTCTGTCACGCTCTGATTTTTGGTGGGTCTTCTGATCTTTCATTCTCTGTCTTTTTCTCTGAGGGGCTCCCTTCTGGCCTTTTGTTGCTTTCCTTAATTAATTAATTCATGTCAAGCAGTCCTTACGGTACCCAACACACAGGAAGTACTCAAGAAATTAACTGGACTGGATAGTTATTGTTGTTGTGAAGTGCCGTCTAGTCGGTTCTGACCCATAGCAACCCTGTGTAGGGTTTCCAAGGAGCAGCTGGTGAGCTTGAACAGCCGACCTTGCAGTTCAAATGACTTTGCAGTCTGGTGCATTAACCCACAGCGCCACACCAGATGCTGTCAAAACCAGTCATGATGATCTCATCCACAAATGAACGGAATAAAGTAGACCATTGTGATCTATAGGGATTTCATTAGCTGATTTTTGGAAGTAGATGGTCAGAACTTTCTTCCTAGTTTGTCTGTCTTAGTCCAGAAATTCCACTGACATCTGCTCAGCATCACAGCAACATGCAAGCCTCCACTGATACTTGGTGGTGGGTCCATATGAGGTGCACTGGCCCAGAATTGAACTCAGATTGGATAATGTTACCCCCAAATTCAAAGAGTTCTGGTAGCATAGTGGTTATGAGGTTGGCCCAGGATCGGACATTGTTTTGTTCTGCTGTGCATGGGGTCTCTATGAGTCGGTTCTGACTCGATGGCACCTGACAACAACAACAACAACAACAACAACAGTGGTTATGAGTCAGGCTACTAACCTCACAGTCAGCAGTTCTAGACTACCAGCCGCTCTGTGGGAGGAAGATGAGGCTTTCTGCACCTGTAAAGATTTACATCCTCGGAAACCCTATGCAGGGTCGCTATGAGTTGGAACCGACCACCTCCAAATTCATGCCTTCCTGAAACCTTAGAATGGGGTCTCCTCTGGAAATCGGGTCTTTGTGGTTCTAATTAGTAAGATGAGGTCATAGTGAAGTAGTGCATTTAACACAATCTGACTAGAGTCCCAATAAGAAAGATATAAGAGACACAGAGACACACACAAGGAAGGTGGCGGCTTTGTGATGACAAGAGGCAGAAATTAGAGTGATGCTGTCCTAAGCCACGGAATGCCTAGGACAGAAGCTGGAAGAGGGCAGAAGAGATTCTCCCTGAAGCTTCTGAAGCAAACACAGCCCTGTCAGCATCTTCATTTCAGACAGCATTGGTGGCACAGTGTGGTAAACACTGGGCAGATCAAACCCACCAGCCGCTCTGAGGGAGAGAGACGGCGTTGTCTGCTCCCACGTAAATTTGCAGTCTCCAAAACTCCGTGTAACCGTCCTCTCTGTCTTATGGGGGTGTGATGAGTTGTAATTGACTCAGTGACAGTGGGGACTTCAAGAACTTTGAGACAATACATTTCTGCTGTTTTAAGACTCCCAATTTGTGGTCTTAGGAAATGAATGTGCTTCCCTCTGTCTTTTTCTCTCCTCTTTTCTCTGTTCTTCCTCTAATTTCTCTCCCTCCGTCCCTCTTTTATCTTGTCATGAAGTGGTCCTTAGGGATGGCGACCCTGGGTGGATTCTGACTGCTTGGGTTTATATCCTAGTTGTGTACCCTTGGCAATGTGACTTCGCTGCCCCATGCCTCAGTCTCCTCATCGGTCATATGGAAGTAAGAGTAGAACATTTTCTTTGTATGTTCTTCTTAGCACTGGATAAGGTCTCCAGCACAAGGCCCTCACTATACAAGAATTATATTTCTTAAATGATCACCATCATTATTATTTTTTATTTCTTTTAACTCTTTCTCCTTCTCTGGATTTTATTTCTCCCCATCTCATCTCCTATTTCTTTCATCTTTTTCTCTTTTTTCCTTTTCCCCCTTCCTTTCACTTTTTTTTTTGCCTTCTCTTCCCCTTTGTATTTGCTTCCTGTTGCTACTTCAACACATGATCAAACAATCGAACACACTACTATCAAATCACTTCTGACTCAAAGCAAGCCTGTGTAGGGTTTCTGAGATGATAAATCTTTATGGGAGCAGGCAGCCTCTTCATTTATTTTCCTGCAGAGTGACAGGGGGATTTGAATAGCTGACCCTGTGGTTAGTAGTGCCTAAGCCACAGAATCACCAGGGCTCCTTTATCAAACAACAGATTTATTATTTCACAGTTTTGATGGTTAGAAGTCTGCAGTGAGCTTTAAAAACAACGAGAAACAAACATTGCCATGGAGTCAGTTCTGACTCGTGACAACCCTGTGTGTGGTCCTTGGGAGACATAAGCAGTTTGTAATCAACGACTAGTCTAAAGGTTGATAGTTCAAGCCCAGCCAGCAGTGCTATGAAAGAAAGTCCTGGTGATCTGCTCGATAAAGATTTTAGCCAAGAAAACCCTGGGGAGTTCAGTTCTACTGTGTAACACATGGGTTCTTCATGAAATGAGCCTTTCAGGATGTAAGTCAAGGAGTTAGTAGGGAAGGTTTATTCTGAAGGCTCCGGGGAGAATCTGTTTCATTGCCTTTTTCAGTGTCTGGAAGCTGTCTACATTCCTTCAACCGTCTTCAGAATGAATCCTCCAACCTAGTGATGTCACTTGGCAGGATGGGGGCGGGCTGTCACTGTTGGAGTAGAAGTCACTAAAATCTCCTCCAAGGTGGCAGTGGCAGGCTGGTCCATGTTGCAGGAGGAGGGACCGTCAAGGCTGTTACGTCATGAAGGTTGGTGTCAGCCAGTGTAGTAACTTGTCACACTCCTATCTATCTGTCACTTAGAGTACAAATGGACAGGCCGTGGTGCCTGCCATTGATCAGAGAGGAGAGTCTCCAGCTTGACCAGTGGGAGAGGGGAGGAGCCACGTGAGTGACACCAACCCTAGAGATGCCACGGTTCCAACCGCTGCTTCTGTTGTCCTCTCCTTCTCTGACTCCAACCCTCCTGCCTCCTTTTTATTGTGAATTGGGTGAAGGTTTACAGAGCAGACCAATTTTCCATTCAACAATTCATACGCATTTTGTTTCCTCTCGTTAATTGTAATCCCCACAATGCTACATCACTTATCCCACTTCCTCCCTGTGTTTTCCTGGTTTCCATTCCGCCTTCTTTCCTAACCCTTCTGAAGTTTGTCTTCGGGTAAATGTTGCCCTTTTGATCTCAAATGGTTGATTATCGTCAAAGGTGTGTATCTCCCTAATGTTATTGTTCCCCTTATAGGCCTGTCTATTTGGGTAAAAATTGAACCACTATGGTAAATTCATTTCCACACCTGAAAGGTGACTAAGGACTGTAGTTTCAGGTATTCTACCAATCTTTATCCAACCAGTAAACCTGGTCTTTCTATGAGTTTGAGCTTTGTTCCACTCTTTCTCCTATTCTATCCAGAACTTTTAATACGATTCCTTCAGAGCAGCTGATAGTGGTAGCTGGGCACCATCTAGGTCTTCTGATCTCAGAATCATGGAGACCGATGTTCGTGGGGTCCAGTCTTCATAGGACTCATTATTTCTATTAATCCTTGATTTTCTTCATTCTTTTTTCTTCTAGACAGGGAGAAACCAAAATAGTTGCACCTTAGATGACCACTCATGAGCTTTTAAGACCCCAGTTGCTACTCACCAAAATCTTCCTGCTTCCCTCTTATAAGGACTCTTGTATAAGAACCCACCTGGGCCACCTCCTTATCTCAATATCCTTAACTTCATCATAGCTGTAAAGACCGAGGTTCAGGGATTAGGGCGAGGACATTTCGGGGGACAATTATTTAGTGTATCTCAATCAAACCCACGCACTGCTCTTGAGTCAATTCTGACTCATAGTGGCCCTATAGCAGAGTAGAGTGGCCCTATAGGGTTTTCAGTGCTGTAAATCTTTAGGAAAGTGGGTTTGAACTACCAACCTTACAATCAGCAGGCAAGCCCTTTAACCACTACATTCCGGGTGTTCCTTTCAGTCTACCACATCCTGCTTTTCCCATCTCTTACTCTTTCCCTGTCTCATTGTTATCATTCTCTCTCTCCATCTTGCTGCCTTTGTCCCTGTGCTACCTGCCCTTCCTTCTCCCCACCCCCATCCCAGCTGCACTCGGGTCTCACCAGGCTCCGTGCATCCTACCCCCAGGATTGCCGAAGTCGCTGGCTATAGCCCCGAGGATCTGATTGGTTGTTCTGCCTACGAGTACATCCATGCCCTGGACTCCGATGCAGTCAGCAAGAGCATCCACACCTGTGCGTGTGTCCTTCCCCAGGCCTGACCCCAAAGCCATCCCCCAACACCCGGGGAGCCACCCCACCCCCAAGCCTTAGCTCCCACGCCCCAGGGAACCTGGCCTCCAAACACCAGCAAGGCACCTCCTCTTCTCCCACCCATGCCACCACTAACACCCTCTCCCCCAAACTCCAAGGAACCTTCTCCTGTCTGGCCTACTCATATCCAGCCCCTAGTCCCCAGGCCCTTCTCCTCCCCTGTGTCTCTCACCTGTGTCTCTGTCCGCCTTCCCAGTGCTGAGCAAAGGCCAGGCCATCACGGGACAATACCGCTTCCTGGCTCGGAGTGGTGGCTACTTGTGGACCCAGACACAGGCCACTGTGGTATCCGGGGGCCGGGGCCCGCAGTCTGAGAGCATCGTCTGCATCCACTTCCTGATCAGGTAAGCAAGAGGAGGTGGGATGGTTGAATGTGGGAGTCTGGTTCTCATATATATAGACAAATGCATAAAAAAATGGAATTAAAACATAATGGAATTTTCCCATGAACTTTTTGAAGTCCTCTGGAATGTAAGTCAGTTCCAACTCATAGTGACCCAGTATAAGGTTTCCAAGGAGGAACTGATGGGTTTGAACCACCAACCTTGCAGTTAACAGTCCAATGCTTCTCCTACAGCACCACATATATACTGTACTGGTATAAGTATAAGGAGCCCTAGTGGTGCTGTGGGTTAGGCGCTGGGCTGCTAACTGCAAGGTCTGTGGTTCAAACCCACCAGCCACTCCAAAGGGAGAAAGATGAGGCTGTCTGTTCCCAAAAGGTTTACAGTTTCAGAAACCCAGTATCAGGTCCCTATGAGTCAGAATCGACTTATAGATAGCAGTGGGTTTGGTTTTGGTACAGATGTGTGCAGAGGTGTGTGTGTGTGTCAATCATACATAAATGTAGCCTCCAGGCCAGGGTATCTCAACTACAGTACCTGTAGTGTGAGCTGACTCCTGTCTCGCTCCCCTTTCCACCCTCTTTCTGAACTACATTGCCTTCTTTAGTGTTCTTGGAACATGCCAGACTCTTTCCTGCCTCAGGACCTTTGCACATGAAATTTCTTCTACCCAGAATGCTTCTCTTCCCTCGTGGGGTAGCCTTGAATCAGAATTGACTCCATGGCAGTGGGATTGCTTTTTTGTGTATTTTTAATGCTCAATTCATACTTCTAATCTCTTGAGTTATGCCAATTTATTCTTCTGGTCTTGACTCAGGCATCACTTCCTGAGACAACCTTTGCCTAAATCCTCACACTAGTTCAGGTCTCTTCATTTGTTAAGCATCATCTAGTTAGTTCCAGCTCACAGCGACTCTGTATAAGATTTCCTAGGAGCACCAGGTATATTTGAACCGCCAACCTTGCAGTTCAGTGTTTATCCTACAGCACTACACCAGGACTCCTGATATACTATACTTTAAAGAGCCTTGGTGGCACAAAGGTTAGAGGCTGCTAATCAGAAGGTCAGAGCTTCAAATCCACCAGCTACCCCAAGGACGAAAGAAGAAGCAGTCTGCTTCCATAAAATTTGCAACCTGGGAAACCATATGGGGCAGTTCTATTTTGTCCTATGAGTTGCTATGAGTAGGAATTGCCTTGATGGCAGCAGGTTTTTATGCTGTACTTTTTCCCTGAAAGCATTTAAGGTCATTTGTAAGTATTTATTTGTATTCAACTAGTCCTCTCGGATTGCTCTTTTCAAAATTGCAAACACCCTTACTTTTCCCCTTTCTCTAGTTTTCCCTCATACCTCTCTGGGTCGACTGGATAGTGCAAACAGTTAAATGCTGGGCTACCAACCAAAAGGTCAGTGGTCCAAAGCCACCCAGTGGCACCTCGCAAGAAAGCACTGGTGATCTACTTCCAAAAGGTCACAGCTATGAAAACCCAATGAGCGCAGTTCTATTCTGTCTCACATGGGTCGCCATGAATCAAAATGGACTAGACCGCAACTGGTTTGGTTGTTCTGGATTTGTGTGTATGTGTGTGTATGCATGTTTATTTCTTTTTGCCATTATCTAACCTAGCACCCTCCAAGATAAGTAAGAGGCAAACCACAAATGTCATTTTGGATTTGCTAGTCATTCCGTTGGAGTGTGGTGGCTCCATACGATATGCATACAAAGTCTGCGGTTCGAGCCCACCAGCTGCTTCATGAGAGAAAGATGAGCCTTTCTGCTCCTATGGAGATTTAAAGCCTCAGAAACCCTGTATAGGGTTGCTATGAGTCAGAACCGACTCGATAGCACTTAATAAAAACAGACATCCGATTAAAAAAGTCAAAAGTTGAAAGTAATTTTAATAACATGTTTTATTTTATCCATTATACCTTTGCAACATGGAATCAATATAAAAATTATTAAGGAAATAACTTAGATTCTCTTCTTTGTACTCAGCCTTTGAAATCCAGCATATATTTTACACTTATGGCACATCTCAGTTCAAACTAGCAACGTTTCATCTGCTCCAAAGTCAGGAGCGTCAGAGAAAAAGAGGAAGACCCCCAGCGAGATGGATTGGCAAAGTGGCAGCATCAGTGGGCTCAAGCGTGGCAACAATTGTGAGGTTGGCCCAGGATCGGGCAGTGTTTCATTCTGCTGTACATAGATAAGGTCACTATGAGTCGGTACCGACTTGATGTCACCTAACAACAACAACAACAAAGTCATTTTGGTGTATGACTGGTGTATTGAATAATGTAGGCCTGGTGTGGTGCTGTAGAATCAGCACTGGACTGCTAACCAAAAGGTCGACAGTTCAAATCCACTAACTGCTCCTTGAAAACCCTATACAAGGTTGCAATGAGTCAGAACCAACTTGATGACACTTGACAGCAGCAACATTATCTCTGTATCTTCGGAACCGACTCCACGCACATAACAACAACAACAACAACAACATCTGTCTATTGGGGGCGGAGGTAGAATTCTGACGTCATGTGACATATGTTCAATTCCAGGTCAAAGTACTTCATGCATTGTTGTTGTTGTTAAGTGCCATAGAGTCGGTTCCGACCCATAGCGACCCTGAACAGGGTTTCCGAGGCTGTAAATCTTTACGGGAGCAGAACGTCTCATCTTTCTCCCGAGGACCGGCTGGTAGTTTCGAACTGCTGGTCTTAAGGTTCGCAGCCAATTCGTAACCACTACGCTACCAGAGCTCCTTAGCCAATGAAAACCCTGTGTATCACAGCCAACTGGGTCTTTCCATTGTGTATTGATTGGATCAACATAAGTCCAGGCCCAATTTAATGACCCCAGAAGCCCTATACAGCAGGGGTGGGGACCATCTGGCCCACAGGCTGTATGTTGTTATTGTTATGTGCCGTGGAGTCAGTTCTGACTCATAGCGACCTATACAGGGTGTCCGAGGCTAAAAAGCCTCATCTTTTTCCCACGGAGCAGCTGGTAATTTTGAACTGCTTGCTGTCTGTGAGGTTCACAGCCCAATTCATAACCACTATGCTACCAGAGGGCCCGTGAAATCATTTGGTCTGGCCCTGCCAAGGCAGCCGCAATTCCAGTCATCATATTTGTTGTTGTTGTTGTTAGGTGCCATAGCATCAGTACTGACTCATAGCGACCCTGTGCACAATAGAATGAAACACTGCCCAATCCTGGGCCAACCTCACAATTGTTGCCACACTTGAGCCCATTGATGCTGCCACTTGGCCAATCTATCTCGCTGGGGGTCTTTTTCTCTGACCCTCCACCCTACCAAACATGATGTCCTTCTCCAGCGACTGGTCCCTCCTGACAATATGTCCCAAGTATAAGAGACGAAGTTAGGCCATCCTGGCCTCCAATGAGCACTCTGGCTGCATATATTCCTGAGTTAATTAAATATTTGTATGGCCCATGAATAGTGTTTTAAATTTGGGCAGAAAAAAGTTTCCCCTTCTCTACTATAGTGTTGCTATGAGTCGGAACCAACTTGATGGCACTTGATAACAACAAGATGACATGCAAATTCATGAAGTATTCCATATTTGTTTGGAGTCCTGGTGTGGCGCTGTAGGATCAACACTGAACTCTAACCATAAGCTCGGAGGTTCAAGCCCACCAGCCACTCCTTGGAAACCCTATACAAGGTCACTGTTAGTTGTAACCAACTCAACAGCATTTAGCAACAACAACAAGGTGAGGCTTTCTGCTCTCACAAAGATTTACAGCCTCAGAAACCCTGTACAGGGTCACTATGAGTTGGAACCTACTCGATGGCACTTAACAACTATCTACCTACCCATTTTGCCTCCTTCCTATCTATGTACTTATTTATCTATTTACAACAGATACTATGTTTCTTTGTTGTTGTTGTTTTTGTGAAGTGCTGTCGAGTCAGTTCCTACCCATAGCGACCCTGTATAGGGTTTCCTAGGAGCAGCTGGTAAGCTTGAACTGCCGACTTTGCTTTGCAGTTCAAAACAGCTTTGCAGTCTGGCGCATTAACCCACAGTGCCATACCAGAACTCCAGTATGTATCTTTGTTGTTGTTGTTGTTAAGTACCATCGAGTCAATTCCAACTCATAGCGACCCTATACAGGGTTTCCGAGGCTGTAAATCTTTACGGGAGCAGAAAGCCTCATCTTTCTCCCGCGAAACAGCTGCTATGTATCTTTACTCATCCTAAATTATAATGTATTTGTTGTTAGGTGTTGTCGAGTCGGCTGCAATTCATAGCCACTGTATGTATAACAAAACAAAACACTGCCCAGTCCTCTGCCATTCTCAGACACACTTGAGCCCATGGTTGCCGCCACTGTATAACTTCATCTTGTTAGGGGTCTTCCTCATCTTCACGGATGCTCACTTTACCAAATATAATGTCCTTCTCCAGAGACTGGTCTCTCCTGATGACATGTCCAAAGTATGTGCCCCGGCAAATTTATTCCAGGGTTTTTTCCGAAGAGGGATGCGGCTGTCGGCGATAAGAATTACACGGAGTCATGGGTCGTGATGAATTCAAATTCATATTACATTTTTTATTCTTCTCATTTCTATGCTACTCTACTCTCTCATTCTTTACCCTCCTACTCATTCTTTACTCTCCTGATCTCCTGCTCATTTCTTCTGCTTCTTTTCTCCCTTCCCCTGCTCCTGCTCTACATTACTCCCTCTATCCTCCCTCCATTCTTTTATCGTCTCCTCTCCACCTCATATTCCTTCTTCTCCCCCTTCCTCCCTTCTCCTTCTTTCTACTTCTATTTACCTCTACTTACTTATTCTATCTTACAACCCCCTTATATACCATTACAAAAAACATTGCTTTCATAGTCATCAATGACATCAAAATACAATCAATTCTGGGGCACATTCTTCATGATTTACAACAGGGATGAAAAGTTACAGCAAAGAGGCATTATCTCAAGCCATACGA
>NW_006408634.1:10265444-10272230 GCF_000296735.1 Chrysochloris asiatica | reverse complement strand
CTACAAGGAAGAATGTTTACAATCACTAAACCTAAGCTGGTAGTAATTCAACTGACAAATCCTGTCTCCTAATAGTCTTAAGAACATTGTTAATATAAGTATTAAAACTACCTATGATTACAAGTAGAATAAAATGTAGCTAATGTATGGCTTCTAACTTTTAATAAAAATATACTAAAGTGTGGGAGAATCAAAATCCAAAGTGAAAGGATACTAATAAAATCATGAATAAATCAGAAAATGATTCAAAAGGAAAAAAATAACTAGGGGCCTGTGGCTTTGCCATCCAAAGAAAATAATTCATTGTAGCTCTGCTAAAACAATGAATTCTTCTATGCCCAGGTTTCCCCGTGTCTCATTTATTTATTTTAATTCCTTGATTAATATGTCTCAATTTATTTCTTTTAATTCCTTATTAATAAAATTCCATATTATTATTATGGCCTCTGCCAGTCTCACCTTCCTCACTTCTAAGGAACATTCATTCTAGTTGTACTTCTTCGAAGGCAGATTTGGTTGTTCTTCTGGCAGTCCCTGGTACTTTCAATATTCCTCACCAACACCATACTTGAAATGCCTCACGTTTTCTCTGTTCTTCCATATTTGCTGTCCTGCTTTCATACGCATATGATGTGGTTGACCCATGGTTTGGGTCCTGGGCACCTTAGTCCTCAAAGACAACTTTGCTTTTTAACATTTTAAAGAGGTCTTTTGCAGTCGTGTTGCCCAGTGCAATAGATCGTTTGATTTCTTGACTGCTGCTTCCGTGAGCATTGATTGTGGACCCCCGTAAAATGAAATCCTTGACAACTTCAATCTTTTCTCCATTTATCATGCTGGTGCTGATTGGTCCAGTTGTGAGGATTTTTGGGTTCTTTACATGGAGTCGTGATCCGTACTAAAAAGGCTGTGTTCTTTGATCTTCATCAGTAAGTGCTTCAATGTGTCATCTGTATATTGAAGGTTGTTCATGAGACTTCCTCCAGTTCTGAGGCTGTGTTCTTCTTCATCTAGTTGAATTTCTTGGATTATTTGTTCAATATAAGTGTGAATAAATAAGTATAGTGAAAGGATACAACCCTGATGAGCACCTTTCCTGATTTTAAACCACACAATAGTTCTTTGTTCTGTTTGAACAACTGCCTCTTGGTTTGTATACAGGTTCCATATGAACACAATTAGGTGTTCTGGAATTCCCATTTTTTTGTAATTCTATCCACAGTTTGTCATGATCCATACAGTCAAATGCCTTTGCATAGTCAAAACATAAGTAAACATCTCTTTGGTATTCTCTACTTTCAGCCAAGATCCATCTGATGTCAGCAATTATATTCCTCAGTCCGTGTTCTCTTCTGAATTTTTGGCAGCTCTCTGTTGATACACTGCTCCACCCCTTTTTGAATTATCGTCAGCAACATTTTACTTGTGTGTGATATAATGATAATGTTCACTATTTCTCCCATTCTGTTGGGTCACCTTTCTTTGGAATCTCATCCAGTTGGCTAGGTAGCACTGCATCTGTTTGTTGAAACATTTAAAACGATATTTTATCAATCAATTTTTGGAGTCGTATTTTTCACTAATGCCTTTAGTGCAGCTTGGGTTTTTTTCTTCATTGATCAGTTCTTGATCATGTTACCTCCTAAAATGGTTGAACAGAAACCAATTGTTTTTGGTACAGTGACTCCATGTATTCTTTCTGTCTTCTTTTAATGCTTCCTGCATTGTTCAATATTTTGCCCATAGAATTCTTCAATATTTCCACTTGAAGCTTGAATTTTTCTTCAGTTCTCTCAGCTTGAGAAATGCTGAGTATGTTCTTTTGTTTTTCTAACTCCAGGTCTTTGCACACCTCATTGTAATACTTTACTCTGTCTTATCAAGCTGTCCTTTGAAATTTTCTGTTCAGCTCTTTTAATTCCATCTTTTCTTCCATTTTCTTTACATTCAAGAGCAAGTTTCAGAATCTTTGATGACATCTGCTTTGGTCTTTTCTTTTCCTGCTTTTTTTTTTTTTTTTTCTAATGACCTTTGCAATTCTTCGTGTATGATGTTCTCAATGTCACCCAATAACTCCTCTGGGCTTCAGTAAAATGCATCAAATCTGTTCTTGAGATAGTTTCTGAATCCAGGAGGGATATACTCAAGGTCCTGTTTTCATTCTTGTGTACTTGTCTTAATTTTCTTCAGCTTCAGCCTCAATTTGCATATGAGCAATAGATGGTCTGTTCCACAGTTGGCCCCTGGCCTTGTTTTGGCTGATGATACTGAGCTTCTCCATGTCTCTTCTCACAGTTGTCGTCAGTTTGGTTCCTATGTATTCCATGTGATGAGGTCCTTGTGTATAATCACTGATCAGGTTGTTGAAAAAAAGTAATTGCGGTGAATAAATTGTTAGTCTTGCAAATTCTATCATCTCTAGCACCAAGGCCATAGTTTTGCAACTAGGGACCCTCTCCTCTTGGTTTTCAACTTTCAAATTGTAATCACCAGTAATTATCAATATATCTTGATTGCATACTTGGTGAATGAATTTCAGACTGAAGAAGTTGGTTAGAATTCTTCATTTTCATCGTCATTGGCTTTAGTGGTTAGTACATAAATTTGAATAATAGTTATATTAACTGGTCTTCCTTTTAGGTATATTGTTGTTGTTAAGTGCCAACGAGTCAGTTCCGACTCACAGCAACCCTGTAGGGTTTTTGAGGAGTGGCCGATGAGCTTGAACTGCCGACCTTGAGGTTTAAATCGACCTTGCAGTCTGACACATTAACCCACAGCGCCACACCAGGACTCCATATAGATATTATTATACACAAACAGCATTGTAATTCAAGATAAGTTTTGAAATGTTCTTTTTGACAGTGAACGTAACACCATTCTTCTTGAATTTGTCATTACTAGCGTAGTAAATTATATGATTATCCAATTCCAAATGGCCAATACCTGGTCATTTCAGCTCCTTAATGCCATTAGTGCCAATTAATTTCAGCTCATTAATGTGTTCTATTTAATTTTTGACAACTTCCAATTTTTCTAGGTTTCTAAACTTCATATATTCCACATTCCAATTATTAGGAGATGTTTGCAGCTGTCTGTTCCTATTTTGAATCATGCTCTATCAGCAAATGTCAGTCCTGAATGCTTTGCTCAATCCATGTCATTAAAATCAACTCTAGTTTGAAGAGACAGCTCTTCCTTAGTCATATTTTGAGTGCCTTCCAACCTGAGGAAGGAGCTCTGGTAGAGTAGTGGTTACAAATCGGGCTGCTAACCTCAAAGTCAGCAGTTCGAAACTACCAGCTGTTCCGAGGGAGAAAGATGAGGCTTTCTGCTCCCGTAAAGGTTTATAGCCTCGGAAACCCTGTACAGGGTCGCTATGGGTTGGAACCGACTCCACGGCACATAACCACCACCAACAACAACGTGAAGATCTCATCTTCTAGCACTATGTCAGAAGATGTTTCACTGTGTTTCATAAAGTTTTCAGTGGCTAATCCCTGAAAGGTGGACTGCCTGTTACTTCTTAGTCTGTTCTTAGTCTTTAAGCCCTGCTGAAACCTGTCCACCATGTGTCGTTGGCATAGCTGGTCGTATAGCTTCCGGCATCGCAGTAACATACAAGCCACCGCAGTAGACAAACAGACAAACCTGTGGGAAAGAGTACATTTAGAATAACTAAAATATATCTCGTTAAACTCATTACATATATTTTATATCTTAGAGTGAGGTGGCTCTGTAGGATAAGCACTGGGCTACAAACTTCATGGTCAATGGTTCTAGCCCATCAGCTACTCCGCAGGAGAAAGATGAGGCTTTCTTCTTCCACAAAAGTTTTACAGCCGCAGAAATCATATACAGGGTCACTGTAAGTCAGAACCAACTTGATGGCACTTAACAAAAATTTAAATTGTTACTGTTAAGTGCCATCAAGTTAGTTCTGACTCATAGCAATCCTGTATAGGGTTTCCGAGGAGCAGCTGGTGGGTTTGAACTGCCGACCTTGTGGTTCACAGTCCAGTGCTGATCCTACAATGCCACACCAGAAGTCATAGGGCATAAATGTTGTTGTTGTTGTTGTAAAGTGCCACTGACACAGTTCCGACCCATAGTGACCCTGTATAGGGTTTCTAAGGAGCGGCTGGTGAACTTGAACTGTCAACCTTCTGGTTCAAACTGACTTTGCAGTCCAGTGTATTAACCCATCGCGCCACACTGTAAGACACATTTAACCTGCAAGTAATACATTTTCTTTAAGATCTGTCTTCTCCCACAATCATTTAAGTCCCACTAGAGAATTTTGCCTGTCTTGCTCACTGCTGAATTCACAGTTGGTAGAATACCGTGGCATATAGTTGTTGTTGTTGTTAAGTGCCGTCGAGTCGGTTTCGACCCATAGTGACCCTGAACAGGGTTTCCAAGGTTGTAAATCTTAACGGGAGCAGATCGCCTCATCTTTCTCCCGCGGAGCAGCTGGTAGTTTCGAACTGCTGACCTTGCGAATTGCAGCCCGATTCGTAACCACTACGCTACCAGAGCTCCTTGTGGCATATAGTAGGTGCTCAATAATCTTTGTTTAAAGAAAAATAAATGCTGTTCTTACTAGACTCCTCAGTCGCTTGAGCTCTGTGAGGGTAAGACATGGACCTGTTTGCTCTTCTGTCTCCTGTGCTCTGCCCAGAATGTGCCTCATAGTCACGGCTCTATAAACAATAACAACCAACATTTAACCTCCTGCCAGGCAGAGCTTCTAAGAACATTGTATACATGAACTCATTTAATCCTATAATGACCTGAAATAAGGTCCTATTTATTCACTCTTTGTTGTTGTTAGGTACCATGGAGTCAGTTCCAATTCGTAACAACCCTACACACAACAGAACAAAACACTATCTGATCCTGCACAAGCCTCACAATTGTTGCTATATTTGAGCCCATTGTTGCTGTTGGTTGCCATCAAGTAGCTCCAACTTGAAGAGACGTCATACTTAGTAGAGTAGATGATCAGCAAAAATAAAAACAAAACAGGCAGACCCTCAACAAGATGGGTTGACACAGTAGCTGCGACAATGAGCTCAAACACAGCGATGATTGTGAGGCTGACGCAGGGGCAGACAGACTAAAACACACGTCATTTTGTTGCTGTGAGTCGAAATGAACTCCGTGCACCTGACAACAACAACTGCGTAACAGAACAAACCAATCCTGGCCCACTCCACCTTGAGTCCATAGCTGCAGCTGATGTGTTGATCCGTTTCCTGTTTCTCATTTTCATGGACCCTCCACTTTACCAACTATGAAGTTGTCTTCTTGCATTTTGTCTTTCCTGATGACATGTCCAAAGTGAGCAAGCTGAAGCTTCGCCATCTTTGCCTGTAAGGAGCAGGCTGTTTGTATTTCTTCTAAGACTAATTTGTTTTTTATTCTGGCAGTCCATAGTATGCTTAATATTCTTCTCCAACCCGCAGTCCTAGCCCATCAATTCTTCTGCCTTCCTTTTTCATTATCCAACTTTCATTGGTATATAAGGCTATTGGAAAGACCATGACTTCAGTTAGATACACCTTACTTTTAAGAGTCACATCTTTTCTTATTACTATTTTCCCGCTGCAATAGGTCCCTCTTTACAGATGAAGAATATGGAGCCCAAGAGAGGCTCATTCACTTATCCAAGGTCACACAGCTTATAAGCAGCAGAGCTGGGATTCGAACCCAGGCTGCTGACTACAGAACCCTTGCTCTTAACTACCATACTGTTTGTGGAATTAATAAATGAATGAGGTCCGTATGTTTTGCATACATGTGTGAGGACATGAATACACAGAGCACACTAACGTGTATGTGTGTGTGTACACTTGGGTTTGGAGAACTTCTGTGGCGCTGTAGGATAAACACTGGATTGTTAACTGTAAGGTTTGTAGCTCAAACCCACCAGTGGCTCCTCGGAAGCCAGGATCTCTGTGAGTCAGAACTGACTCGACAGCACTTAACAACAATACACTTGAGTTTATGAGTATTCGTCTTTGTACTTGTCTGTGTTTTTTAGGAGATGGGGGTAGCCTCAACCCAACCTAAATTGGGATATTTCCAGCCCAGGAGGATTGGGGAGGATGGGGAGGTGTCATATCTTCTTTGTCATTCTGCTGCTAACCAATGGTCCACAGTTCGAGTCCACCAACTAACTACTCCATGAGAGAAAGATGTGGCAGTCTGTTTCTGTAAAGATTTATAGCCTTGGAAGCCCATGGGGCAGTTCTACTCTGTCTTACGGGATCACTACGAACTGGTTTGGTTTGGAAGCCCCAGACCAACCCACATACTCTTCTTTGGGGTGTTATGCAAATGAGGACTTGGTCCTCAGCCTCTGACCAACTCCCCAGTCACTAATTAATTCTTCATTGAGATTCTCTCTGCAGCTAGAGTCTGGGGATGGGATCTGTGTGTGGGTGGGTAGGGATAATCAAAAGCCCGGTGTATTTATAAATCTGTCCCTTACTTGTGAAAAATGTCTATGAATAGAGGCTTCATAAAGATCATCTTATTCATAAAAATATGTCTTACCAATTCTTACTGCATAATAAAATAAAATATATATTGAAAATATGTCTTCGCCATACATTTATAAGGCTATGTATGTTCTGAAGTAAATATCTATAAAGAGAGTAATTGATTTGCCTTTTATTCTCCCCCTCTGGTGTCTCTCAGTCTCCCCTCTCTCTGCTCCTTGGTCTCTGCCTCCGTCCCTTAGTCCCCCCTCTCTGCCCCTTGGTGCCCCTCTACTCCACA
>NW_006408634.1:10192978-10264728 GCF_000296735.1 Chrysochloris asiatica | reverse complement strand
CACAGTCTTCCCTCTCTCTGTCCCTTGGTGCCTGCTCTTTGCTCCTCAGGACCTCTTTTCTCTCTTCCTCTCAGTTTTCCCTCCCCATTCCTCACCCTGGTGCTAAGTACCCTTTTCTCAGTCTTCCCTTCAATAGAGGGAGCTTGGGAAGCAACACACTTCACTTTTTAAGAAATGCTATTGTAATGAAGAATCGGCAACAAAAAAGCAACCTCCTTAAGATAAACAAGGGTAATGTGGCAAATTATTTTTCCAAAAAACTACCCTCCGGCTCCAGGATGAGGTTGTGTCTTGTGACAGGACCACAAGCAAGGGGACTACCTGGGAGGGTCCTCAGGACAGCCTCTCCCTGACTCCTGCTCCCCTCTCTGCCCTGTACCCCAGCCGGGTGGAAGAGACAGGAGTGGTGCTCTCCCTGGAGCAGACGGAGCGACACTCTCGCAGACCAGTTCATCGGGCCACGACCTCTCAGAAGGACACCCCCAGCCCTGGGAACCACCTCGGTATGGAATGGTCAGGCCAGGGTGGGCTGCCTTCCTGGGATGATTGCTTCAGGCTCTTGTCACCCTCTGCTCTAGAGCCTGCTATGGCTCCCCATTGCCTCCATCCCTCAGTTGATTCCCCTCTCCTACCTCTCTACTCTGTTTTCCCATTATCCCTGTAACTCTTGCAAATCTAACTTCCTTCCATCTCTTCCTTCTTCTCCCCCTAATGTGTCCCTATTTGTCCATTAAGGTCCTACTTCTCTTGCTGTTGCTGGCAGCTGGGCCTGGGTGTGAGAAGGGGATGGTGCTACCTCTTCTTTCTAGCATCGAGCCGCTTCTTTTTCTTTTGTTATCATTGTATTGAAATTTTTCTCTTATTTTATTGTAGTAAATATACGAGTACAGGTAACAAAACGCTTGCTACTTCATGAGTTGTCACATGTACATTTCAGTGACATTAAATACATTCATAATTTTATTCAACTATCACCCTTCCCAAATTTGGAGCCACTTTTTAACCTTAGAATCCCCTTGAGGGCTTGGACCAGCCCATTCATCTAACCTGCAGGCCCCCTACTTCTGTGCAGCTGAAACAACAGGGTTCAGCCATGGTGACGTAACAGTAAGTCTTCGGCTGCTAACAGAAAGATTGGTGGTTTGAACCCAACGGCGGCTCTTCAGGAGAAAAGACCTAGGAATCTGCCCCCATAAAATGACAGCCTAGGAAACCCAATGGGGCAGTTCTGCTCTGTCACACGGGGTAGCTGTGAGTAGAAAGTTTACTTAATGGCACCCCAAAACAACAGCTGTATTGTTTTTAAATATGGAAGCTCTACCACACCATATAAGGAGCTCTGGTAGCGTAGTGGTTACGAATCGGGCTGCGAACCTTAAGGTCAGCGGTTCGAAACTACCAGCCGCTCCGCGGGAGAAAGATGAGGCTTTCTACTCCCGTAAAGATTTACACCCTCGGAAACCCTGTACAGGGTCGCTATGGGTCGGACCCGACTCGATGGCACTTAACAACAACAACAACAACACCACACCACACCATATGGCTGTCTTTGTCAACTGGGTACCATCCCCTCCCTTCTCCCAGAACCCTCTGGGACTTTTCCACAATCTGACAACCAAAGGGTTAATACCTGGCCCAATAGGGGCCTCTCCAGAACTGTCCCGGCAGCACCTAGAATGGTTTACACCCTCTTTGTGTCCCATCTGTGGAATCCCGGAACTGAAATGTCTAGACTGTCTGTTGATATTTGGTGTCCATCCTGATTGGTGGTTGGAGATGTCAACTCTGGGGTTGCTAATGGAGGGCTGGAGTGGACCACCCCCATGTTTTCTTCACCTCTACATGTCCTGCAGACACTCATGGTCCGCGGATCCTGGCTTTCCTGCATCCCCCAGCCCTGAGCGAGGCTGCCCTGGCCGCTGACCCACGTCGCTTCTGTAGCCCTGACCTCCGCCGCCTCCTGGCACCCATCCTGGATGGGGTTTCAGCAGCCGCCACCCCTAGCACACCTCCAGCTGCACGGCGTCCCCAGAGCCCTCTTCCGGTAAGCAGTCCCAGCCACTGGATTCCTCAGGATCCGGACTCTCTTTGGCTTGAACTTGGACTCTCCCCAGCTGTGTAATGGGAAGGTTGGGATGAGATGGGACCTGGGGTTCCAGATTCTTCAATCATTACAATTTTAGAGTGTGGACCCCACCTGAGGTATTTGTTACAGATCTAGATTCAAATCCAGAATCTGACACTTATCAACTATGTCACTGTGGGCAAGTGAATTCTTCAGTTTCTTCACCTGTAAAATGAGGATAGTAACAAATGTCCTAGGCTGGATTCTCTAGAGAAACAAAGCCACTGAAGCTTATATATTATCGATAAAGTGAAATTTATGTCAAGGAAATGACTCAGACTGTTGTAGAGGTGGGCAGGTACGGAGTCCGGGGTCCGCCTACTAGGCTGGAGACTTCTTCTGATGAAACAAGATTGCAGGTCAGACAGCAAGCAGGCAGGTAAGAAAGCAGGCTGCTGGTGACTCTCAGGATCCACAGGTTAATAGAGCAGACCACTTGCTCAAATCCAAAGAACTGGAGGTCAGAGGATGAGCCAGACTGATGCATGATCCAGACCCAGCGACGATCAAACACGCTTTGCCTGAGCATCTGATATATTGGAAGCAGGCCACACCCCCAAGGAAGCTTCCTTTCAACTGATTGGCTGCTCATAGCAGAGCTCATCTTGGTGCCACTGAGAATCCTGGCTCAGTCAAGAAAACACAAAACTGTGACTATAACAAGTAACCACTTCATTGGTTGTTGTGAAGTTTAAAAAGGTCACTCATGGTCAAACATTAAGGAGGGACGTGGCCCCAAATAGGTGCTCCATAGGTTATGGAAGTTAACATATTTTTTCCTTTGACCTCAGAGGTCCGTTTGACCCCCACTCCTGACCCTGAGCTCAAAATGTCCAGACTATCTGACAGTTGACATCCCTCAGGCTCAAGACTTCTTAAAGTCTCCACTCTGTCTCCCCACAGGCTGATCTCCCCAATGAGTTACTTGTGGATGTGGAGAAATCACACAAACTCTTTGCCTCTGGGAAAGACCCTGAGGCAGTGGAGACAGATCTAGACATAGCTCAGGTAAGGAACAGGATGGAAACAATGGTCTTCACCTCTGTGCCTCTTGGGTTGACATATCTGGACTTGAGGAAAGGGTGGTGGAATCATTGGATGTGAATGGACGGCTGGATAGTTGGCTAGAAGGATCATTGATTCATGAGATGGATAATGGTAGCTAGATGGATCATGTTTAGACATTTGAATGAATGGATGAATACTTGGCTAGATAGTTGAATAGGTAGACCATTGGATGAATGGATGGATAGTTGACTAGATGGGCCATTGATTCATTAGGTAGACGATGATAGATGTTTAGATAGATACTTAGATGAATGTTTGAATGAATATTTGGATGGATGGACCATTGTTCATTGGATGGATGATGGATGGATGGATGGATAATTAATTAATGGACTAGACAGATCGATGGCAGTGACATAATGTATTAGTTATCTATTGATGTATAACAAATCAGCCCAAATCTTAATAGCTTATAACATTGATGACATCACACAGTTTCTGTGACAGGAACCTGGAGTCACCTGGAGTGGTTTTTTGCTCGGGGTCTTTCATGAGTTTGAAGTCAAGCTGTCAGCCAGGGCTACCGTCCTATGTGGCTAGAGAATCTGTTTCCAAGCTCACTCACGTGGTTGTTGGCAGGTCTCAGTTCCTTGCTGCTTTGACCGGAGGCATCAGTTCCTTACCACATGGACCTCTGTATAGGCTGAGTATCCTCACAGCATGGTGGCTGGTTTTCCCTAGAGCTAGTAATTTAAAAAAAAATAGGAAATCCCAATCCAGAAGATACAGTACATCACTTCTGGTACATTGTATTGGTCACACAGACCAACTCAGTACAGTGTGGTTTGTTGTTGTTGTTGTTAGGTGCCATCGAGTCGGTACCGACTCATAGCGACCCTATGCACAACAGAAATGAAACACTCACTGCCCAATCCTGGGCCAACCTTATAATTGTTGCCTACATAATACTAAAATGCAGAGAGAGATCATTGGGAGCCCCCCCATGATTCAAAATATTCATCCCCACCAAGACCTCCAAAAGTACCGCACCACACCCAAATTTAGCATTTACTTGTATCGTCATTTAAATCAGATTCAGGTGCACATGAAACTCTTCAAGTATAGCTCCTTTCAATTTGTAGGCCCATCAACTAGTGAGACAAATTATCTGCCACCCATATACCCAACATACAGTGGTGGGGCAGGCATAGAATAACCGCCGTAAACCCTCCTATCCAAAAGGGGGGAAAGTTGAAGCATACAGTTGTCAACTGACAATTTTCAAATCCAGCTGGACAAATATTGGGAATTTTTTTTATTAGAATGCCTTTCTTTTGCTTCCTACTAAAACATGGAGTTGTTCTCTGTGGCTCTTGGTTTTGCTTTCTAATTTCCTCATTCTGAGTCTTCCTTCCTTTCTCATAAAAGGTAATATATTTATAGCTGAGTGGTTTTCTCATCTTGTTTTGTACTTGTAGAAGTTACGTGATCCAAAGGCCTCTTTTCATGTTGTGTAACATCTGCTCCTTTCAGTATGCATTGGCAATGTCTCTGCTGATACCAATTCTCTTAAAAAACTTTGTAGGTCTCCTGTGAATGTTTTTGGAGTTCAACTTAATTAGACAAAAACCACACCCATAAATCTCCACCTTGGGCCGAAGTGACAATACCCTTCAATTTATTAGAAGCCATATGATTGACAGAGTCTGCTTAAACTCTTTGGAGAACCTTTGTCTGACTAAAGCATTGTCTGAGACACCACCTTTGATCTTTCTGAGGAATTTTACAACCACACCCTAGGTTTCATTGTTAGGTCATGCTTTCTTTACCGTAAGCTTCTTTGCTGACATGGTTTCTTAATTTTAGCCTCATTTACCATCTGAGAAAGTTGAGAATTCTCAAAGCTTTCGTATCCGAGTTCCTTCATGTTTAACAGTCTTCCTTTAGGAATCTCTCTTTCCTCTTGTCTTTTACTCTGTTTACTGTTGTTAAGTGCTGTCGAGTTGGTTCTGACTCATAGTGACTCTGTATAGGGTTTCTGAGGAGCAGCTGGTGGGTTTAAACTGCCGACCTTGTGGTTCACAGTCTAGCGCTGACCTTACAGTGCCACATAGCAAGAAGCGATTAAGCAACTCCTCCACCATCTGGCTGGGAATCTCCTTAGCTATAGCTTCTTTCTTTCTTCATAGGAGTTGTTGTTAAGTGCTGTCAAGTCGGTTCCAACTCATAGCTACCGGTGAGCTTGAACCGCCAACCTTTCAGTTCAAACTGACCTTGCAGTCCAGTGCGTATCCCACAATGCCACACCAGGACTCCTTCCATGTAGTTGTTGTTGTTAAGTGTTGTTGAGTCGGTTCCAGCCCATAACGACCCTGTACAGGGTTTCCGAGGCTGTAAATCTTTACGGGAGCAGAAAGCCTCATCTTTCTCCTGTGGAGCGGCTGGTAGTTTAGAACTGTTGACCTTGCAGTTTGCAGCCCGATTCGTAACCACTACGCTACCAGAGCTCCTTTTTTTCCATGTAGTAGCAGTTAATAATGTTGCTAAGCTTTCAACCACTACATGGATTGCTTTCTCTCTGGTTCCCAATAGCATGTTTCTTAACTTCCCTTGAAAGCCTTCACTGACAGCCTCCTCAGAGTTCCGAGTTTGACTGATAGTCAGTTCAAGGCAATTTACACTTTCCCTAACATGGTCTTCAAAGTCGTTCAGTCCCTGTCCAGTTCCAGAGCCACTCCCATACTTCAGGTTTTCCTTAGCACCCCACTCTTGATACCAGAGTCTGATGAATTAACTATTTCTAGATAACCAATTACCCTAAAATTTTACAACTTAAGACAACAAGCACTTAGTATCACACACTGTTTCTAAGGGTCAATGGATTGGGAGCCACATAGCTGGGTAGTTCGGGCTTGCGGTCAAAATGTCACCTGGGTCTGCAGTCATCTGAAGACGTGACTGAGTTAGGTGAGCCACTTCCAATGTCATGCACTTGGCTAATAGCTAGAGTCCTCTGTTTCTTGCCTTGTGAGTCTTTCACAGGGCTAGTCATGCATGATATGGCATGATATTCCCAGAGCAAGCGATCTGAGAAAAAGAGAGACAGCGTGAGACAGAGACAGAATTTTATAGCCTAATCTCGGAATCACACATCATTTTTTCCACACTATACAGGTCACTGTGGTAAGGGAGCCTTGAGGTACTTATTGGTGACTGGCTACCACCAAGTCCTTGCCCCCATTTTACAAATGAGGAAACTGAAGCTCAGACACCCAGCTGAGAAGTGGTAGAACGGGACTCCAGCCCAGGCCCACCCTAGCTCAAGGCTCCTGCTCTTAACCCCCTCCTGCCCTCCGCAGGACGTCAATGCTCTGGATTTGGAGATGCTGGCCCCCTACATCTCTATGGATGACGACTTCCAGCTCAACTCCAGCGAGCAGCTACCCAGAGCCCACCACAGACCTCCAGGGGCGGTCCCCCGGCCCCGTGCTCGGAGCTTCCACGGCCTGTCACCCCCAACCCCTGAGCCCTCTCTGCTGCCCCGCTGGGGAAGTGACCCCCGGCTGAGCTGCTCCAGCCCCTCCAGAGGAGACCCTTCAGCACCCTCCCCCATGGCTGGGGCTCGGAAGAGGTGAGCCACAGTAAAGGGGGGCTATCCAGGGACTATAGAAAAGACCCCTGCCCTCTCTTTTGCCCTGGCCTCGTATCCCAGCCTTACCAATAACTCTTCTCCTATCCTGACCTCTGCTTCAACCAAACCCATAGGATCCCAGCACATGCCGGGTTTGTCCCAACCTCCAAGTCTTTGCCTATGCTCTGCCACCCTTCTAGATTGCCCTCCATGTTTTCATTGTTCATCCAAATCCCACTGGCCATCCAGGGTTCTGTCCTTGGGAGTGTATTTATATCTGCCTGTTTCTGATTGTTATTTACTGCTGCCGAGTCGACCTGTACTTATGACAACCCCATGCACAATGAGACAAAATGGGGCCTGGTCCTGAGTCACCCCCATGATTGGTGCCTGATCAGACTGTCATTGTCCATAGACATTTCATTGACTGATCTTCAAAAGTAGATCTCTAGATGTTTCTTCCTAGCCCATCACTCAGCTGAAATCTGGTCAGCATCATAGTAACATTGCAAGCCCCCAGTGACGGAGTTGTCTGCACCCGATAAGGTGCAGCAGCTAGGAATGGAACTCCAGTCTCCCACATGGAGGGAAGAATTCTACCAGTGATTTACCAACCCTCTCAGGACTGCAGTAACAAAGTACCATGAAGTGGGTGGCTTGTGAGAACAGACATTTATTGTGTCAGTTTGGGAAACTTGAAGTCCAATATCAGGGTTATCGGCTCCTTCTGAGGGTTCTAAAGAAGAAGATCTTTCACACCTCTCCTAGCTTCTGGTGATGGCTGACGATCCTTGTCATTCCTGGTCTGTGGCTCTGCTTCTGCCATCACACCGCTGTCTTCCTTCTGCATTTCTGTGTCTGTCAAGAGCTTTGGTAGTGTAATGGTTACGAGATGGGATGCTAACCTCAAGATCAGCAGTTCAAAACTACCAGCTGTTCCTCAGGAGAAAGATGAGGCTAAGATGAAGCTGTCTGCTCCAGTAAAGATTGACAGCCTTGGAAACCCTATACAGGGTCACTATGAGTTAGAACCCCCTCCATGGCGCATAACCACCACCTCTCTTTTATAAAAGACACCTGCCATATTGGATTAGGACCCGCCCTACTTATGACCTCATGTTAACTGATAACATCTTCAAAGACCCTATTTCCAAGCTGAGTCACATTCCTAGTTGAATTCGGTATCTTTTCAGGGGACACAATGCAATTTATAACTCTGATCTGGTGACAGTTGTTGTTAACAGCTAAGAGAATATTGCTACAATGTTGGAGAAACTGTCTACAACTGGATTTCCTAACTCTTTGAGAATCTGATGAAAGCTATAGACTTCCCCCTGCCAAAACTTACAAATGCACACAGATTCAGAAGTTTGCACATAATTTCAGAGGGTCCACGTTCCCCTTCCAAAGACATTGGTGATGGTGGTGGTGGTGTGCCATCGAGTCAGTTCTGACTCATAGCCACCCTGCATAGGGTTTCCAAGGCTGTAAATCTTTACAGGAGCAGAAAGCCTCATCTCTCTCCTGTGGTGGAGTAGCTGGTAGATTCGAACTGCTGACATTGTGGTTAGCAGCCCAAGTCGTAACCCACTATGCTACCAAGGCTCCTTTCAAAGACATTGTATTATTAATACTCATGTTTTTATTCTCCCAGTTGTAGGCATGTGCTCATCTAGGCTCCAGAAGTAATCTCTTTACTATCCTTGTGAAGCATTTATGGAGACATCTTGGTGTCTTGCAAGGCTTCTAGCTTGAGGCTGAGCATATAGTAGTGGCTTAATAAATACTTATTAAATGAAGGAAGGAGGAATTAGTGAATATAGGCGGTGGATGGAAAGATGGGTGAGTTGGTGGGGTAGATGGATAGAGGGAGGAAGAGAGAGGCGGTGTGCAGATAGATGAACACAAGACAGATGAGAGATTGGATGGGTGAGTAGGTGATGCATCATCGGATGGAAGAATGAGACTATGGATTGGCAGATACTTGGACAGATGGATGATGTATAGGATAGACTGCTATGTGAATGCTGGATGGGTAATGGATGGATGATATGCAGATGGATGAATGAATGCTTTGGTGGGTGTATGAATAGAAAAATAAATAAGTGTTTGGAGAGCAAATGAATGCTCATTTCCTGCCTACGTTGGTACCCATACCTGTCCAGGTTTCCTGACTTGAGATTCCTGACTATTTTACTCCAGGACCCTGGCCCAGCGCCCAGAGGACGAGGACGAAGGAGTGGAACTACTAGGTGTGAGACCCCCCAAGCGTCTCTCCAGCTCAGAGCCCGAATACTTCCTGCTCCCTCCCATCAGTCTGGTATGTTTGGAGATTGGTGGGATTCTCTGGCCCTCCAAATTGAATAGGCTTAAAACTATTTTATAGATGGGAAAACCAAGGCCCAGAGAGGCTCAGGGGCTACCTAAAGGTCACATACAAGATCAGTGGTCCAACTAAGATTAGGGCTTTGATTTTCTGGCTCAGGTAAGAGATAGGAAAGGGCTTTGCAGTCCATTAAGCACACATAGTAGGTGCCTTCAATGTGCAGAACTCAGAGCACACAGCGTGAGGTCACATGCTGATGTGGATCATGCAGGCCAGCCTCTGTGGCATGGAAGAGGGGAAAGAAGGGGACAAGGAGAAATACATATAGGGTGTCTGGCACAAAGCCCTAACTAAAGTCTCCCCGTGGTGCCCTAGCCACTGCATCATCATCGTACCTACTTGGGTGTTGGTGATGATGATGATGATGATGAAGGTGATGGTATTAGAGATCTTCAGGCAAAACAAATAGGAGCAAGAGAGAGACCAGTAACACCATGCGCCATCCGGTTAACACTGACCCATGTGGTCAGAGAAGAGCTGCACTCCATAGGGTTATCAATGACTGATTTTTCAGAAATAGATTGCCAGACGTTTCTTCTGAGGTTTCTTTGGGTGGACTCAAACCTGCAGCCTTTTGGTTACTAGCCAAGTGTGTTAACCATTTACACCACTTTTAGATAATATGTGTGTGTGTTTCTCCAGGCTGATTTTTTTTCTCAGAAACCTCAGTTTTGGCACAAGGCCCACCCACATCATCTCCTTTACTAAGAATCAACTGTTTATTCACATTAATCACATTAACAAAATGCCCTCTAGCAACATCCAGCCCAGTACGTTTGACCAGACAGCTCAGTGGCAATGAACTTCACCTTCACAGTGGCTTTGTCCCCTCCTACAGAGTTTCCTCCTGGCTGGAGGACCAGCTGTAGGGAGTCAGCAAGATCCCAGCACCCACGTCTTGGACCTAAGTGAGTCCCTGGGTAAGTAGCAGCTTAGGTGTGCAAAGAGCCTGGGGCCCCCCTTTGTCCTGGGAGGTACCCCCATGGCTGGTTGGAGGCAGTGGGGGGCTTTCTGTGCCTGAAGGCACTTGGTGAGAACTAGTAGCCCTCTCTCCTCTCAGGAACATTGTGGGCTCTGCTGGGGAAAGTGAGGCCCTGGGGAGACATGGCTTACCAAGACCACACTTGTGGGTGGAGGCCAAGCCCGGACCCGAGCCTAGGTCTCCGGAGGCTACATATGATTATACTTTGGAGCCTGACCAGACTGGGGTTGCAGCTGCCTTAACCTCCTTATTCTTGGCTACCTTTGGAAATCTTTCTATTCTTGTTTAACCTGTTAAGTGCCAGCCAATCAGTTCCAACTCATAGTCAACCTGGATAGGATTTCTGAGGCTGTACATTTTTACAGGAGCAGAAAGCCTCATCTTTCTTCCACAGAGCAGCTGGTGAGCTCGAACCACCGTCCTTATGTTTAGCAGCCCAGCTACTCTGCAGGAGAAAGATGAGGCAATCTTCTCCCATAAAGATTTACAGCCTTGGGAACCCTATGAGGCGGTTCTACTTTGTCCTATCGGGGTCACTATGCGTTGGAATTGACTTGGGTTTTTTGTTTATGTTTTTTGTTTTAGATCTAAGCAAGAGTTCTGGTGGTGCAGTGGTTAAGCATTCAGCTGCTTACTGAAAGGTCAACTATTGAGAAAGATGTGGCAGTCGACTTCTGTAAAGATTTGTTGTTAAATGCCGTCGAGTCGGTTCTGACTCATAGCAACCCTATATAGGGTTTCTGAAGAGCAGCTGGTGGGTTTCATGGTGGTTCCTTGTCCAGTGCTTATCCTACAGCACCACACCGTAAAGATTTCAGACTTGGAAACCCTACGGGGCAGTTCTAGCCTGTCAGTTTGACTGTGTCCTCTAGGGTCACCATGAGTTGGACTCGGCTTGGCAGCAGTTAGATTTTAGTGGATCGTTTAAGCTCAAACATTACACTTCTCGGGACACGTTCAAAGACTGCCTCCCCACCCTTCCCCTTAGCTGGGGTCAGGTTCCCTCACTTTACACATTTCCCAGAGCATTTTGGGAAAGGCTTGTTTCCCAGAGCACTTTGTAATTATTATTACACTATTGAGTTACATATGGACTTCTGGTGTAACTCTGTAGGATAAGCACTGGACCACAAGGTCCATTTGAACCACAGGTCAGTGGTTCAAACTCACCAGGGTCCCTAAGTGTTGGAACTGACTCGATAACACTTAACAACATGTGTGTATGTGTTGTTATTTGATTTATTTAATTTGTTGGCTCTCTTCTCCCTAATGGTGAGCCCTAGGGGGAGGAGGACTGGGGGGTGCTGAGTCCAGGGATGCCTTGGTCTCTGCTCTTACTCTTCTGTGTATGTGAGGCCGGGCAGTGCCTGTCACAGAAGCTGTCCCCAGGTGTGTTTTTTGTTGTTAAGTACCGTTGAGTTGATTCTGACTTATAGTGACCCTGTATAGGGTTTCCAAGGCTGTAAATCTTTGCAGGAGCAGAAAGCCTCATCTTTCTTCCACAGAGCAGCTGGTGGGTTTGAACTGTGGATCTGGTGGTTATCACACAAAGCCAACTGCTCCCACTTTATACTCTCCCAGGCTTTATATAACCAAACCAAACCCACAACAACCATTGTGTTGATTCCAACTCGCAGTGATCCTATGGAACAGAGTAGAACTGGTCTTTAAGGTTTCCGAGTCTGTAAATCTCTACAAAGAGCAGACTGCCTAATCTTGTTCCTGCAGAGCAGCTGGTGGGTTTGAACCTGCAGACTTTCTGTTAGCAGCCTAATACTTAAACCACTGTACCACCAAGACCCCTTAAGCATCATTTCCCGATTTCCTAATTGATGCCCCCTACTAGAAAGTCCTCTGGTAGCGTAGTGGTTACGAATCAGGCTGCGAACCTTAAGGCCAGCAGTTCGAAACTACCAGCCGTTCCGCGGGAGAAAGATGAGGCTTTCTGCTCCCGTAAAGATTTACAGCCTCGGAAACCCTGTACAGGGTCGCTATGGGTCGGAACCGACTCGAAGGCACTTAACAACAACAACAACAACTAGAAAGTCCTGGTGTGGCACTGTGGGTTAATGCACCAGACTGCAAAGCCGTTTGAACTGCAAGGTTGGTGGTTCAAGCTCACCATCTGCTCCTCAGAAACCCCATCCAGGGTCGCTATGGGTCAGAACCAACTCGATGGCACTTAACAACAACAACAACTAGAAAGTCAGGTCCCCAAGGGCATGGTGTTTGTTGTGTGTCTTCATTTGCTGTGTCCCTAACACCTAGCATTGTGCTTGTAACTCAGTACCCTAGTGAGGGAGGGACGGTGATTAGCCCATGTCACTTAGGCATGGACAGGTGAAGTCACCTGGCCCAGATTGCACCGCAGTGTAAATAGCAGAGCCTGGATTCAAACTCAGGCAGCATGTGAGTGCCACGAGGGCACGTTTTTCTATGTGTTTCACTCATGCCTAAGGATAGTGTCTGGAACATGGCCTACGTTCTAAAACGATGAGGGGGCTTTAAACTGATTGTTAAAAACAAAAAAAAGGAAAGACAAGATAATAAGATTTTTTCCAAGAATTTTTTGAAGCCCTTTCATATTTGTTACATGAAAGAGGGACAGAGCAAACAGAAACATATACCAACTTGCCTTAAGGGATTTCTTAGCCACTGCCCTAAATGTCCCCACGACCTGAGGTTCAGAGAGAAAATCCAGCTTGCTTGAATTTCACTACTGTTTGTTATAGGTTTGCCTGTCTCCCCACCACACGTAGGGGAGATAGGGTTCGAGTGAGGATTCATCTCTGGTTCCTTTTCCATCTCCCTCACAGGCCTGGGACCCTCGCTGCTCTCTCTCTACTCAAATGAGGACACTGCCCAGCCCAGGAGCCACTTCCCGCCGGCAGCAGGCTTGGCCAAAGTCAACTGACCCAGCCTCATTTCCCCCTCCTCTGTTCCCCAAGATAGGACTTCACCACTCACACTCCAAGCTGGCAACCAACATACAGGATCAGGGTGCCAGGAGAGGGGTTCCCTCTCTCCTCTGAGTGCTCCTGCCCACCTCGGGCCTACCTCAGACCCTCCACTCCTCTGGCCCCCATCTGGGGGCTGTTTGGGGTGATCTCAGCTCAGTGACCTCTGAGAGGGGGCCCCCTGGCCTCTTCCTCCTCATTCTCTCAGGACTTCCCTTGGGGGTTCTTGATTTTTGGTTACCTCATTATCCTTTTCTCAGACTCTCTTGGCTTTATTTGGGGAGAAGCTAGAAGATTGAGGGGCAGATCTGTGTTTCTGGGCTCTGGGGTAGGTATTGATCACCATAATAATGTTTCTTTCACTCCATCTTTCTTGTATTATAATTATTGTTGTGGGGTTTTTCTATGGCTTTTAATTGCTATGAATTGCTGGGGGTCATAAGAATGGGGGACCCTCATCTTTCTCCCTCCTCAGGTGCCAGTGGGGGTTGTGTCTGGACCAGGACTTAGCCTGAGCCACTTCTGATTGAGTCCTCAGACTCCAGTGCTACATCAACTCGGCTTTCCCTGCCTCCCCATTCTGAACATTCAGTTGTCCGTGGCCTCACCTGGATATTGACTTCATTCATAGTCTTCCTGTGCCAGGTGAAACCTCCAACTCCTGCTGCTTCCACACCACCCAGCCTCCAGCCTTCCCTGTTTCTAGACTGTTCACTTTAGACCTCTCACCCTCCAAACCCCTCTGATTCCAGATCTGCTTCTCCAGCGCTTTCTTGTTCTAGACCTCATACCTTCCAATGATCTTCAGAATTGTCTGGTTCTAGGTCTCACAACCTCCAATCCCTTCTGGTTCCAGAACCAATGACAACCAGATTTCTCACATTCTAAATATCATTCTCTGACGGCCTCTGTTTCTAGAAATTCCTCTAGTTCTAGATCTCACAACCCCCCTGCTCTGATTTCAGGTCTTATGAGCTCTGGTTTCCACTACTTCTGTATCCCATAATCCCAAGCTTCCTGTTGATTTGAGAAATCTGGTTCCAAATCTAGACTTAATTTGTAAATATTTTGGTTCTAAATATGATACCCAGCGCATTCTTCTTCAACTCTATAGTCAAAACTTGCTTTTTCTTGAACTGCAAGGTCAATTCAAGGTTGGCAGTTTACAGGGTCGCTATGAGTCAGAACTGACTCAATGGCACTTAACAACAAAGTGAGTCTTAAGTATGAATCTTATAAATAGTTCTTCCAGAATCAGACATCATGCTCTGGTTTTCTTTGGTTCCTGGGAATGGCGCAGGAACAGGCAGTGTTATACATTGGGTCGCTATGAGTCGGAACTGGCTCAACAGCATCAAACAAACAATAATAACAGCAAAAACAAACCTCATGACCACCATTCACTGGTTCTAGACTACCCACCCTCTACATCTTACAACCTCCAACTCTCTCTGATTCCATATCTGGTGATCTCCCATTTCTTTAGTTGTAGAACTCAGCCACTTGTGTCTTCTGATTCAAGACTATATCCTATAACAAACCATAACTCCCTCATTCCAGATCCTATGACTCCAAATTACTCTTGTTCAAGAATTCAGCCTTTCAGCATCTTTGGATTTTAGATCTCCACCTTATAAACTTCTGTCATTTGAGTCCTGACAATTTCCACTTGTATTTTGACTCCAAACAGTGTCTGGTTCTAATGCTTGGTCTTTAAACTTTTTCTAATTCTAGTACTTACTCTATAAATTGCTCTGTTTCTAGGCCTCACAGTCTCATCATCCTCTGCTTTGAGATCTAAATTCTAGTGGTTCTAGAACTTGACTTCCAAATGCTTCTAATTAGAGATGCTAAACCTTGGCCTATAAACTCTGGTTTCAAACCTTAGAACCTCTAACTTCTTGATTCCAGACCTCACCCTCCAAATTGTATTCTGGACTTCCAGTCAGTCTTAGCTATTTAGTGTAGTGCTTCAGGATAATGCACTAGATTGCAAGGTTGGTTTGAACAACAAGGTCTGCAGTTCAAACCCACCAGCCATTCCTCGGAAACCTTATACAGTATAAGTGGGAACCATCTTGAATGGTACTTAACAACAACAACATAGCAGAGATACCACAAGTGGGTAGCTTTGTTGTTGTTAAGTGCCATTGAGTCGGTTCCGACTCATAGTGACCCTGTTTAGGGTTTCCAAGGAGCCGCTGGGGAGTTTGAATTGCTGATCTTGTGGTTAGCACGCCAGTGCTTATCCAACACTGCCACAAGAAGCAGAAATTTATTTTCTCATTGTTTAGAAGGCTAGAAGTCTGAATTTGGGGTGCCGGATTTAGGGGAAGGCTTTCTCTCCTTGCCGACCCTGGAGGAAAGTCCTTGTCTTGTTCATCATCATGTTACTTGACATCTTTAGTCCTCCACCTCTGCTTCCTAATTTGTTTATTTCATCTCTTTTATATCTCAGAAGAAACCCTACACTAATCCTGCCTCATTAACATAACAAAGACAACCCATTCCCCTAGGGGATTATAACCACAGGCCTAGAGGTTAGGATTGACAACACATATTTTGTCAGGATTATGATACAATTCAAGGAGTCCTGGTGTGGTGCTGTGGATTAATGTCCTGGACTGCAAAGTCAGTTTGGTCGGCGGTTCAAGCTCACCAATCCCTCCTTGGAAACCCTATACAGGGTGGCTATGGGTTGAAATCAACTCAGTGGCACTTAACAGCAGCAAGACACAATCTTACCATAACACCATCCCATTTAACTGTGTCCAATTTCTTCCCTCACGCAGTCTCATGTCTTCCCTTCTCAGATCCCTAACTTCTGCTTAGGACTTCATATCTGATCTGCTCTTTTCTCAACTTTATGTCTCTACCCTAGAGCCCCCTCACCCAGTCCTCCAGACATGACACTCACCTTTACTTTTACCCAGATGTCTGGGAGACCTGGGGCTCGATGGCCTCCTTTTGGGGTTCAAAGTCCAGAGACTTCGCCAGCCGCTGCATAGGCACACACACAACCCTGTCTGCATACTGCAGTGTGGGGACAGAGACCAGCACTTGGCTCTACACCACCACCTGTGTATCCTCCTTGCCCCCAACCCCCTTTCTACACTGGTGCTACTCCTCCTGGCGTCTCTCCCACAGGAAAAGGCCTCCCTCTCTCCGTCGGATACACCCCATTTTTGGAAGGCACTGCCCACTCTGTTTAACCAGGGAGTGACCCATCCAGATTGGTGCTATAATGGATGAAGGGCCTGACCTCTCCCTTCCTCAGGGGATGATCCTGACCTTCAATGGTGGGAACTGTGCTGGGGGAGGAAGGGGAAGGGACAGGACCAGCCATGGCTGGCTCTGAAATCCACTGATGTTCATATTTACCATAAAGACCTCGCCTTGGTAGGCACCAGAGCTCTGTGTGTTGATTCATCTGTGGGGTTTCTTCAAGGTGTGTGGGTATATTGGGTGACTCATTGTGTATGCCTGTGTGTCACTGTTACTTCGTGACTGTGCGTATGTGTCTGAGAGAGAGAGAATATGAATGAATTCATGTATCTGTGTTCTTATGTGGGCTGCACCCCACAGCCATCTGTCGGTTTGTCTTACTGTGGTGGCTTGTGTGTGGTTATGATGCTTGAAGCTGTGTCACTGGTATTTCAGATACCAGCAGAGTCCCCCATAGTGGACAATTGTCAGCAGAGCTGCCAGGCTAAGACAGACTAAGAAATAAGGCTGGACATGGTCAACCATTTGAGATCAAAATGGCAGCATTTACACCAGTATCTGTCACTTTACAACTGACAAAGTTCAGAAGGGTTAAGAAAGAAGGAGGATTGGAAATGTCAAGGTAGACATTTTGTAGCAAGGAAGGGAATGATTAACTTTTCAGTCTAGGAGCAGAGGTCCCTGGGACCATCAAGGGAGAAGAGCAGAGAGTGGGGCCCTACCCAGAGAAGCAGTGATGCCTGAGATGGAGGCAGAGACGATGACGTGGAGAGATGGAGCAACTGAGGACTTTAGACCCAGAGAGGGAGAGGGGCTGTGTGCTGACGGCCGGGGGGCAGGCTTGTAGTGTATACCCTTTGGTTGGGTGATGATGCATGGAGGGGATTGTAATCATGGCAATGAAATATATGATAGGATGAATGTAAAACTAATGTTCTCCCATGTAAACTGTCACATAATTCACAATAAAACATTAAAAAAAGAAAGAAGGAGGAATGGAAACAGGAAGCACAGGGAGGAAGTGGGATGAGAGATGTGTCCTTGTGGGGATTGCAATTAATGAGGTGAAACAAAATATGTATGAATTGTTTAATGGAATACTGATCTGCTCTGTCACAATGAAAAGCCAGTTCACAATGAAAAGTTAAAAATAAAATTACTTTTTAAAGATCTGTTAATGGCATTCTGAAAATTAGCCAATGGAAACCTTACGGTTCACAACAAAACATTCAACGTGTTTGCTTTGGATACGTCATGAGAAGGGGTCAGTCTCTGGAGGAGAACAGAGGACGTCATATGTGATGAAGTAAAGAACATGCAAGGGTGAGACCCTCAGGGAGATGGATTGGCATAGTAGGCACAAAATGGATTTAAACATGGCAGTGATTTTGAGGATGATGCAAGACTGGGTGATGTTCTGTTCTGTTGTACATAAGGTTGCCATGGGTTAGAGTCAATTCAATGGCAACTATCTGTGCCTAGCTATCAAATTATCTATCTGTCTACCTATCTGTTCATCCATCCATCCATTCATCATCCATTTACCATCTATCATCTATTTATCATCATTATCTGTCATCTAGCTGGACTCCTCACTTGGCGCTGTAGGATAAGCACTGTACTGAGAACCACAAGTTTGGTGGTTCAAGCCCACCTGCCACTTCTTGGAAACCCTATTAGGATCACTATGAATCAAAACCTACTTGATGGTACTTAGCAACAGCCTTGTCTGGCTATCATCTATTTACCAGATATCTGTAGCTATTATTTATCATCTGTTTATCATTGATCTATGTCCTGATGTGGTACTGTAGGATAATGCACTGACCAAAAAGTTGGTTTGAACTGCAAGGTCAGCAGTTTAAAATCACCAGCCACTCCTCTGAAACCCTATACAGGGTCTATGAGTTGGAACCAACTTAACAGCACTTAACAACAACAAATCTATCATCTGGACTTCTGGTGTGGCGCTGTAGGATCGGCACTGGACTGAGAACTACAAGGTCGGCGATTCAAACCCACCAACTGCTCCTTGGAAACCCTATACAGGGTCACTATGAGTCGGAACCCACTCAAGAACACTCAGCAACCATCTATCATCAATCTAACTGTCAGCTATTAATCATGTGGGCCTATGGAACTTGTATATTTCTGGATTGTCATCCTGTGTATATATACAGTGTGTGTCTTTGTGACAATCTGAATCTATGAGGGCAAGGAAGGGGACTGGAATTCTTTCAATGTGTGTTAATATCTGGGTGAAATTATTTTGTCTTCCATGTGTTTCTGGTTACTTTAGGTTTCTGTATTTCCTAAGTGTAGGAAATGTGATTTTTTTTTTTTTCAGGGCTTCACAATGGTTTGAACTGGTTCAGTCTTGGTTGATGCAGTAAAGACAGGATAGACCTAGATTTTAAAAATTTAGATGAAACAGAATGATACCCAGAATGGGAAAAATTACAGATGGAAGTCCTGGAGTGGGAGACTTGGAAGAGGCATGGAGAGCCCTTTCAGGACTTGAAGCAGATTTCCTAAGGCCTATGGAGAGCAACACACATTCAAAGCAGAATGGTTGGCTGCCATCTTTGAACTGGACACTTTTTCTGTTAATTTTTTTTTTTAATGTTTTATTGTGAATTGTATGGTAGTTTACATGGGAGAACTTTAGTTTTACATTCATTCCATCGTATATCATCTCATTGCCATGGTTCCCTTCCATGCATCATCAACCACCCAAAGGGTATATCCCAGAAACACGCTCCCTACACTTCCCCCTCCTCCCCACAGTTTTTGGCCCACAGTCCCTTTCCTTATGGGTCCAAAGTCCCCAGTCGCTTCATCACTCCACATCATCATCTCTGTCTCTATCTCAGGCATCTCTGTTTCTCTGGGTAGTGTCCCGCTCTCAGCCGTTCTCCGTTGATGGTCCCAGAGGCCTCTGCTCCTATCCTGGAGAATTAATCACTCCCTTCCTTGTTACAAAACTTCTACCTTTGCATTTCCAATTTTCTGTTAAATTTTGTTCCTTTCTTAAAAATTTACCAATTTTTTTTTATTGTGGAAATATATCTATAGCACTGTTATTTCTAACTCTGCAGGTTAAGATATTTGGTTGCTATGCAACATGAAAACTCTTCCTGTTTCCTAAGAGTGAGATGAAACATCTAGCAGGGAGTTGACTGATAATTTCTCCCGCTTCAGTTATGGTTTTGCTAAATCCACATAGACAGGGTCCCTATGGGTCGGAACCAACCTGACAGCACTTAACAACAGCAGGTCCACATTTTGTAGATTTGGGTCCATTCCAGTTTTTCCTTGCTAGCCTGACTGAATTGGGAAGACCCTGTTCGGAGCTCTGGATTTTTTCCGTGTGTCTGGGAGTGTCTGGAGGAACCCTGGTGGCGCAGTGATTGCTAACTGAAATGTCTCTGGTTTGAGCCCATGGGAGAAAGGTCTCATGATCTGCTTCCACAAAGATAATTGTTGGGAAGTACTATTGAGTTGCTTCCAACTCATAGCGACCCTATATAAGGTTTCCAAGGCTTTACATCTTTGCGGGAACAGAAAGCCTCATCTTTCTCCTGTGGAGTGGCTGGTGGGCTCGAACCGCTGACCTTGTGGCTCAAAGTCCAGTGCTTAGCATATAGAGCCACAATGCTCCCCGTGCTCCCCTTTAAGGCTCAGCTAAAGGAGCTCTGGTAGCGTAGTTGTTACGAATCAGGCTGCTAACCTCAGGATCAGCAGTTCGAAACTACCAGCTGTTCCGCTGGAGAAAGATGAGGCTTTCTGCTTCTGGAAACCCTGTACAGGGTCGCTATGAGTCGGAACTGACTCCACGGCTCATAACAACAAACCTTTATGACAGGGTCTTTTTCCAGCTACCAAAGCTGAAAAAAACACTCCCTCTATCACTCTGAATTCACTATTGTGTTTTATTTTCTTAATTACCCCAATTGCTTCTTTGCTGTTTCCTTGCACTAAACTTCAGCTCCATAAGCACAGAGACCTTTATTTTCTCATTCCTCACTCTATCTCAGTCCTGCAATAGTGCTTGGCACACCATGTTGTTGCTATGTGTCATTGAGTCAGTTCTGACTCATAGCAATCCTGTATAGGGTTTCTCAGGAGCAGCTGGTGGGTTTGAACCACTGACCTGTAGTTCCCAGTCCAGAGTTGATCCTCCAGAGTCAGACCAGGCAGCCCTAGGAAACTCTATGGGGCTATGTTACTCTGTTCTATGAGGTTGTTATGAATTGGAAACCACTCAATGGCAATGGGTTTGTTGTTGTTGTGTGCTGTGGAGTCAGTTCCAACTCATAGCGACCCTGTACAGGGTTTCCGAGGCTGTAAATCTTTACGGGAGCAGAACGCCTCATCTTTCTCTCATGGAATAGCTGGTAGTTTCGAACTGCTGACCTTGTGGTTCGCAGCCCGATTCATAACCACTACGCTACCAGATCTCCTTGGCAATGGGTTTGGGGTGTGTTTTATTTGGAGTTGGGGGAAGGGGAGAGGATGTCTTTGTAGATAGAAACCCTGGTGGTGCAGAGGTTAGTCACTCAACTGCCAACTGAAAGGCCTGCAGTTAGAACTCGCCAGTTATTCAGAGGGGAGAAATGTGACAGACAGTCTGCCTCTGGAAAGTTTTGTTGTTAAGTGCTGTCGAGTTGATTCTGACCCATAGTGACCCTATATAGGGTTTCCCAAGAGCAGCTGGTGAGCTTGAACAGCTGATCTTGCAGTTCAAAACTTTACAGTCCAGGAAACCCTATGGAGCAGTTCTACTTTATCCTGCAGGGCTGCTGGTTCAGGGCAGTGGGGTGGGTTTAGGTTTCGGTGTGAGGTTGTGGGACACTTGGAGTCCTGTTGTAATGCTGCAGGTTAATGCACTGGACTGCAAGGTAGCTTTGAACTGAAAGGGCAGCAGTTCAAATTCACCAGCTGCTCCTTGGAAACCCTATACAGGGTTGCTATGAGTCAGAAACGACTTGACTTGACAGCACTTAACAATAACAACAATGCAACACTTAATTTTGTGGGTCTGTGTGACATAATTCTCTGTAATGAAGTATGTGTGTGCAAGAAAGAGGTTGTGTGTCTGCAGACTCAAACATGGACAGGTGTGTCTGTTTCGTCACATCTCTCTGCATCACCCTCATCATAAGCCTTCTCTTTTGTTCCAAAGGAAGAAATCCACTTTCAAGCCTTTGTACTTGCTGTTCCCTCCGTCTCTAATTCTTTTGCCCTGTCCTCACTTGGCTAGCTCCTGTTCATACTTCACATCTTAGTTCAGACAGTCCCTCTTCCGGGAAGGCTTACTGGCTTGCCCCGGCTGGATGAGCTCCTCCTCTGGGTTCCTATAGTTCCCAGAGTGCCTCCTGGTTACAGCACTAGACACTCTGCCCCACTCTAGGTATTTACTCTGTGTTAGGCCCACAATCAAATGATTTACATACTTATGTGATCTCATCAAGCCCTCCCTTGAGGTGGTGGTGGTGGTTTTTAAGTGCTATTAAGTCGGTTATGACTTATAGAAACCCTGTGTAGGGTTTCCAATGAGCAACTGATGGAATTGAACTGTTGACTTCGAGGTTGGTTGTTATTGTTGTTAAGTGCCGTCGAGTGGGTTCCAACCCATAGCAACCTTGTATAGGGTTTATGAGGAGCAGCTGGTGGGTTTGAACCACCGACCTTACAGTTCAAACCGATCTTGCAGTCAAGTGCTTATCCTACAGCACTACAGTGGTTGTTGTTGTTGTTAAGTGCTGTAAAGTCTATTCCGACCCATAGCGACCCTGTATAGGGTTCCCAAGAGGTGGCTGGTGAGCTCGTACTGCCGACCTTGTGGTTCAAACCCACTTTGCAGTCTAGCACATTAACCCATTGTAAAATGTAGTCACCTCCTGGGATGCTGTTGGCTGGCTGCGCTTATGGGAGGGGTGGAGCCAGGCTGGCAGGATAGGAAAGTTTGGGGTAGGGCAACTTGTGCTTCCCGGAATGGAATCAGAGCTGAGCCTTAAAGAAATGTCATTACTAATGTTTGGCTTGGGTAATGGCTGGAGTCTTGGAGGACGGACTGTTGTTAAATCAATTCCATCTCAGAGCAATTCTGTATAGGGCTTCCAAAGAGCAGCTGGTGGATTTGAACTGCTGGCCTTGTGGTTAGTAGTCCAGTGCTTATCTTACAGCACCACACCAGGACTCCATGGAGGGTGGGAGTGAGATGAGGAGATGAGAAGTGGAGATATTAGGTTCTTGGGCTGTGAACCACAAGGTCAGAGATTCAAAGCCACCAGCTGCTCCTCAGGAGAAAGATGTCAGTCTGCTTCCATAAAGATTTATCTTGTAAACCCTATGGGGCCAAGCGCGGTGGTTCATACAATAAGCACTGGACTGCGAACCATAAGGTCTGCAATTCAAGACCCCCCAGCTGCCCCGAGAGAAAGATGAGGCTTTCTGCTCCCGCGAAGACTTAAAGCCTACAGGGACTCCACAGCACTTAATAACAAAACCTCTGGGCAGTTGCTGGACTCTGTCCTACAAAGTCTCTATGAGTCGCAATGAACTAGATGGCAGTGGGGTGGTGTAGGTTTTCCCCCATGGAAGACTGCTAGTGGGTGAGATCTTGTGACATGCCACATGGAGGGTACACTGGAGGAGGGAGGCTCCACACGCAGGCGGGCAGAAACTGTGATCTTGGGAGATGATGCAAAGACAAACAAGAATGAACAAGATTTGGAAAGCTGAATACGTACTGGTCAGAGAAGGAAGATGGGGCAACAAACAAACTTCGAGACTTGTTCAGGATTTGGGGTTCTAGGGCACCCTTAGTTAACTTAGAAACACTGACTCTTCGAGGTTGAAACTTGACTTTGAGAAACCTTAGTTTTCACAGAGGGGTAATTGAGGACCTAGTGGGAGGGATTTATTTAAGATTACACAGGTAATTGGTAATAGGGCAGAGGTCCAGCTCCGACTTCTCCTTGGACACTATCGAACATTGCTGTCACACCCGCCAAAGGAATTTGCAACCCACCCACAAACCCAAAGGGATTCGGTGAAATCCCCCTTTAAGACACCCCTCAACTCCACCCCGCCTCCGAAGAACTTTTCCGGTCTTGGAAGGTAGTAGCTGCGGGGACGTGGCCACGGAGGCCCTTTCTTCCCGCCCGCCTCATTCGCGTTGGTGCATTGTAGCGAGGGGGCCGTCTGGGGAACCCTCTGGTCACCTTGTCCTCCGCGCGCTTACGGCGAGAGGCCCTTGCGCAGGCGCGCAGAATGCTCCTTCGGGGCCCGCGCTTTACGACACTTGTGCGGCAGCGGCGGTGGCAATTCGGCGCTCCTTCGCGACGGTTCGACCGGGTGCCGCTGGCTGCCGTTGCCAGGGTGGGGGTCGCTTTGCGGCATGGCGATGGCGGAGGGCGAGAGGACTGAGTGTGCTGAGCCCCCCCGGGACGAGCCCCCAGCTGATGGCGCTCTGAAGCGGGCAGAGGAGCTCAAGACACAGGCTAACGACTACTTCAAAGGTGCGCCTGGCCTGGAGGGGGCGAGTGAGGTTGGAGAGCGGCCCAGGCCGAGGGGTGCCGGGGGCCCTCGCGGAACCATGGCAACGCGGAGCGGCAGCCTCGGCGCGGGGAAGGCTCTACCAAGTGGTCAGGCGTGGGGAGACCCAGGGTGGGCGCTACCAAGGGGACGACATAGGGAACCTCTGAGAGAAGGGGAGAGTACCAAGAAGTGACGTACGGAGCGGGTGCTACGAAGTGAGGAGACTGAAAAGGGTGCGACCGAGGTGGAGCGGGGAGGGGGACGGGGAGGAGGGTGCTCCCAAATGGTGAGCTCTAGAGAGATGTCACTCTGTGTTGAGACCTGGAGAGGGCGCTACCAAGTAGTGACAAGTGGCGGGGGAGTGAGGGCACCACCACGGAGGGAGTCCTGGGGTGGGCGCCACCAAGTGGGAGTTGGAGGGATACCGTCCCCGTAGATTAGGGAGGTGGGGGAGTGGGGAAATGGTTATTATATGCCGGACAGAGAAGTAGATGTGGGGTGTCCTGGGGAAAAGGAGGTATCAGGGGACCTGGGAGTACACATGGGGTATGACTTAGCATCTTAGGAAAGAGATGTGGGGACACCCAGTCATTCCTTAACTCAACAGTTCTTTATTGAGCACCTGCTATGTGCCAAGGATTGTGCCAGACTCAGGATATAGCAGCAAATGAGACCGAAGAATCCTTGTTCTCTTTCAAGTTGGAATTTTTCAGGAGATCACAACATCCAGTCAACACAAGCAAACCAAACAACACACAAGTTGTGGTGAACACCTTGGAAAGAAAACTAACAGGGTGCTGAAGTAGAAAATAAAGTCTGGGGGCTGATTTAGGTAGGGAGACCAGGGAAGACCTCATCGAGGAGGTGGCAGTGAAGTTGAAATTCAGAGCAGAATTGAGTGTGTTCCAGGTGGATTGGAGCAGCATGTGCAAAGGCCCTGGAGTGATCAAGGATGGGCTGTTGGCTGGGTGGATACTGGTGTGGCTGGAGCTTTAACAAGTTAGGGGGAGAGCTACTACAAGATGAAATTAACACAAGGATCAGAACATTCAGGGTCGTGTAAGTCACTGCAGAGACTAGGTGGGATGCCACTCAGCTACCCAAGAGGAGATGTTGAGGATGTAAATGGCCTGGACAGGAATTTGGGTGTGAGCCATCCATGGTTGGAACCGGCCACACTGGAGATGAATGGGCGCTAGGATGGCACCGTGATGGTGTAAGAGAGCAGGAGCAGCCAGTGAGGTGGAAGGAAACCAGGAGAGAGAGAGGTAAGGTAGCTCAAATGCTGAAAGAGGAGAGTGCTTCGAGGAGGAGTAGCAGCAGGTGCCCTCAGTCAAAGGCCGCAAAGCAAGGACTGAGCATTGACTATTGAATTTGGGTCCACAGACACCAGCAGTGACATTGGGAGCAGTTTCTGGAGCGTGGGGGAACTGCGACTGTTGACAAGTGTTTTGCACTTGTCAGAGCACAGACAAGGAGGGTAGCAGGAAGGAAAAGTAGTGTCAAAGGAGGCTTTTTTTTTTTTAAAGGACTAGCTAGTAACCAGTTGCCATCAAGTCAGTCCCAACTCAGCGATCCCATGTGTGTCCAGGTACAACTGGGCTCCCCAGGATTTTTAATGGCTGACTTTACAGAAGCGGATTGCCAGGCCTCTCTTCTGAGGCACCTCTGGGTGGCCTCAGACATCTAACCTTTTGGTTAGCAATTGATTGTGTTAACCACTTATGCCACCCAGGAACTCCTGGGAGAGACTTAAGAGTATGATCTAGTGGGGCAAATTGGTACTGCAGGAGAGGAGGAAGACATGCGGCATTGGAGCCCTGGAGAAGTTGGCAGGTGGGGGCCGGGGGTAGTGGGTAGAGAATGGATGTAGAGCTTCGTTGGGAATAATAAATGGATTCCAAATTTGCAAAAGTTTGGACTTTGGTCTGACTGGAACGGTGAGTGGGAGGCAAGGCCTGGTGAGCAGTGAGACCAGAGGCAGAGCTTTGGCTCCAGGTCGATGTCGTCTGAGGGCAGTGGGGAGCTAGGGAAAGATCCCCCAGCTAGTGCACAGAGTGGGCACAAGGGTGAGAACCAGCACCAGCAGGCCAGAGCGGGACTAGTGGATCAGTGAGAGGTGGGGATGCTGCTACCAAGATGGAAGTGTTTCAGAGAAGAAAGGGGAGGGGTACTCCAGGTGGAAGAAACTGGGTGGCTGAGGATCACGGCTAGGGGTCTGGAGGGTAGGAGGTGGGAGTCAGTTATAATGAGATTGCAGGGAGGAGGCTGAGAACCTTGAGGAGCTAAAGGCAGGTGTCTGAGCAGAGAAGGCCCAGGGTCATGTTTGTGCTTTAGCCCCTTACTGCTGCCATGTGTGTGGGGAGTGGGGGAGCAGGACTGGAGGCTGGGAGACCTGGGAGGGGCAGGACTGAGAACTGGGGAGGCCTGATCTGGGCACAGCTGTGGATTTGAACTGTCCGGGCTCTGAGCTGGCAGGATGTGGTGACTGCTGGGCTTTGGTAGTTGAGGCTTAGGAGGTGACCAGGACCAGCGAGGCCCAGTCTCTAGCTGAGATTAGTGAAGAATTCTGGGCAGCAGTACACCTTCAGGAGGGACACCAGGTCTTCCAGCATCTGGAGCGGGCCCTTCATAGCCAGAGGTGCCTGGCTTTGAGCTGGCATGGATGAGGATGCCTGACCCCTTGGTGGCTGGCACGTAGCAGCAGGCTCAGGGCCTCTGGGGCTGTGGGAATAACCATAAAAAGAGTCATTACAGCTCACCTTAATTGAGCCCCTGCATCCACCAGGACCAGGTGTACCGCTTTGTGTAATCGGCCCCCAGGCGCTGGGAGGGGCCGGAGCAGCCCGCTTGCTTTTATGGAGGAAGCTGAGGCGGAGAGAAGTGAAACTGCTTGCTCAAGGTTAGCGTGTGTGAGCTGCAGGCCCCGGATATCCCCCTTCCTCACCACGTGCTCACCTCTAAGGTTCTTACCCAGAGCCATCCTGTCTCAGGGATGCAGAGGACCCTTGCCCCAGGCTGGGTCCCCGTTGTGAGCTCAAGGGTCCCCTCTCTGAGTCCATTCCAGAAGCCTTGGCAGGGGGCAGAACCTGTGACCCGACTCAGGTGCCTGTGATACCTCTCTTCCCTTTCCCCTGGGCCTCTGCCCCTATCTGTAACTTGGGGACAATATATGCTGTGCTTGGCCTCTTACTAGGCCTTCCCCCGCCCCCCAGGCTAAGAGTGTGTGGAGAGGAAGTACACTTCTTGGAGAAGAGCCCTGGCTGCCTGGGTTCAAATCCTGTTTCATCCTCTTAGTCAGTGTGTGCCCCCTGGGCAACTGACTTCACCTTTGTGCCTTGGTTTGTTTGTAATCTCAAGATGAGAAGGGTCCCGAGAATCCCGCGTGTCCGGATATTGTGGGCAGGCATCCCTCACGTTATGTGTACGACATCAGATCCTTACTGTATCTTTAAGAATTTGTAGATAAGTTGGAACAGGTGCCTATGATTCTAATTTGTTGTTGTTGCTAAGTACCATTGAGTCAGTTCTGACTCTTAGTGACCCTGTATAGGGTTTTTAAGGAGCGGCTGGTGACTTTGAATCACTGACCAGGTGGTTCAAACTGACCTTGCGGTCCGGTGCTTTATCCCACAGCACCACACCAGGACTCTTAAGAGTCTAATTTGGTGGTGGTGGTGGTGTGCCGTGGAGTTGGTTCCTACTCATAGCGACCCTATATAGGGATTCTGAGGCTGTAAGTCTTTGCAGGAGCAGAAAGCCTCATCTTTCTCCCATGGAACCGCTGGTAGTTTCTACCTGCTGGCCTTGAGGTTAGCAGCCCGATTCATAATTACTAGGCTATTGTTGTTGTTAAGTGCCATCGAGTCGATTCTGACCCATAGTGACCCTGTATAGGGTTTCCAAGGAGTAGCGGCTCCTTGAACTGCCGACCTTGCAGTTCAAACAGCTTTGAACTCATTAACCCACAGCGCCACACCAGGACTCCGAGCGAATCACCAGGCTACTAGATCCTATTTTAATGAAAAGAACTCTTGGTGGCGCTGTGAGTTAGGTGTTGAACTACTGACCTCAAGGTCAGCAGTTCAAAACCACCAGCCACTGTGCAGGAGAAAGAGGAGGCTGCTGCCCCTATAAAGATTTAGTCTTGAAGACCTTACAAAGCAGGCCTCCTCTGCCCTATAGGGTTACTATGAAACGGAACCGACTTGATGACAGTAGGTTTTGGGGTTTTAGTGCAAGAAGGCGCTATGGTGGCTCAGTAGGTTAAGCATCGGGCTACTAACTGGAAGATCAGCAGTTCAAACCCACCAGCGACAGCACTTTGAAGCCTTTTCCAGGATTCAAAAGCCACACGTGCAGCAAGTGAAGGTGATTGTGGGTGATGAAGAATCTGTTGCCAATAAGGGATTGGTTTGTTTCCAGGTGAGGGCGAATTTCTATAAATAAAAAGGAGCTCTGGTAGCGTAGTGATTACAAATCGGGCTGTGGCTGTGAACCGTAAGGTCAGCAGTTCAAAACTACCAGCTGCTCCACGGGAGAAAGATGAGGCTTTCTGCTTCTGTAATGATTTACAGCCTCGGAAACCCTGTTCAGGGTCACTGTGAATCGGAACCCACTCCATGGCACTTAACAACAACAATAATGATAAAGGGCAAGTAGGAATTGTCTGTAAGTTGGGCATTTGTAACCTGAGGACTGCCTGTATTTCTCCTGGGGTGGAGGTACATGATCCAAGGCCCTCTAGTGCCCCTCCCTTGCCTTCTTCCTCTCATTTGATTGCCTGTTCCCTCAGCTTGTAAGTGTTTGCTGATTACATCCTGTGTTGAAGACACTTTTCCTGGGCCCCTCTCCTCAAAAGGAGAGGCGGCAGGGCCCACTGTGGTTCCGTTCTTCAGAGGGGGCAGCCTGCCGAAGTCTCCTCAACAGAGCTGGGTGGGGTGTCAGGCTCCCTGCCTTACGCCAAAAGGCCACTCAAGTAATAGCTGGCCCATCCAGCGCACTCACCAGTCAGGCTCTGAAATATAGCCGAGAAGCCGAAGGCGTCCTTGAAGGTGCCGGCATTCCTGGGGGGTGGGGGGGAGAAGGGATAAGAAGGGGGCTCCCACCTTTGCCTGTGTCTGGGAAATTCCAGACCCTGCCCTCTTGGGGCTCACAGTGCTGAGGGTGGTTGCATACCCATTCCTTCCCCGGGACAGCCCAGAGCAGGCAGAGCTAGGATGGGACAGTCCAGAGGGGCACCTCACCCAGCAACCTGAAGGTCAGGGGAGGCTTCCCGGAGGAGGGGGCATCTGAGCCATTTGAAGGATTGCCAGAGGTTAGTCGGGCAGAGAGGATTGCTGTTACGTTGTCCTGGCTTCGTCCCAGGGTCTGGCTGTGCTCCCTTCTCTAGTGTACCCCTCCCATCTGTCTCTTCATTCACGAAACTCAGGACTTGCTTCACCTGGCTGACACCCCCACCCCCGCCCCATCCTGGAGGTCTCAACTCTGGTGATCCCTCTGGGCTGTCTGTCCTGTAGACTCTGGGTCGTTACTTCCAGGGACACAGCTGACCCCACTGCTGGACTGGGAGCCCTGGGAGGGCAGAGACGGCACCTGGCTCTCGTAAGTGAAGTGTCTGCTGAGAGTGCCGAGCAGCCAGGGGGCTTGGAACCTGGGATGGGTGCAGTTAGATCTCTGCTGCCAACTCCTCCAGGCCCCCTCTCAGCTTCTTCTCAAACCTGCCGCCCACCAACCCTACCCTCTGATCCTTGGAGACTTGGTTCTGGCCAGCCTTTGATGATGGGCCCTATTCCTTGCCTCCCTCCACTCCTCCGCCCCCGCCAGGTCTGGGACCACCACTGTGTCTACATTGGGCCCTGAGTCAGGGCCAGAGAGTGGGCGCATGATGAGTGAGCGAGTAGACAGGAGATGGAGGAGAGGAGGCCTCCTGACCCCGGTCCGTCGGTCGGTCGGTTGGGAGGCTGTGCAGGTGAGTGGTTGTAGATGAAGAATGAATGCCGTGCACGAAGCTGAGGCAGGGACTCAGGGAGACGGGTTTACAGCACTATCTGCACTCTGGGGGCTCACAGTGCAGATGAGGAGATTGGCCGTTCTAACACCCGAAAACCCGGAGTGGATGGGGCTGACCACGGGGAGAGTCTGGAGGGTCCATGGGGGACTTCTTCAAGGAGGGGATCGAATCCAGGTGGAACCAGGCTAACAGAGAGAAGGGGAAAGGCCGGCAGCTCCAGGGTGCCAGGGCGGGGCCTGTGTGTGCACCTGAGGCTGGACTGTCCAGGCTGGCTGGGGGAGCCTGAGGTGAAGTTGGAGAAAACCAGTCTGCTCTACTCAAGGGGGAGAGGAGGCCTTCTGAAGGAAGGGGTGTTTGCTGGCTGGCTCCACAGTGCCCAGGAAACCTGCCTTCCTCCTGGGATTCCCAGAGGTAAAGAGAGCGCCCACGCGCCCCCCAGTCACAGTGCCCTGCTCGGCTGCTGCAGCGTCTCCTTACTCATATTGCTGAGTGCAGGCTGCCAACAGGTGTGAGACACTCTCTGATCCTGACCCCTGGATGTGGCCTGAGTGGGGCTCTGGGGCAACAGTTGGGGCAGAAACCCCCCTCCCGACCCCGCTGAGCCCCTGACCTCACTCAGGCTTCTAGGGAGACAGATTATAAACAAACACAAAAAAGCAGGTTTCTGCGGTGATGATAAGTGCTGGGGAGAACGATTTAATGGGGTCAAGGGTGGGAGTGTACATTTCAAGCAGCATGATAGGAGCAGGACTCTGACATGCAAGTCCAGGGAGGGCTGGTCATTTCCCAAGGACACAAGCTAATGAGGGGCAGAGCCAGGGATAGAGCCCGGGCCACTACCCCTATCTCGGGTCTGCATCTGTGCAGAATCCCTGCCTGCCACCTGCTGTGTGTCCCCCAAGTCCAGGTGTTCCCTCTCTGAGCCCCAGGCCCCCATGTGGAGAATGGACTAACGCAGCTTCTCCCCAGGTTCGGTGAAAGGACTCATGGGCTGAGAACCCCTCATGGTACCTGGTACGATACCACAGTTCTGTGATCCAAACCAGTTTCTGGGGCTGCCCAAGCTTTGGTGCCCCTGCCTGTCAAGTGGTCGCATGGGAGGGGCCCATGCCTGAGAGACCTGGGAGGCCTGTGATAATGTGTGATTCTTGCGGTCAGGATGTGAAGTTCAAGGCACAGTGTCACTCTTTTCAAATGAAACCTGACCGTTTCCCCTCGGCCGGACATCACTGCCATCACTCAAACCCTCTGCACTTAGCCACCCATGTCCAGGGCCCCTGGGAACTGCCCGGCCAGTCTGTCTGCCCTCATCTTCCACCCGCCCCAGCCACACCAGGCTGACATTGAGCACCTGCCTGTCCTGTTCTCTCTCTAGTCAGGAATGCTTTGTTTCCCGTCTCTGTACCACTTCTTTCGGCTGTCTGCCAATGTTGCACCTTCTCCTTCCTCTTGGCCCTGCCCTTGGACTTGTTGGCTTGTTTGGGGAGCTGGATCGTCAGGGGACTCAGGAGCTCCTGACACAAATGTGCCTGGTTCACCTCTCAGTTCTGCCCACATGACCTCTTGGGGTGCAGGGAGGACTTGGGGAGACCTTCCTGAAGTCCTGAAAGGAGCTCTGCCCAACTCAGGGGTGGGGTGCTTACTGGAGGTTATAAATGGCGGTGGTGGGCATGGGGGCTGGTTCTGGGGCCTAGGATTTGTGACCAGGCCTGAGCTAGGATGGGGCAGCTGGGATGGGGAAGAGGGACAGCCTGAGGAGTCATTTCTGAGCTCAGCTGTGGCCCTCAGTTTTCCCATCTGTGTAGACGGGTGTCTGGGTCAGCGCCCGGCCAGGGCCTGTCCTTACTAGGAGATGACTGCCCTTTTTCATGTTGCCTCTTCCTCCTCTCCAGCCAAGGACTACGAGAACGCCATCAAGTTCTACAGCCAGGCCATTGAATTGAACCCCAACAATGCCATCTACTACGGCAACCGCAGCCTGGCCTACCTGCGTACCGAGTGCTATGGCTACGCGCTGGCCGACGCCACACGCGCCATTGAGCTCGACAAGAAGTACATCAAGGGCTACTACCGCCGGGCCGCCAGCAACATGGCACTGGGCAAGTTCCGGGCTGCCCTGCGCGACTACGAGACGGTAAGCTGGGGTGCCCAGGCTGGGCAGGCGAGGGAGGAAGGACAGAGTGAGGAGGCCCTGTGTGTGTCCACTCACTGCTCCTCCAACCGATGCCCTTGACCACCGTTTCCTGCTGTGTGACCCTGGACACACTGCCCAGCCTCTCTGTGCCTCCTGTCATGCAGGCAGCAGTAGGAGCTGCCTCTCAGGTAGCAGGTGAATGAGCTTCTGTGTTTCCAGCGCTCAGAACAGCATCAGGGGAGCAGATGTGCAGGGCCCTCCTGGCGGGGCTTACAGCTCGGTGGCCTTGAGGCAGTGGGGTTGGAATCAGATACAGCCTTCTGCTGTGGAAGACGGCACACAGGGGGCATGGTTGTGTGGCCAGCAAGGCGGGGTCTCTGAGCGCAGCTGGGTCTACCTGGCCGCCGGGCAGCTTCTGATGACAGTGCTTACAGTGTGCCATGCCAGGCCTGTTTTCAGCCCTCCGTGGGGACTGGCTGGCTGCGTTGTTGAAGTGATACTGAAGCTAGCAGAGCCCCGTGAGGTGGGTGGTTACTACCCTATGAGATGGTTTATCACATACTCCTCTCCCCAGTGTACACGTGTGCAAACGAAGGCACAGGGAGGGGACACACCCAGCTGCTACCTGGCAGAGCTGGGATTTGAGTGTAGGCAGCCTGCCCGGAAGCTGCTGTTTCCCCCACTTAGCAGGGGTACAGGACGAGTGCCCCATCAGTTTGCTGAATTTTTTTTCTGCCCTCACTGCTCAGAGCCTCCCTCCCTCTCTCGTCCATCCCTTTCATTCCTGGGGAGCTCTGAGCAGTCCCCATGGTATCTGTGGGGATGGGGGAATCTTATTGCAGGCCAGTGTCCAGCTGGATGGAGATGTCGAGGGCAGTTTTGAGAACAAAGGGCAAGCTGGAAGGGAGGTGCGGGTGACCTCTGCAAGGGCTGGGAGGGGAGCAGAGTTAAGTCCTTAGAAGCCTGGGTTCTACAACCTAGCCCCTTCCACACTGGCCCTTGGCTGCCTCCTGGGTCATCTCTGGGGCTCCTCCAGTGACGTGTGAGTGTAGGTCACAGAGGCTGGAGGGCTCAGGAGAGAAGGTAATGTGTAACCTCACAGGCCAGCTCTGGGCTGAACGGGGCCAGAGCTGAGTGGGAGGGAAATGGGGGGCAGGAGGCAGAGGAGCCCCAGGATGGGAGGCTTCTCAGCAGGACTGGAAGCAAAGTTGCCTCAGATAAGCAGCTGGGGTTCTTTTCACAGCCCTGGGCCTGATCCTGGGGCCTCGTAAGGTATGGTCTGAGGCTGCTGGTCTATCACAGCCAGCTTGAGGATGCGTTGGGGTGCTCCTCAGCTCTTTGCCAGGTAGACCTGCCCCCCTAATCCCCCCCACCTGTTTCCCTGTGAGCGTCCTCCCAGGGGCATCAGGGAGCCTCCATGTAAGCCTGTAGTCCTCACCTGGTTCTGTCCAGCCCACAGCCCAGCCTGACCACCATCAGCAGCCACCAGATGTCTGTCTGTCTGCCTATCTGCATCACCAACCCTTCTCCACTCTGACATGTTTTGGGCCAGGACAAAGGGCTGGTCCTTAGGTGGCCCCCTGCCTCCACACACCTGGGCATCTACACCAGGTTTAGAGGCCGGCTTATGAGAAAAGCTGAAACTTCATGGAGGACACATCCGGGCCCTGTCCCATGTGACCAGGAGTGCGCAGAGCTAAGAGCCCAGGCTCAGGTGTAGGGTTCCTCCGATGGGCCTGGATGTCTTCATGGTGTTCGCTGTGTATCCAGCTCTGCTGTGAGCTCGTCACACTCACTAGCAGACCTCAGAGATGCTGGGGGTTTGCTTCCAGACCACTGCTGTGAAGCGAGTTGTGTGCATTTTCTGCTTTCCCAGCACTTAGAGTAGCTGTTTCCACAATGCCGTCCCCTGTTCGGGTGCAGTAGCATTGTGGAACAAGTCTGATGTTGGAGAATGACTGAAGTGTTACAGTGCCATGGAATGAGCCTGTGCTGTTGGGGAAATGGTGCCAATGGACTTGGTGGATGCAGGGTTGCCACAAACCTGCAATTTGTGGGAAATGCATCATCGGCAAAGTGCAAGAAAGCGAGGGGCTCATTCAACCTGTTACACGAGAAAGACACCCCAGCTGGGAAGTGGCAGGACTGAGACTTGAACCCAGGCCTTCGGGCTCCAGGGTCCATGCCTTTAATCCCTAGTGGGCTGTGGGGTGCATTTCATGGATTGGGATCAGCACTTTGGTCTTGAGCAAATAGACTGATCTGAAAAACCAGGTGTTTCGGAAAGTGCAGGCAACACGTTTGGTGGCAGAGCCTGCTCTGAACTTCCTCGGGAGAAAGATGAGACTCTGCTTCCAAGATTTAAAACCTCGGAAACCCTATACAGGGTCGTTATGAGTTGGAACCGATTCTATGGTACTTAGCAACAACACAGCCTCGTAGGGCGACACAGTCCATTTTTAGAAACCTGACCGGGTCCTGCTTTATTGCTGCTGTCGCTGCTCTTGTCCCACATTGTCATTTGGCCTCAGCTCCCACCCCAGCCCGCAGCCTCTCCAAGAATTAGGCTGCCTCAGAAACAGAAACATGAGTCCCTTTAGCCCCTGTAACAGGTAACAGTGTGGTTCAGGACAGACCTAGCCCAGCAGTGTTGGGAACTGCAGCCTGGGTGCCCAGAGGGGGGCGCCAGAGGGCTCTGGCCCTGGGGTTGTGGAAGAGCTGGAAGTAGAAGTGAGGTGTTCTGGGTAGGCCGGAGGGTAAGAGGGAGGTGATGAATTCAGAGAAGGTGAGTTCTAACTGATTGGACCTTATAGAGGGTGGAGTCTCATGGGCAGGGCCAGGTTGTGGTTTGGACTTTATCCTGGGTGCCTGGAACACACATTGGGGTAGGACAGATGATGCCTGGGGCCGTCTGCCCCCCTTTCCCCAGATGCCTCACAAGGTGGGATGGTCTGATCTGGGCCTGCTCAGTCAGGGAGGAGGCCTGACGGCCTGTAGTTACTCTGCCTATTCCACTGGTTTTCTCTGCAGCTGCTCTCAGGGAGGAGGCTGGCCTGTGGGTACTTCATGTCTTCCTCACACCCCTTCTCAGGGGGAAGCCGGCCTTCCCTTACCCAGCATCCTCCACATACCCACCCCCCTGCCCAGTCACACCCGCCAGGGTTTGCAGGGGCCTACACAGACTTACCATTAGAGATGCCCCCACCCCAGGAACACCATTCCTGGCACCTTATCTGCCTCCTAGTACAGGACCTGTGGAGCAGGTGTTAACAGGTACAGATGACTAAACCTAGGCTCAGAGAGGTGAGGTAACTTGTCCAAGGTCACACAGCATGTGGAGAGCTGGGCTCTGATTTTTGCTGAAGGTCAGAGGGGACAGGATCCCCGATGGAAAGGGGTACTCTCCTTGTACACGTACTCCCTGTGTCCCAGCCCTATGTGGATGTGTGGATGTGATCCACTAGACAACCCACAGAGGAGGTGATGTGCAGAGCAGCTGGTATGGCCCCATTTAACTCTCATTGCAACCCTCCAAGGGAGATACTGTCACAACTCCCACTTTACACGGGACTGAGGCCCAGAGGTGAACTCAGCTGCCCCGCGTCCTCAGCTACAAATTGGCAGAGCTGGGGTTTGAACTCAGGAGGCCTGACTCTCTGTTGGCCCGCATCTTCACTTCTCCACAGGAGGAAGTAGAGAGAAGGTGTGTGTCCCGCCTCTTCTGAGGTGGGGTGAGGGACTGCCCCCAGTCAGTGCTGGCTATGAGCCCCTATTCTGTGAGCACCAGGCCAGCCCTGAGTCCCTTCCATAATCCTCCCGGTAGCCCTGCAGCTGGGGCCCACTGCCACTCCCATTTTGTAGAACAGGGATGGGGACCGTCCAGCCCATGGGCCATACAAAGCCCACAAAATCATTTGTTCTGGCCCTGCCAAAGCAACTGTAGTTCCAAGCCATCACGTTGTTGTTGTTAAGCGCTGTCAAGTCGGTTGCAACCCTGTATATGGTTTCCGAGGAGCGACTGGTAAGCTTGAACTGCCAAAATTGTGATTCAGACGACTTTGCAGTCAATTATTTTAACCCACAGTGCCATACCAGAATTCCATATTGTTGTTGTTATGTGCCGTGGAGTCGGTTCCGACTCACAGAGACCCTGTACAGGGTTTCAGAGGCTGTAAATGTTTACGGGAGCAGAAAGCCTCATCTTTCTCCCACAGAACAGCTGGTAGTTTCGAACTGCTGACTTTGCAGTTCACAGCCCGATTCGTAACCACTACGCTACCAGAGCTCCTTAGAACTCCACATTGTTGTTGTTGTTGTTGTTAAGCGCTGTTGAGTCGATTCCAACCCATGGCGGCCCTGTATAGGGTTTCCAAGGAATAGCTGGTGAGCTTGAACCACCAACTTTGCAGTTCAAACGGCTTTGCAGTCTGATGCATTAGCCCACAGCACCACACCAGGACTCCTCAAAACTCGACGTTAGGGGTGAGTTAATTGTTTGACCAAACATAGAAGGCTAATTTTTTTTTTATGGGGAAAAATACATATATTTTACATGCCTTGGTTTTGAGCACAAGTCGAAAGTAAATGCAAGTTCTCAAATCTGCCTTGCATAATCATATGCTACATACTGACTTGAAATGTCTGAACAGAATTAAGAAGAAAAAAGAAATCTGTTCGAATGCTCACAAAACTATGAAAATATCAAATGAAATCATTGGACACAAGAGTTATTAATTGAATAGGATGAACAGATAAAGAAATACAAACTTGGACATCAGACCTATGTAGTTGCAAATTAGTATGAATATCTAACTTCCTCTTCTGCCACTCGTCTCTCAGTTTGTTGTACTTTGGTGGCTTGTGTATTGCTGTGATGCTGGAAACTATGCCATCAGTATTTTTAATACTAGTAGGGTCATCCATGTTGGGCAGCTCTCTGTTGAGATTTCAGACTAAGACAGAATAGCAAGAAGGAGAGACTAGCTATTTCTGAGTATTTTGTCACTGAAAACCTTATGAATCACAATGGAACACTGTCAGCAGCAGCATATTGAATACTGAAACTTAATGACGAGCACAGAATATTGTCAGATATGGTCCTCAAACTGACATCTTTGCTCTTGAACATTTAAAAGAACTCTTTTGCAACAGACTTGTCTACTGCAATACATCCTTTGATTTATTGATTATTGCTTCTATGAGCATTGCGTGTACATCCAAGCAGGATGAAAATTTTAACAACTTCCAACATTTTTCATTTATCTTGAGGTTATTTATTGGTCCAGGAATTAAGATTTTTGCTTTCTTTACATTGAAGGCTGTAGTCTTTGATCTTCGTTGTTGTTGTTAAGTGCTGTTGTGTTGATTCCAACCCATAACGAGCCTGTATAGGGTTTCCAAGGAGTGACTGGTGAGCTTGAACTGCCAACCTTGTGATTCAAACGACTTTGCGGTCTCACGCCTTAACCCACAGTGCCACACCAGGACTCTTGAAGGCAAATTTTTAAGTTGCTAGGAGTACTGATGTGGCATTGTGGGCTAATGCATCAGACTGCATAGTCATTTGAGCTGCAACATCAGTGGTTCAAGCTCACCAGCTGCTCCTTGGAAACCTTGTACAGGGTTGCTATGATTGGGATTCAACTCGATGGCACTTAACAACAACAAGTTTGTATGGCCCGCAAAATGATGTTATCAATTTTGGCAGAAACGGTTCCCCACCCCTGCTATAGAAGAGGTACAAGGGTAGTGGCAGTAGAAATCTTGCCTTCCATACAGGAGACCCGGTTCGATTCCCAGCCAGGGCTCTTCACGTGCCAGCACTGCCCACCTGTCAGTGGAGGCTGGCATGTTGCCATGACGCTGACCAGGTTTCTGTGGAGCTTCCAGACTCCGGCAGACTAGGAAGAAAGGCTTAGTGGGCTGCTGCTGAGAATCAGCCCCTGGAAACACCATGGGTCACAACAGTTCCACCCACTCCCGGTCTCTGTGGGATGGCGCAGGACCAACAACGTTTTGTTGTTGTGTAAAGTCGCTGTGGGTTGGGTTCAACTCAGCAGCCACCAACAGTACTAGACAAGGAAGCTGGGACTCCGAGCTGGCCCTTTGGATGAGACTGGGCTATTAACTGTGACTTTGGACCTGACTCCCACCCCCTTGGCAGTGATAATGATAATAATACCAGGAGGTGGGCTCCCATTGATCCCAGTAAGGCAGCCGGCGCCATGGTGCTCAGACCAGGTGGTTTTTATTTTAAGAGTGGTCGGCGCCACGAGTCACTAAGAGAGTCACTAAGAGCGCTTGCGTGGATGGACTCCCTCCATCCTCGCGGCAGCTCTGTGCGAGCAGCACTGAAACGGGGCGGGGGGCTCAGGCACCTGCCCCTGAGGTGAACGGGGGCGCGGGGAGACTGGCCTGGGCACTGATGCCTCTCTGCTACCGTTCCATTGCAGGTGGTGAAGGTGAAGCCTCACGACAAAGATGCCAAAATGAAATACCAGGAGTGCAACAAGATAGTGAAGCAGAAGGCCTTTGAGCGGGCTATTGCAGGTGACGAGCACAAGCGCTCAGTCGTGGACTCACTGGACATCGAGAGCATGAGTGAGTCCACACGCCTCCTGGCCTGGGCCCCCACCATCTCCCTGACCTCTCCCCACCAGCCCATCCATAGCTCCTCACTAGCCTCTGGGCCACCTGCCCCAGTTCCCAGCAATAGCATCAGCCCCTGGGACCTCCCGGGTTGGATTCACCACTGGGTGCTCTAAGCAGTCCTCAGTGGGTGACAGTTATCCACAGATGATTACTGCACACTACTACATGGTGGGCGCTGAGCAAGGTGCTGGAGCTGGGAACCAGGCAGTGCCTGCCCTCATGGCGCTATCGGAAGGGCCACATCAGCCAGTCGAGGTGTCATTGCTTCAGAAGCAGACAGTGAGGAGGACTGCCTGTCTGCCCTGCCCCTGGAAGCCAGCTCCCTGTGTCACATCCTCACGATGGCCGTGCCACTCACTCTGGTTCTTCCTCACACCAGCCATCGAGGATGAGTACAGCGGGCCCAAACTTGAGGACGGCAAAGTGACAATCACCTTCATGAAAGAGCTCATGCAGTGGTACAAGGATCAGAAGAAGCTGCACCGGAAGTGTGCCTACCAGGTAACAACCCTGTCAGGGATTAGGGGGCGCGCCTGTCCAGTGCTACAGACACCTGTAGCCCCAGGACAGCAGAGCGCTCAGAGCCTAAACTCGGCCCCAAGAGCAGGCACTCTCTGAGACATTGGGCACCAAGCCTTAGTTTACCTGATAGCAAAAGGAAACGAGAAAGACGGTGGCGGTCGCTGGCATTTGTTGAGTGTGAGGTGTGCTAGACACCACATGGAGGTGTTCTCAGCAGTTTGGTGAGGGGACAGGTACTGCTGTTTCGCAGGTGCGGGACAGAGGCAGGGGGGCAGAGGATGACTTGCCCAGGGTCAAAAATTAGATGACAGAATTGTTACGTGAATTTGAACCCAGATCTGTGGATGCTGTCCCTGCAGATTGATTGTGACTTGGTGGCCGATCCTGCCCCTGATAGCCCCCATGGGGACAGTTAGTCGGGGCTGCTTGAGACCTGGGCTCTGTGTCCCATCTGGGTGAGATCATCTGCTGTCTGCTGCTCTCACCTGTGGGTTGGTTGACAAGCAGGTGGCATCAAGGAACATGGCCAGTGGTAGGAGAGGAGGTAGGGAACCAGGACCCAGATGGCCCATTCTCTGGTTGTGTAGCCATGGGCAGGCAGCTATACACCTCTCTGTGCCTTGGTTTCCTCCTCTGAACAATGAAGATGATCCTAGCATCTCCACCTAGAGTGGCTGTAAAGAATGAGTTTAATCCATGTCAGATGCATAGAGCAGGAGCTGGCACCTACGTAATGTTCTCATCTGGTTGGCTGTTCATGGTGACCATGCTGATCAGGACCAGAGAAGAGGCACACCCAGATTTTCTGATCGTTTTTAATTGAACTATGGTTTATAGACAGTCAAATGCATATATCTTAAGTGTTTGGCTAGATGAGTTTTAACAGTTTTATATACCCTTAGAATCATTGCCCAAAGCGAGTTACAGAACATTCCCGTCTTCCAAAAAGTTCCCTTGTGCCCATTTCCAATATTTTACCACCATACAATTATTTTGCCTGTTCTTGAACTTCACATAAATGTCATATAAAATTTACATTCTTTTTGTTCCTGGCTTCTTTCACTCAACATAATGTATGAGCAGTTCATGCATGTATGTTGCACGCTGTATCAATAGTTCATCCTTTTTCACTCCTGAGCAATAACCCCTTGCTGATGGACATTTTCGGTTTTTAGCTTTTATAATAAAGCTGCTGCAAGCTCTTTGTACAAGTCTTTTTGTAAACATTTCTCATGGATAAATAAATTCCTATGAGTAAAATTGCTAGATCATAGGGTAAGGAGCTCTGGTAGCGTAGTGACTGCGAGGCGGACTGCAAACCTCAAGTTCAGAAGTTCAAAACTACCAGCTGTTCCTCGAGAGAAAGATAGTGCTTTCTGCTCCTGAAAAGATTTACAGCCTCGGAAACCCTGTACAGAGTCTCTATGAGTCGGAACCGACTCCACGGCACACCACCACCCTCCCCCACCTGGGTAGATGTGTGTTTTAACTTCACACATAAGAAACAATTAAGAAGTTAATTCCAGTTGCTCCATAACTTTATCAACGTTTGCTATTGTCACAGTTTTCTATTATAGTCATTTTGTTGTTGTTGTAAAGTGCCATGGAGTCGGTTCCAACGCATAGCCACACCAGAACGCCTTATTAGTCATTTTGTTGTTGTTAAGTGCCCATGAGTTGGTTCTGACTTATAGCGACCCTGTATAGGGTTTCCAAGAAGCAGCCGGTGGGTTTGAACTGCCAACCTTGTAGTTCACAGTCCAGTGCTGATCCTACAGCACCACACCAGGAGTCCATTTTAGTGGGAATAAAATGGTATCTCATTGTGGTGTTTTTCTTACTGTGATTTTAATTTCCATTTCCTTATTAGTCTTGACGTGGTGCTGGTGCTGTAGGATAAGCCGGCAGTTCAAACTCAGCAGCCGCTCCTCAGAAAGGCTGTACAGGAAAGGTGCTTAACAACCACAATGATTATGAATTGGGAGCTCTGTGGCACCATTAGCATAGCACTGGCCCGCGGATTAGCATAGCAGCCACTCTGTGACTCTGCTCCTGCAAAGATTTCAAGCCTTGAAACCCTATACAAGGTCTGTATGTAACGGACTGGTCGGCACTTAGCGACAACAGTAACTAATGTTGAACTTTCTCATGTGCTTGTTGACTGTTCATGTATCTATGGTGAAGAAGTGTTCACTCATTTTTAAATTGGGTTCTCTGTTTTATGTCGGTTTGTGGGATTCTTTACTTGTTCTAGGGAGCTCTGGTGGCACTGGGATAAGCATTGGACTGCTAACCGCAAGGTCAGCAGTTTAAACCCATTTTGTGGGAGAAAGATGAGGCTGTCTGGCCCCCTTGAAGATTCAAAGTGTACAAAATCCCAAGGAGCAGATAAGGTCAGAATCTGTGGGATTGGTTTGGCATGATCATATGTGCTAGCTGTGATCCTTTGTCAGGTAGATGCATGTATATCTGTGACAGTCAGTGAATGAAACCAGGCACAAAGGTAATCTTGTACAAGATTTCTGTGAAGTTCAAGAATAGGCAAAATGAACATCTCCTAGTATGTTGAGATTCATTTTCAAGTGATGTCCTTTGATGAGTCTGAGGCTGAATAAAAGCGGTTCCTACATACTCAGTACGGAGTCCTGGTATGGCGCTGCTGGTCACTCAGCTGGACTGCAAAGTCAGTTTGAACCACAAGGTCGGCGGTTCAAGCTCATCAGCCACTCCTTGGCAGTCCTATACAGGGTCGCTGTAGCTTAATAACAACATAGTCAGTGTGACTGAACTGCGATGTTGAGCTTGGGGGTTTTTGTTTTTTAGTGATTGTTCTAGGGCAGCCCTTCTCAACATGGGTTTTCTTGAGGGAATTTCATGCCCTTAGACATTCATTGTAGGCAATGAATTAACTTGTCTCCTGTGCAATCCTATACCCTTGGAGAAAATGAGAAAATAGTCACTCAAAATGTTTTCTTTGGGGCTTAATTATTTCTAGAAATTGCAACATGCAACTTTTAATAGATTAATATATGGCATGTTACTTCATGACAGCCTGGGGTGGCGCTGTGGGATAATGCGCTGGACTGCAAGGTTGGTGGTTCAAGCTCACTAGCCGCTCCTCAGAAAACCTCTACAGGGACACTATGGGTCGGACTCGACTCTATGGCCCTTAGCAACAAAACAACAACTTCAGGAATGGAGTCCTGGTGTGGTGCTCCCTGTAGAATAAAGCACTGGATCGCAAGGTGGTTTGAACCACAGGGAAGCCTATGAAACTTATGTACAGGTATATATGTATGGAGTCCTGATGTGGCTCTGTAGGATGAGCACTGGACTGCAAACCACAAGGTCAGTGGTTCAAACCCACCAGCCACTCCTCAGAAACCATAGATAGGGTCGCTATGAGTCAGCTGACTCGATGGCACTTACCAACAACATTATATGTATTTCTTTTTTTCGTGTAGTTTACACTCATGCAGATGTATATCCTTTCTGATACTCCGGATTTCTTACAAATATGAGTTGCTCTCTGGTATTATGTCCCTTCTGCCTGAAGGCTTTTCTGTTAGCATTTCTTAAATTACAGATCTATTGGAGATTTTGATTTGCCAAGCTTTTGTCTGCCTGAAAATGCCTTTCGTTTGTCTTCATTTTAAACGAGTATCTTGACTGAGAATAGGATTCTAGTCGTCATTTATCTTCAGCCCTGTAATATGTTTTTCTTTGATCATCTGGTCTCCATTAGTTCTGATGAGAGCTCAACCGTTGTTTGTTTCTTTGTTCCTTTAATATATGCTGTCTCTCTTTCTGTTTTCACGATGTTATTGTGTAGTCTTTAATCATTTAGAAATGATTCTCCATGACGTGGTTTTCTTTGTGTGGATCCTGCTTGGCATTTGCTGAGCTTATTAGATCTGTGGGCTAATAGCTTTCATTGGTTTTGAAAAGTTCTTGATCAGTATCTCCTCTTGTATTTTTCTTTCCATTTTTGTCTCGCCTGCAAATCCAGCTACATGCTTTTTGTACCATTTAATACCGTCCTGTAGATCCAGAGTCTCTGTTCATTTTCTCTTAACTGGTTTCCTTCTTTGTGTTTCCGTGTGGATCCTGTCTGTTGAACTTTCTTCTTGCTCATTGATTCTTTCTAGCTGCGGTTCATCCCATCACATAAATGCTTTATTTCCGGCTCCATCGATTTTCTTTATAGAATTTCCATTTGGTTTCATTTTCATAGTTTTCCTCTCTCTGCCTGATGTGGCACTGTAGGATAAGTTCTGGACTGCTAGGCACAAAGTGAGCGGTTCAAACCCACCAAGTGCTCCTTGGAAATCCTATACAGGATCCAACTCGACAGCACGTAACAGCAGCGGCAACTCTGCCCGAGTTCCACAGGCGCGCTTACATATGTTCATCTTCTCCACCAGATTGTTAGTGTAATTATCATAGTTATTTTAGAGTCTCTGTATAATCTGGTGTCAGAAATAATTGCTTAGATTCCTGAGGGATAGGAATCAGGATCAACACCAAGCTGGTTCCCAGGAGGAACCAACTTTTTCAGCCTTCCTCACCCCAGCCATCCCCCCATGGCACTTGCTGCTGTGGCTTCAGGTGGTTCAGTAGATGTTGCAGTGGCCACACAGAAGGCCACGCGGACTCACAGTTAGGTGGTTTATTAGGGAAGTACTCAGAGCAGCAGCAGTGGGCTCAAACGTGACAATAGTTGTGAAGATGGCATAGAACCGGGCAGTGTTGCGTTCTGTCGTACCTAGGGTCGCGATGAGTCAGAATTGACTCAATGGTGCCTAACAACAACAACCAAGAACAGCTGGGATCAGGATCTGGCAGCTCATAGATTTAGGAGGCTCCCCTGAAGTGGAGAGCGCATCTCTTCCTTCTGGGCAGGGCAGCTCGCTCAGGCACTTGGCTCTGCTAGAAGGCAGTCTGCTCTCAGCTGTGCCTCTCAGCCTTGTGGGCCCCTCTTCATTCCTCTCAGGTCAGCCCCCTCTTGGTTTTAAGGTTACAGTTCTCAGCACAGCCAGGGCATCTGTTGAACCCCACACTGCCTCTGTCCAGCTAAATGGTCCAGCTAATTGACCCCACTCGTAGTGTACAGTTCTTACAGCTTTCCCAGAAGCAGCTTTCTGTCATCTCTGCTGAGTCTGCTGCAAGGCCCCTTGGGCTTCTCCCTGCCCTCGGTGTTGTAGCCCTTGGCACGTGCCACAGCTCTTTTAGAAGATTCCGCACCTCCTCTCTCTCTGCCTCATTTTGCTTCTCTTCTTGCCTTTGGAAGCCTCTGTTGGGTTGACAGCTGCTATATACCAACGCCTTGTCAATTTCAGGGCATGGGCCTCCCACCTGGACCCCAAACTGACCAATCCTTGTAATCCACTCAGTCAAACCACTGGTGTGATGCTCTACGATGAGCACTAGATCAAAAGGGCAATTTAGACTGCACGGTCGGCAGTTCAAACCTACCAGCCGCTCTCTGAAACCCTGTACAGGATCCCTATGAGTTGGAACTGACTCGATGGTACTTAACAACAACAACAATTTGCATAGCAAGTCAACCAATCCTTGTGGGCTGCATAGAACAAGGTTATAGCTTATCCAGGGAAATGTCTGCTCAAAACTAGCATCCTCTGGAGTAGAAAACAAGCTGGAAGTGTGTCCGTCCCCCAAGTTCACGTCTTCAAAGACCTAGGTCAAAGGGAAACTCATCAGGGCATAGGGAGGAAACCTCTCAAACTGCTTGTCCAAAGAATTGAAGGATTTCATTTCAGCACGCTCTGGTAATATTACAACTTCAGCTCTGGGTCTGCTTTTATTGTCTGTTCACGTATTTCCCAATTTTTGTGTTTTGGTATACTGGACATTTTATACAAAAAAAACAGTAGAGAAAAGTTGCACCCTTTCTTCTGTTCCTTAGGGGCTGTGTCAAGCTAGCTAGTTTTTTGGTCGTTTGTTTTTGTTTTAAAGCTTTTAGGGTGAATTGAGTGAGCAGAGGTTTACTGGGCAGATCATCAGTTTTATATTCAGCAAATCACTGCAATGATTACAATCCCCTCCATGCACCATCAGCTAATAGTATTTCTGCTATTACCTTTTTTTTTTTCCTGATGTACACATACCACATTGAAAATATATATATTCAGTTAAGCATCCAAAGGACACATTTTGCAAGCCAGCCTCCTGCCCACAGACACACAGCCTTTCTCAGTCCATGGGCCCAGAGTCCTCTCAGCTGCTCTATCTCTCTCTGCCATCGCCTCTGCCACCATCTCTGTTGTCGCTGCTTTTCTGGCTAGGATCCCTCACTTACTAACTAATTTTGATCCCACTGTAGTTGAGTTTGTTCACCAAAGACACAAAATGCTTTCAGAATGTATTCCAGACTTTCCCTGCTTAGGGCCATGGTATTTTAGCAGTGGCAAGATTCCGGGAACTTCTGCACATTGTGTTTCAGTGTTTTGTCTTACCTTTTATTTTTGTTTTTTAACTTTCTATTGTGAATCGAGTGCAGGTTTGGAGATCATCAGTTTTACGTTCAGCAAACTGTACACTTCATTGCATACTCATTACAAGCCCCTCGGTGTAGTATCGCTCATCCCACTTCCTCCATGGGGTTGTTGTCTCTAGGTCTCCTTCTGCCCCAGCCCTTCTGCATTGTGTCGTTAGGAAAATGTTGCCCTTTTGATGTCGAATGGTTGACCATTCTGTGGTGTGTGTCCCCCCATATGCCCATCTATCTAATGCTTGGCTGATTGAGCCACGGGAATGAGTTCATTTCTGGACCTGCAGGGTGATCCAGGGCCGTAGTCTCTTATCTGACCCAGAAGCCTGTTCCTTTTTCTGTTTTTTAATGATACCGAGTTTTGTACATTTTCTCCTACTCTGTCTGGGACCTTCTAATGCCGCCCCCTTCAGAGCAGTTGGTGGTGGTAGCTGGGCACCATCTAGTTCTTCTGGTCTCAGCAGGCTCACCAGCTGTTCCTTGGAAACCCTATACAAGGTCACTATGGGTCAGAACCAACTTGACAGCACTTAACAACAACATCTATACACTGCACACTCTCATAAGAAGTCCTAGGTGGCGCAAAGAATTAAGTGTTTGACTACTAGTCAAAAACTTGGTGGTTCCCACCCACCTGGGACACCTTAGAAGATAGGCCTGGTGATGGGACTTCTGGAAGGCCATACCCTTGGAGAACCTCGGCTCGGTCCTGCCCTGCACACATGGGGCACCTTAGCACCATCTGCGAGGAGGCTTCAACAAGTCTGTAGAGAAATGGGATGAAAAGATCATGGACTTCTCTAAACTCTGCAGGCTCCATTGTGTCCATGGTGACCGGGATAGGAGAGGGAGGGCGAGCAGAGGAGACAGGACATTCCATTCAGCTTTTCACCTCAGGAACAGAGCATTGGCGTGAGGACCGTGTGCATGCGGACTGCAGGCAGGCCACAGGCCGTGAAATCTGGAAATGTTGGCAAATACATACGACATCCTCAAGGCCCTCTCAGCATCTAAAATATACTATCTGTTTTTTCAGAGGGATTTTCTGATTTTCCCCCAGTTGTCCTTAAAGCATCCTTTCCAGCTGTTTGGTTGTGTGTGTGTGTGTGTGTGTTGTTTTTATAATCTAGACTCCGTTGAAGGATCAAATACTGCCCGTGATTCTGTCTTTGTCTTGCTTGATTCAGAAGAGGCTGGCAGCCTTTTTTGGGAGAGTCATTCATGCCATTGGCATTGACAGGGATCGGCCAGTTGTTTTATATCAGATGCTTCATAATCTGCATCCATCCATGCATTTCCTCTCGATGGTGATGATTTTAAGAGAGACCAGGACTCTGGGAGCAAGTCCTGGTGGCACAAACAGTTAAGCGCTTGGCTACACACCAGTATGTTAGCAGTTCAAACCCACCCAGTGGCTCCTGGGAGAACAGACCTAGCATTCTGCTCCAGTAAAGAGGACAGCCTGGGAAACCCTATGAGCGGTTCTACTCATCACATGGGGTAGCTGTGAGTTGGAGTCAATTCTGTGGCACACACCAGCAGCATTAGATTTTCATGTGTTGTTGTTTAGTGCCTTCGAGTCTCCTCTGACTCATAGTGACCCTGTATAAGGTTTCCAAGGAATGGTTGGTGAGTTTGAACCTCCGACCTTGTGGTCCAGTGCTTTATCCCACAGCACCACACCAGGACTCCTTTCATATGCAGAAATCCCCTTGTTTAAATGCTACCTTCAGAACTCAGCTTAGGACCACCCACCGTCTGGTTCCCCCTGTTCCGCCTCTAGCCCAAGGCCCTCCCAGCAGACCCACTCACACGTGCCCTGCCTTCCAGATCCTGGTGCAGGTTAAAGAAGTTCTGGCAAAGCTGAGCACGCTGGTGGAGACCACGCTCAAGGAGGTGCGTGCCAAGGGGCGCTTAGCGGGACGGGCGGTGGGACTCCCTGGCGGGTGGGGGTGAGCCAGGGAGCCCAAGACCTCACGGATTCACCTGTCTTGGTGTGCTCTTCCCTCCCTCCCGTCTTTCCCCACCCCACTGTGCCTTTTTTCCTGCTCTCTCTCCTGACCTGCCTCGGCCTCTGTCCTCATCATCTTTCTTTCTGGGTCGGCCGTAAACCTCTTGGCCCCTCCGTCCCTGCTCTGCCCCCTCCCCACGTCTCTCTCTGGGCCCCTCCCTCTCCCGTGGCCTCTTTTCTTCCAGACAGAGAAGATTACAGTGTGCGGGGACACCCATGGCCAGTTCTATGACCTCCTCAATATATTTGAACTCAACGGTTTACCCTCTGAGATCAACCCCTACGTATCCTTTTTCAGACGAGCAGACCCTTTTCCGTTCTACCACACCCCTCGCATCAGACACCATGATGTGGGTGGAATGGCTGACCAGCATGCAGGCCAGTCCTCAAGTGCTTTATGGCCTTGGACAGGCGGCTTAGTCTCTCTGGGCCTTACTTTTCCTCATCTGTACAATGGGCTACCAGACCACAAATGCACAGCACCTGGCACTGCCTATCTACACCTGGGTTAACAGTGTGGTATTTGTGTAGGGCTACGGGGCTGGGTGGGAGGGCCTGGGTCCTGTCCCCCCTGTGGCTCTGGCCTCAGTGCTTGGTGAGCCAACCTGGAAACAGCCAGGTCACCACCTCAGCATGTCTCCACAGGCCACGTGGTGGGAGAGTCGTGGAAGCTGGGCGCCTGCGCCCTTCTGCTATCCCAATTCTGACAGGAGGCTGGGACCAGGCCGCTGCTGCAACTGTCTCTGCTCCCCACGTTTCACTTGTTGTTTTCCTTAGCGGGGCAGATATTTAATGGTGACTTTGTGGACCGAGGTTCCTTCTCCGTAGAAGTGATCCTCACCCTTTTTGGCTTTAAGCTCCTGTATCCAGATCACTTTCACCTGCTTCGAGGTGAGCCGGAAGACAGTGGTTTCTGGGGTTGGGGGGTGAGCAGGTACTTGCTTCCCCTCAGAGCCTCTGTTTCTACTTCTGGGAAGGGGTGGAGGCAGGCTGTGGGCTGCTGGAGGCAGCAGTGAGGGGCAGCACTCCCCCTTTCCCGCGAAAGTGGTTCCCAACAGGTGGGCATTTGGGGGTCTTGAAGAGATGCCTTTTGTCTAATGTGCACAAGGGTTTGGAACAGGCTCCTGATCATTTGGGGAAGTCAAGACGACCATTACACAAAGCTAGTGTGAAAGGGAGGCAAGAAAAAGTGGGTTCCAGCTCATGGTTCCCCCTTGTGTCTCAGAGTAGAACTGTGGGTTTCCAAATGGCTGCTTTTGGAAGAATGCCAAACCTTACTGCTGGGGCTCCCCTGGGTAGACTCCGTCGGCCTGTTGGTTTCAATGTGTGCGGAGGACAAAACGCCTCATGGGGCTCCCAGGCTGGTGAGGGGTGGCAGGCCACAGGCATGAGATACAGGTGGGCTGGACGGTGGAGAAAGTGGGGAGTGTGGGGGCTGCAGTTTTATTCATGGTGGTCCAGGAAGGCCCCACAGGACCTTGCAGGGTGCACAAAGACCTGATCGAGGCGGGTACCCAGGAAAGAGCCCAGCAGGCCGAAAAACCAAAACCGAACCCGGTGGCAACTCATGGGAACCCACGTGGTAGACTAAAACTACCCTGTGGGGTTTTCGTGGCAGAAGATATACCAGGTCCTTCTTCCAAAGCACCGCTGTGTGGATTTGAACTGTCTACCTTTAAATTAGCAGCTGAATGCCTACCATTTGGGCCCCTCAGGACCCTTTGCTGGTAGAGAGAGCTGCACATACAAAGGATCTGAGGTGGATGGGGTGACCCCTCTGCAGAGTGAGGGTGCAGCCCTGGGAAGCGGGTGGGGTGGGGAACAGAATGAATAGAGCTCTAGCCACTGGAACAACAGGCCAGGGCATCAGAGGAGGCCCATGTGACCAGCCAGGCGGGAGGTACCACGGCTGCTTGGGGCCTGGTCAGACCTGAGCTTTTCTGAAGATAGTGCTAAAGTGTTTGCAGGTGGATTGGGTTTGGGTGTGTGAGAAATGGGGATCAAGGGTGCTCCTGGTCTGCATAGACTGAGAGGAGGAAGACAGAGATGCAGGCTGTGGGCCAGGAGAGATGTGTTCCAAAGCTCTTGAGCGCTCAGGAGGGTTTGGGGGTTCACGTTAGAAGAGAGGTTTGGGGGAATGCTGTAAAGTTTGGATCCTTCCACATTCCGTAGTATCTGAAGCCTTAAGAATAGGATGAACTCCTCAGGAAGTGGGGGTGATGCAGTGAGGAATGGGGGACCCAGAAGAGCGTAGTACCCTGGAAGCCAAGGATCCATGGGACAGGGCCAGTGCATGTACTTCAGGCCCACCGAATTCACATGGCAACTCCAGTCAGGTGTGGTGTTGGGACACACCCACTGGGGACAGCATTGTGAGGACTTGTGCCATCCAGGCTGAGCCCTGACTGCAGGCTCTCAGCAGATGTTTTCCCCAAGACCCGCTGGGTCTGCCAGCCCAGCAGCACCCCTGGTCCTTCCTGAGGGCGGGTACTGCGGCCACAGGACATGCTCCCCGCTCAGCATGGTGGAGGAGCCGGCTGGTACAGACCTCGGACCCAGTGCCTGTGACGGGAAGTGACTTCCCAACGGTCCAGAAAACGGCCCCAAAGATGGTGTGAGGGGCTTGAGCTGGTGCAGGAAGTCCCTGGACTTGGGCCCAGGCTTGTCTTGGGGACACTGAGGATGCCTTGGGGGCCTGCAGGCTGAGCTGCCCTTCTGTTCCGCTGTCGGCCAGGCAACCATGAGACGGACAACATGAACCAGATCTACGGCTTTGAGGGCGAGGTGAAGGCCAAGTACACAGCGCAGATGTATGAGCTCTTCAGCGAGGTCTTCGAGTGGCTCCCATTGGCCCAGTGCATCAATGGCAAAGTGCTGGTGCGGACGGCAGCGGGGGGGGCGGGGGGCCCTTCCCACCACCTCCTGCAGAGGGACCAGGGATGGAGGCACCTGGGGAGAGGGTCAGGGCTTGGGGCGCAGCTGACTCCCCAGTCATGGCACCCCCCCCCGTACAGATCATGCATGGGGGCTTGTTCAGCGAAGATGGCGTCACCCTGGATGATATTCGGAAGATCGAGCGGAATCGGCAGCCCCCTGACTCAGGTGAGTGGGTGGGGCCGGGTGGGCAGCCCAGGTCCCCCACACAGGTCCTCCTGGGCTCAGACCTCAGCTTGCAATCCCACCTGGCCACACGCTCACGTTGTGCCCATGTGCTCAGTTGTGCTTGACTGCTGACGCGCCGCCGTGGACAGGCTGTGGAGGATGGGTGGAGGGTCACGTGCTGGTGGGTGATGGGGAGGTCTGAGCCGACACTGAGTGTGGTGGGAAGGCGTTATGGGCGTGTGCAGAGGGCTTCTCAGCACGTGGGGGTCTTGGGGTGGCTCAGAGAGGTTGATTTGAGACGTGCTTAAGGAACCAGGTGACGGTGAGTGTTCTGGGGGCCAGTGAGGAATGTAGTCTTTATTATTAGGGTGGTGGGAGTGGCCACAGGGGCTTTGAGCAGGACAGGGCCTGGGTCTGAGTTGGGATGAACCCCACTCCAGATGCCGGGTAATGAAGATTGAGGGGGTGAGAGGGGACCAGCTGCTGTCACCAGTCGGTTCAGAACCCTGGCTCTCGGGCCCCAAGTGCATCCCCACGGGTGGTGGACAGGGCCTGCGAAAGTGGGACGGTGGGCACCCCTGGTGTATTCTGATGCCCACTCCGGTCCCCACAGGTCCCATGTGCGACCTGCTCTGGTCTGACCCGCAGCCACAGGTGAGCATCCAGGAGGGTGGGCTGGGCTAGCAGGTGTGACAGGCTGTGGGGACAATCTGAGCTCCTATGTCCCACCATTGCAGAACGGACGCTCAGTCAGCAAGCGGGGCGTGAGCTGCCAGTTCGGGCCTGATGTCACCAAGGCCTTCCTGGAGGAGAACTGCCTGGACTATATCATCCGCAGCCACGAGGTCAAGGCCGAGGGCTACGAGGTGGCACACAGCGGCCGCTGTGTCACTGTCTTCTCTGCCCCCAACTACTGGTACGGCCCCACCCTGCCCCCAGCCTCAGAGTCTACCCTTTTAAAGGACAGAATGTGTTCCTTTTTCCCATCACAGCCATAGCACACCGGCCCCACCTTTAAAACGACTCCAGCCAGAGCCCGCTCCCTGGTCCCGGTTCTATGTAAATGTGTTTCCTTAGTTATTCCTTCAGAGCAGAACCCAGTCAAGGGCCCCGGCGTTGGGTCGCTGACCCTGTGAGTTCGCTGGCCTCCTCTCCTTTCCTCCATGGCCAGTGACGGGCCAGTGACGTGCAGGAAGCCGGTCCGTTTTCCTGCAGAGTGTCCTGTGCTCTACACTCGTGGGACCCTGCTCCACATCCTCTGTCCTGAGCCCTGTATCTCCTGGACACTGGCTGTTGGAGCCGGAGGCGCAACCCCGTCCTCTTAGCGAGAGTTCTGTCCCCCAACTCCTGCTTCTCTCCTTCCTCCTCGTCCCCGCTTCCTGCCTCAGCTCTCGTTTGGATTCCTTCCTCTCCCCCAGTCAGCCTGTCCTGTCATCTCGGCTCTCTCAAGATCCCTATCTCTGTTTCCCTCATCTATCTGTCTGTCTGTCTGTCTGTCATGGCTTCCATCCCTGCATCTTCCCTCCCCTCTCGATGCCTCTTCATCACCAGCCTCCCCAGGGCTCTTCCCCCTTGAAGTTTCCTCTCTGCTCGACCTTCCCCTCTCGGGACCCAGCCCCTGACAGCCAGGCCCGATCTGCCCCTGTCTCTGCAGCGACCAGATGGGGAATAAAGCCTCATATATCCACCTTCGGGGCTCTGACCTGCGGCCCCAGTTTCACCAGTTCACAGCAGTGGTGAGTCCCCCTGCCTGGACCCAGGGTGGGCGAGGAAGAGGCTGAAAGGCTTTGGTGAAAGGCGTGGGCACATCAGCTGGGTGCGCAGAGACCCCCTGAAGCCACCCCATTGCTGTGTGTCCATCCACAGCCTCATCCCAACGTTAAGCCCATGGCCTACGCCAGCACGCTGCTGCAGTTAGGAATGATGTGAGGCGGTCCGTCCAGCTGGGAGGCCTGCACCCCACAGACCCCGGGCCAGGCCTGGGGCAGAGCAGGCCCGGCCCTAGGGCGACGTTGGACCCCCGTTTACTTTGTAAAGTTTGTATTTATTCCCCCTTTAGGTTTGCAGAGGGGGTGGGGGGCAGAGCAGGGGGCTGGCCAAGAGGGTCTGCTCCCTAGACAAAGAGGAAGAAAGAGGCCAGAGTCGTGGAAGGGGGACAGCCCAGGCATTCTGGGGGGAGACCAGCCTCGGGGTGGGGGCCATGAGGCTTCCCTGCACCCCTCATTTGCATGGCTCCTCCCCCTGCTAAAGCAATAGGGCCCCTGCCATAGGAAGACCCCCCCAGAAAAAGGGTCATCAGGGAGGCCTTGCCTGTACCCTTTCCTGGTAGCCCCAGGGTGGGGCTAGGCTGGGCCCACCCCTTCCCCAGCTATTTCATGTCTGTAAGTAAATATGTTAAAATAAAGTCATTATTGTAAGTCAGCCTGTCTTGGATTTCCTTTGTCTTTGGAGCCTCCCCTCCTCCCCGCTGGGCTCCAGGAGAAGAGAGGCCAAGGGGCCTGGTCAAAAGGGGAGCACCGGAACACTCAGAGATCCCCCACAAAGCCGGCCCATTTCTGTGTCTGCCAGTGTTGGTGGGGCTTCTGTGGGAGAGTTCTGCTGGAAGAACACCCCCCTCCCACACACCCCCATGAGTGTCCCATCAACTGTGCTAAGTGCTGACCGTGACCTCCTTCAGCACCAGAAGGCCCTGATTCCAGTACCTACAGTAAATGCTCACATACTACCCAAAAGATTGGCAGTTCAAACTCACCCAGAGGAACCTCAGGAGATAGGTCTAGCAGTCTTCTTCCCAAAGGTCACAGCCTCGAAAGCCTATGGGGCATTCGGCTCTGCTCACGGGGAGTCTGTCGAGTCCACCTGAAGGCAGCTGACGGCCAGCACCTCTCTCAGGAGGCCCAGTTTTGGTTCCTTACATTAAGCTGTGAGGCAGAAATGTCCACGTGGTTTTCCCGCCATCCCTTTTATTCTCTGTCTGAATGGGATGCGGTAAAAGTGCCAAGATGTCCCATTTAGACTTCACCCAGCTTTGGCACCCTAGTGAGAGCCCTGTTTGCAATCTGAGCTCTTCTGGGTCTAGCTCTCCCTGAGAAAGGAGACACCTGGGGGGTTGCTCCAGGAAAACAGCCTCCTCATGTGGACTATGGGGAGTAGTTTGGCCCTTTGGTTGCCTCTCTTGGGGCAGAAACGAGGCGACCAGGGGCCTAGTCTGTACGCACTCAGGGAGGGGCAGCAGGCGGGCTCCACTCTCCTCTAGGAGCCAGTGAGCATGGGGACGGTGCCCTGGGTTTCCGAGGGTCTTAAGGAAAGAAATAGGCAGTTTGTCCATTCCACTTATTTCCTATGTGAGAGAATCTGCTGGTAAATGCTATGCCGGAGGCTTCAGACCTATTATGGGATCACAACATGCCCAGGCTTGGTGAGTTTTTGGGTTTTTTTCCAGCTGACATAACCAAGGTATACTTGCTTCTGAAAGGCCTTGAAAACCTTTCTACTCTGTGTAGACATGGGGTCTTCTATAAGTCTGACTCAGCTTCATGGCAACCAATAATAAATCTTTCTTTTTCAAGGCTTATGTTTTTATTATTAAGTGCCATAGAGACGGTTCTGACTTCAGCAACCCTGTATAGGGTTTCCGAGGAGTGGCTGGTGAGCTTGAACCATCAATCTTGTGGTTCAAACTGACGGACCATGTCCTCCAACAGCACGGCATTAAGACTCCACAAGGCTAGAGGTGATCAGATTAATTTAGCTATTGTGTCAGAGCGCCCTCTGGTGGGCAGATAAGACCACAGTCCAGGGAGAAGGACCACAGAGTTTAAATTCAAAAGGAATGCATTCATTCAAAACGCATTTTGAGATCCCCTTGTGTACTGCCCACATGGGTGGTTCTGGGGCTCCTGCCATGACTAAGACACCCCTAACCCTGCTCTCTGGGGCTCAGACTTGCAAGGGAAAAATAAATATGTCTCTAGAAGACACAGAATAGGCAGGCCTAGGGGCAGAGGATTGGGATGGGGGGGCGGTGTTTAGGGTGTTGGGTCACCCTGCCTGGGTGCTTTAGTCTGGGCCGGGGAAGAGGGTGGGGACAGCTCTTTTGGAACCTCAAGGGCCATGGTGAGGAGCTGGTAGGAACAGAGGTGGGGAATAAGTAAGTGGCCCACCTCACTCCTAGTTTAAGGGAAGACAGACTTCCTGTCTGTGCCCCTCAGCCTGGAGGGTCCAGATTCCTGGAGGCCACAATAAGTCCTGTGTTTGGGGACAGGTCAGGGTGGGCCAACAAGGGGCCCACCAACTTGGGAAGGGAGAATGGGCATGGGGTGGGTTGGAATGGGGTGTGTCTGTGAGTTGAAGGGGATGGGAATCTGTAAGGGGGTCTGTGTGTAAGGGGGTCTCTGTGGTCATGGGGGGTGTCAGGGTGTATGTGGGTTCTGGATTCTGTGTCTGTCTGACTTTGGGCCTGGAATCTGTGTGTGTTTACCTGAGGGTGTGTCTCAGTGCGTGGATGTGTTTATCTGTGAGATCATGTATATGTAAGATCTATGTGTAAGGAATGATTAACCATGTGTATAAAATATGTGAGACCCTGTGTGGTTGATGATGTGAGTCACTTTCTGTGAGAGTCTGTATGTGTGTATGAATCCGCAACTTGAAACCAACAAACCTCTGCATGTCTCCGGAAGGTGTGGTCATCTGGGGTCAAGCAGGGTCGCAAAAGTACAATAAAGACCGGATGCAGGCTCATCAACTTCTCACATCGCCAAAACCAAATCATTACAAAACAGCAAAACAAATCCTATATAAAGAGGGAAAACTCCAAAGAAAAAAACTAGAAATAATCATTTAAATAGTATACATTTCAGTTTCTCTAAATTCTCTTTCCTCACTGAGCTTCTCCCTTCACTCCCCCTCCCTTATCACTTTGTCATCAATGGATGGAAGTCAACTGGGACCCTTTTCAGTGTCTGACACTGGGGAGCAGACAAGGAGAGTGAGCTCGAACTTGTAGAGCTCGAACTTGGATCCTTCCGACTTCCTGGGGCGGGAAAGACAAGAACCTTAGGCTTGAGGCAGCTCTGCTCCTGTCCCCAAGTCCCCTCAGATTGTTTCTTCTTGGATTCGGTCCACTCAGGAGAGGACGAGAGCACCAGGTCCTAGAATGGTCTGGAAAGACTAGGGGCCTGGCTCTATATGACCCCATGGCCCAAGCGAGTTGTGGCGGGAGGTGTCTGCCCAAGCGAGTTGTGGCGCCTGCAGTTCCCACCAGAGGGCGCTCCGGGACCACTGATGAAAGATGGAGTGCACTTCCGGAGAAGTCAACTATGGCTGGGATTCAACACTAACAGCAACAACATATTTGTTTACTTACACAGCTCTTAGGATATTACAGACTTTGTTTGAAGGCTCGGATTGTTTAATCACAGTTTATACGCTCTTGCTGTTTCTAGGTGCAGAATGCATCATCTTCATAATTGTTGCTGTGTTTGAGCCAATTGCAGTCACTGTGTCGAACTGCCTCGTTGAGGGCCTACCTCTTTCCACTTCATCAAACATGATGTCCTTCCCCACGAACAAGTTCCTCCTGGTAACATGTCCAAAGTATGTGAAAAGTCTGGAAATCCTCCCTTCTAAGGAACATTCTAACTGTACTTCTTCCAAGATAGATTGTTGATTTCTTCTGCAAGTCCATTGTATATTCAATATTCTCCCATACCATGACTCTGGTGTAGGATCCTCAACACTGCACCAGTAAGCAACATCCATATAAATGGAGAAAAGATTGAAATTGTCAAAGACTCCATTTTTCTCGAATTAATCATCAACACTCATGGAAGCAGCAGTCAAGAAATCTAACATGTTGCATTGGGGAAATGTGCTGTACAAGACCTCTTTAAAGTGTTGAAGAGCAAAGATGTTAGCTTGAGGACTAAAGTGCACCTGACCCAAGCCATGGTATTTTCAATAACCTCATAGGCATGCGAAAGACAGACAGTGAATAAGGAAGACTGTAGAAGAATTGATACCTTTGAGTTATGGTGTTGGAGGAGAATATTGAAAGTAACATGGGCTGCCAAAAGAACCAACAGATCTGTGTTGGAAGAAGTGCAGCCAGAGTGCCCCTTAGAAGCCAAGATGGCCAAACTTCGTCTCTCATACTTCGGACATATTGTCAGGAGGGGCCAGTCACTGGAGAAGGATATCATGTTTGGTAAGGTGGAGGGTCAGAGAAGAAGAGGAAGACCCCCAATGAGATGGATTGGCATAGTGCCAGCAGCAATGGGCTCAGGTGTAGCAACAATTGTGAGGTTGGCCCAGGACCGGACAGTGTTTTGTTCTATTGTGCATATGGTCACTATGGCAACTAACAACAACAACAACACCATAACTCAAAGGTGTTGGTTCTTTGGTCTTGTCCAGCTTTCTCATGCTTATGAGGTGAATGGTTTGCTTAAGTCAGGCGCAACCTTAATCCTCAAAGTGACATCTTTGGGTTTGGTTTGGTTTTTTAACACATTAATGAATCCTCTGCAGTAGATTTTTCCAGTGTGATCCATCATTTGATTCATTGACTGCTGCTTCCATGAGCACTGATTGTGAATACCAGCTCACCTTTTACAGATGGGGAAATGGAGGCTTAGAGAAGTCAAGTGACTTGTCCAGGGTTACACAGCATTGGAATCGGAACTCAGGTGGCTTGATGGGATTCAAATCCCTTCAGCTTGACTCTAGAATCCATAACAGAACCCTCCTCATTGATGTCCCACAAATCCCAGGCAGGTGGGAAGGTAGGATGTGGAATAGTTAAGAATTGAGACAGGGGCCAGAACATACTGGGGCAGATGACATAGAGCCCGAGGCACTATACCTGGAAGGGTGCACCATCCTGGGGTTCTCAGTGGTCTCCTTTGTTCCCTTACCTCATCCCATCATGGTCAGGTAAAGGGTAGACTTTGAATGACTGGCTACTGGTAAGCACGCTGGAAAAGCTGAGGGAGTAGGTTCCCCATTTACAAGTGTGTAAATGGAGGCAACGAGGGATAAGAAAGCCATCCAAGGGTGTTAAGGTCCTGGGATGGGGAACCTGGTACATCCAGCAGGTCCATCCAATTTCCCACCTCCAGCACCATCTCTTCATCTCTTGTCATCTCTAACACCCTGTTTGAGCAGGGAGAGCGAGAACATTTTGTACCTGTCCCTCTCCTGGGACAACCCTGGTTTTCTGGGACTAGGGTGCTGAAAGCTCTTGCGAATCTGAAGTCATAATCCCAGGGGCATCCATGGGTGGGACTTTGGGGTTAATTGGGCCGTGCGGGAGTCACTTAAAACCTCCTTGGGCAGCGTCCTTACTGCCATCTCTAGGTTATGCATTTGTCCAGCCCACACCTGAGCCCTCAGTGGGATGCTCCAGCTGGGGTCAGGAGGACAAACACGCGTGTCCATTTGGAGAGTTAGAGATTCCGGTCGAATTTCTACCAGGTGCCGCAAGAGGGCGCACTTTGGTGCATTCTCTCCAAAGATGGTCATTACGGATTCTTCCAAAGGAGCTCGGGTAGCGGTAGTGGTTACGAATGGGGCTGCTAACCTCAGGGTCAGCAGTTAGAAACTAGCAGCTGTTTCGTGGGAGAAAGATGAGGCTTTCTGCTCCCATATAGATTCATAGGGTCGCTATGAGTAGGAATGGACTCCACGGCACATAACAACAACATCCCTGTATACATCTGTTCTGAGACTTCTCCCATGAAGAGGTTGGGTCTGTATTTCTTCCTCTTGAGTATGAACTAGACTCAAGATTTAATTAAATTTGGAATCACCAACAAGTCTAGACCAATCCAGTCATTTTTTCTGCACATCTGTGTCAGTAAAGGACAAAGCCCAGGTTCTTACAATGGCCTAGACAAATCTGCCCAATGGGGTCGCCACTAGCCACATGGGGAAATTAAGATTTACATGTAATTAAAATGAAATAAAGTTTAAAATTAATTTCCTCAGTCATACTTGCCACATTACAAGGGTTCAAGAGCCACATTGACTGCATTCAACCAAGCAAGTATAGGACATTCCCATCATTCTAGAAAGTTCTATTGGACTACGTTGACCTCCACAATCTGCCCCCATCTGACCCCTCTGCCTCTTTCCTCACCCTCTCTGCTCATGTCTTATGTAGCTTCCATCACTCAGGTCTCCTTGTTGTTCAGGACCCGTTGTAGGCACATTCCTACCCCAGGGCTTTTGCACTTGCTACTCCCTGTACCTCGAGAGCCTCCTCTTCTCAGAATAGTTGCAGGACTTGGTTTCTCATTTCATTTTATGGAGGCCTTTTTTTTTCAAATTTCACCTTTTCAGTAAGACAAATGACTGTCCCCTGCACACTCGTTGTACTTTTTCAGACAGCTGATTGCCACCTGACACATCACCTATTTTACTTAAAAACAATTGCCATTAAGTCAGCTCCAATTCGTGGTGACCCATGTGTGTCAGAGTAGAACTGTGCCCCACAGGATTTTAAACTATTGTTGTTGTTAAGTGCCGTCGAGTCGATTCCGACTCATAGCGACTCTGTATAGGGTTTCCGAGGAGTTTTCTGGTGAGTTTGAACTGCTGACCTTGCGGTCCAGTGCCTTTTGTTGGTGGTGTTAAGAATATACACAGCAGAACACACACCAATCCAACAGTTTCTATAGTAACCCTGATGACATTCTTAGATTTATGCAACTATTCTCCCCCAGCATTTTCAGAGTTGCTTCTCCCCCACTAACATAAACTCACTGCCCCTTCTAAAGTTCCTATCTAATTTTTCAAGTTGATGTTATCAATTTGAAACACATACACCTGTAAATAATTCTTAAAGGAACATAACTCCATGGAGTTTTTAACAACTGAGTGCCTCTGGTAGGATTCGAATTTTCAGCCTCTTGTTATTGGCCAAGTAGGTTAAGGTTTATACCACATGGCTGTTGTCAGATTCCGTATATTCTGACTCGCACTGACCGCATGTACGACAGACCCATACACCGCCTGGTACTGTACCATACACATTGCTACATTTGAGTCCGTTTTTGAATCACATACCTGCAGGTCATTCTGGCCAGGGGGTTGTCCCAGAATAGATGTGGCTATTAGAGGACCGGCAGGCGTAATGTGTGTGTCCGTGTGTGTTCATCCCTGCTGGCGCAATCTCTGCCGTGTCTCCGTGGGCTGTGGTTGTATGTGTGGGAGTTTGTGTGTCTTGGTCTATGTGTGTGTAACTATGGGACTGTGGAGAAGAGCGTAGGTTTGGGGGAACAAAATGAAGCCTGGTTCTTGTGCCCATTTCACAGATAAGGAAACTGAGGGCACAACCTGGAACCCAAGTTCCATCTTCCTCCAAGGCTCTTAGCATGGCTGCCGTCTCCTCAGTCCTGATCCCATAACCCAAGGCCCTCCTCTACTACATTTTCCCCTGACTCTCAGAGGCTGTACCGCCCAGGCACATCCTGAGACTCTTGGGAATATCGCCAGGTCATAGAACAACTTAAAAGTTAAAGTAGGGTTTCCGCGGACAGTCCTGATAACCCAAGGAAACATCAATGCGCACGCATGGCAGTGTCCTCAGTGCCCACCCAGGGGCACTCCAGGACCACTGGTAAAAGACAAGCCAATAGCATTGACCCAGAGCCTCAAAGTTCCACAGGCCTGGGAATGGGCAGACAGTGGCAAGTGGCCTTTGCTGTAGGCAGTGGTTCTCCAGTGAGATCCAGGAACCAGCAACATTAGCATCACCTGGGAACCTTCTAGAAATGCAGCCCATACCAGACCTCCTGAATCAGAGACAATTCCAGTGGGGTCCCAGGCAATCTGTGTTTTTAAAAAGCCCAGCACTGTGGAATGAAGTACTGAATCACAAAGTCGGTTTGAACCACAAGGTTGGTGGTTCAAACTCACCATCCGCTACTTGGAAACTCTATACAGGGTGGCTATGAGTCAGACCCAACTCTACAGCACTAAGCAACAGCGGACAGTTCTCTGAGACACATCACAGATCAGGTTGGGGTCTGGTTAGCCTAGGAACCCAAAGTTGGACTTGTCAACTCCAGTGGATGCTGCTGGTGATAGGAAGGCAGCCTTGGTTGTGTCCATTTGAAGGAGCAACAAACTGAGGCTGTTTTTCCAGTTTGGGGGGCTCCTCAGCCGAAGTGAGTGTCTGATGTGTGTGTTCCTGCCAGAATGTGTCTCGGGTTGGTTCTTGAGTGATCCCATGAGTGTGTGTATATAGTTAAATGTATCTAAGTGTGTCTAGCAGTGTGTGGGTGTCCTGAGTGGGTGTCCCACTATCGTCAAGTTGATTCGGATTCAGAATGACCCTAGATGGCCAAGTTGTTGTTGTTAGGTGCCGTGAAGTTGGTTCCGACTCATAGCAACCCTGTACAGGGTTTCTGAGGCTGTAAATCTTTATAGGAGCAGAAAGCCGGAACAGCTGGTAGTTTTGAACTGCTGACTCTGAGGTTTGCAGCCTGATTCGTAACCACTACGCTACCAGAGCTCCTTATATGACCGAGTAGAACTGCCCTAAAAGGTTTCCACAGTTATAAATCTTTACAGACTCAGGTTGCCTCATCTTCCACTTGAGGAGTTAAGTGGCTAGTGGATTTGACCCATTGACCTTTTGGTTAGCAGCTAAGCCCTTAACCACTGCACCCCTGGAGGTCCTGGGGAGTGGGTATGTTAGAACTTAAAAGTATGAGGGTGTATGAATGAGAGCATCTATAAATGTGAGGGATGGGGGCCTGCAGCGGGAAAGTAAAATCTCCACCCTGGGTATGTGGGCCCATGAGTTGTACGTGTGTCCGTGTGGTTGTGTGGGTGGTGGTGGATTAACAATATACCTGTGTTTGGGAGTGTCTGTTTGCCAGTGTGTGCCAAATTTGGGCGCATGTGTGTGTGTCCCTACGTGAGCTGTGGGTCTATGTATGTGCTGTGTGTCCCTTTCTATGCCGTGGTCATGTCTGCACTGTGGGTGTATATGCATGTCCCTGTGTGTGTGCATTATGCCGTGGTCATGTCTGCACTGTGGGTGTATATGCATGTCCCTGTGTGTGTGCATCCCAGTGTGTGCTGTGGTTACATGTCTATCTGTGCGTGTCTGTATCTGAGCCTCCCTGTGTGTTAATGTCTGTGCATGCAAGCATGTGCCTGTTGGAGACATGCTTGTATGTTGTGTGCGTGTTTGTGTGTTGCAATGAGTGTGAACCACCCCCAGTATTTGAGAGCCGTGCAGTTTCATGTTGATCCATCTTGTCCCCATTGTTCAGAGTCTACCCTCCTCCAAGCGCCCCCTCAAACACACACACACACCCCGTGAGTCATCCGAGGAAGGGCAGAGATGCATACAGCCTGGGATGGCTTCAAGCAGACTTTATTGACTAAAACAAGGCACAGCTTCCAGCAAACGCTCCTCGGCGAGTCCTACCTTTCTCCTATCTGACTCTCCCATAGTCTCTGTTGCTCATGTTACCCTCACCTTCCAGATTCCCAAAGAGACTAGCCAGGCCCCCTTGGTCCTGTTCTCCGAGGTGAAGAAAGCAAAGGATAACCTTCCCCCACTCCCGGCCTCCCCACCTGGCTTGGTGATATCTGCCCCCAGCACACACCATTCCTCTACTCAGTGCCCACCTACCTACGGGTGGGATCCAAGTCTTGACTCTCTTACAAACTGCTTCAGGCCCTTTGCCACCTGGTTGCCTGTTGTGGGCCACACCATCAAGCACACAGCTCTAGGTTGCGACATGTAACAGCGTGCAGCAAGACCTGTGGCATCAGTAGCCAGTTCCGTTAGAAAACAGAGCAGGAAAAAGAAAAACGGAAATGAGCAACCAACCAGTTACTGTGGAGTTGACTCCGAGTTCTTCGGAAGATCACCTGGTCTACCTTCCCAGGTGCCTCTGGGTGGGTCTGAACTGCCAATCCTTAAGTTAGTAGTCAAATGATTGACAATTTGCACCACCTACAGCTTGTTGAGGAGACCTGGTGGCACTGCGGGTTAATGCGCTGGACGGCAAGATCGGTTTGAAGCTCACCAGCTGCTCTTCAGAAACCCTATATAGGGTCACTATGAGTCAGAATTGACTTAACAGCACTTAACAACAACAAAGGGACTATTGAAGAATAAGAGAGGGATTTAATTCTTTGAGGTCCTGGTGTGGTACTGTATTATGATCAGCACTGGACTGTGAACCACAAGGTTGACAGTTCAAATCCACCAGTTGCTCCTACAGAGATTTGCTATGAGTGGGAATCGACGTATTAGCACTTAGTAATAACGCAATTCTTTCGAGTCCTGGTGTGGTACTGCAGGATACACACTGGACTGTTTACCGCCATGTCGGCAGTTCAAATGCACCAGTCGCTCCTTGAAAACCCTACACAAGACTTAATGGCACTTACCAACAACATAAGTCATTAGGGTCGGGGGTGAGAATCGAGGCAAGGCCTGCAGACAGACATAAACAGGAAGGCAGAATCAGCCTACTGTCTCTGTCCTCTACCTCCTCTAACTAGGCTCCTTTGAGGTCACTTGCTGGGTTTTTCACTGCTGGAGTGAGATGGGCGGGCATAAGACAGTAGAGAGAGATGTCCCTCAGCTTTCTCTCAGTCCCATGGAGCCTCCAAATTTCTCCCAGATAAGTATGTCATAACATACATTACAATCCCATTATTAATATCAGCATGCTACCTGACGCCCTCTACCCGACACACACACCATTTTGGCCTATTCCTATGCTATATGTCCACGTATGCAGTGAATAGCACAAGTGTTACATTGTCCTAGGTGAAGTTTATGGGCTGGATCAAAACAGATTTCTGGGCCATACTAGCCAATCCACACCTTGGGGGCGAGGGAGGGCCAAGGGTCCAGGAATCTGCATTTTAAACACATGTTCAGAGGTTTTTATGCAGGAAATTCATCACTACCATGGATGGGTTCAAGCACCCTATGCCCTCTAAACCGGAGCCAGGAGGAGCAAAGTAATCATGGTCATTACCGTTGACAATATAGTGGGGGGTGGGAGTGAGAAACACAGTGAACCACATGACAAAGTAGCACAAGATTTTCAGTTGCCAAGTCCACAACCAAGACACGGGTTGTTTTTGTTGTTGTTTTAAACATTTTTTCACTTGCAGATAGGCTAGAGTCCTCTTGAAATTCAAGATGTTAACTGTCACGTGTGACGTTAATTTCACCTCCATTTCTCTCTTTTAAATGAGCACCTATTAAGGATATTAAAAGTCCATGTATTACAACCCCTTTGTATCGATTTTTTTTTTTTTTTTAACCATTACATCCCTTGAGCTGCTATAAGGGGTGGGTATAAAAAAATGAATGCACAAAAGAGAAATGTTAACAGGAAAAGGAAGAAGGTTCTCAGGTGGAGGGGTGAGTTGCCCTCTCTCCACCTGGGATTTTCAGGTGCAGAGACAGAAAGTGAAATCATCTCATTCCAGGTCTGGGAGAGGCACACACAAGTGGTCAATATGCAACAAGGGGTGCTCGGCAGGACCCTTGCCTTCACAGCTGGTCTTCCTGATCTGCCTGCTCTGCGTCGGCTCTGGCTTCTGCCCTCAGCACCCTGAGGCTCCTGGCTTCGCCTGCCCTGGGGACTCTCTTGGGTAGGGTTGGCAGCCTTGGAGTGTGCCAGAAGGCTCTCCGGCGGAGGCGAAACCATGAAAAACGTCCAGGAGTCTGGAACCTCACTGTCTTGACATGTTTTTGAGCCCTGGCTCCTGGGAGTGCTCCGGAGGCTTCCTGGATGGCTGGGGCCTCTGCCCGCTGGTCAGCCAGGATCTCTGCCCCCTGGTCAGCCGGGACCCCTGCCCTCTGGTCAGCCGGGATCTCTGCCCCCTGGTCAGCCGGGATCTCTGCCCCCTGGTCAGCCAGGACCCCTGCCCCCTGGTCAGCCGGGACCCCTGCCCTCTGGTCAGCCGGGACCCCTGCCCTCTGGTCAGCCGGGACCCCTGCCCCCTGGTCAACCGGGATCTCTGCCCCCTGGTCAGCTGGGACCCCTGCCCCCTGGTCAACTGGGATCTCTGCCCCCTGGTCAGCCAGGACCCCTGCCCTCTGGTCAGCCGGGACCCTTGCCCTCTGGTCAGCCAGGACCCCTGCCCTCTGGTCTGCCTGTGCCACCTGGTCAGCATCGACCTCTGCCCTCTGGCCAACCAAGACCTCTGCCTCCTGGTCAGCTTCGACCCCTGCCCCCTGGCCAGCAGGGACCGCCACCTCCTGGCCAGCGGGGACCACTGCATCCTGGCCAGCTGGGACCTCAGGCTCTCCGGCTGGGACCTCTGCCCCCTGAGCTATAAATGCTGCATCTTCCTTCCTGCGACGCCTCAACGAGGCCCAATTGATCTTGGGCCTCCATCGTCGTGGGGGGGTCCCAGTTCCCCGCCCATCTCCTGCATTTTCCCTACTTTCACACGGGCGGCTCGGTCCTGATGTCCTATCACTTTCCACCCTGGACACGGCTGACTGGGCCTCGCCCACCCCAGGGAAGGACCTGGGCGCCCAGCTTTTCACCCTGCGCTTCAGCCTCCCCCAAGACACCTGACTGGCATACTCGCGCCACCTGTCGGCCTTAGAACGCTGGGGCGGGTTATCCTCGACTACAGGCACGGGCACCGCCACCCTGCGGCGTGCAGGGGCTGCGTTGGGCTTCTTCTCCCCGCGGCGCAGGAAGGCCTCCACTAACTCCTCATCGTCCCCGCTCTCCTGGTCGCTTCCTAGAAACTTGCTGCCCAGGTAGCTGACGGGCATTTTCCGAACTCTCCGGGTCCGCCTCGAGCTGTGATCACCCTTCCTGTCCCTGTTGGTCTCGAAGTCGCTGAACTCGCTGTCACTGGCATTGCTGCTGTCATACGTGCCCACGACCAGCCGGGGCGGAGGGATCACCATCTGCTGGATTCTCCTCTGCACACGGGGAGCCTGGGGCTTTTTGGAGGGCTGGGGCGGGTGCGGAGTGCTCTTTTCAATGATGCGGGCTACGTCCTCTAGGGTGCGGCCCTCTTCCTCCAGAAACTGGGTGAGGCGCTCGCGAAATTCCGCCTCCTTGGTGGCTGGCTTGGAGATGACCCGCCAGACGCCCCCAGCCAGCCGGACCTCGCGGGGGATGAGCAGATAGTCAACATCCTCCCCAATCTGCAGCATCCCCACGGTGGAGTCCTCCTCCCGGCGGAACACCTTGCCTATCTTCTTAAAGGTTCCCACGGGCTTCAAGGCTTCCACAAGGACGTCCAAGTCCACATCTTTGCAGACGTCGGGAACACTCCAAAGGATCAGGCAATCAGGGGACGGCAGGAAGCCCCAGGGGAACCAGCCCCCCACGTGGCTTTTCTCCAGCGTCTTTAAGATCTCCAGGGTGAAATCGGGGTAGGGGGCCAAGAAGCCCCAACGAATGCTTCCCGGAGAGTCTCAACTCTCCAGCTAGGGACGTGCCACCACCTCCCACTCTGTCTGTCTGCAACCAGGCCGGCCTTGGCCAAGTCTGCTCCCCCCCAAGGGCTGGTGGGAACGAAGTCCTACGACGCTTACGTGAGCTGGCGGGAGTCTGTCCCAAGGCTACAAGCCCCGCGCCAAGCTGGAAAGCTGCTCCCAGTTGGGGTCCACGGGCGTTCTCACCAAGGGGGTGTCTGGAACTTGCGAGCTGCTTCCCAAACAAAGACGGCTCAGCCGGGGCTATTCAATATGGCCGAGGCGCTGGGCGACAGAGGTCCGGCCCCCCCGGAGGGTCTCCCGCCCCCAGGCAGGCGGCCACCCCTCAAAGCTGACCTTGACGCGGCGCGCGCCCAGTGCGGTGGTGCGCACGGGCAGGAAGTTCCTCCTCGCCCTCCCCGGGGTGAGGCCCACCTTCCCCCTTCTCAGTTTACAATCCTCGACTCCCGAAGACTGACAGGGGGGCTGTCCATTCCCTTCAGGGCGGCCTCTCTCCCCTCCCCCACAGAGGTGTGGCCGTGCCCCACGCCTAGCTGGGGCCACCCGCTTCCGAGCGAAATGAGCTAGCGAAGGCCCACGTCAGCACCTTTCCTAAAAGAAAGTCATTTCCTAAACCTGCCATGGTCAATGTACCGATTCCAACCAAGCCTTCTGGAGGTGGGTGTGCTAATAGGGCAGGCAGCCCCTAAAAGGTCATTTGATAACTAATAACATTCTAGATGCACGTGACTCGTGGTACCAGAAATTCCTACCCATATACTAATTCATACTTGTGGGTAGAAAAATTGGTGGTTGTTCCCTGCTGTAGAGTGGGTCAGATTCATGGTGAGCTCATGTACAGCCGAGTGAAATGCATGCTCCATCCTCATGATCAGTTGCAGATCCCACTCAGATAGGTTGGTTGCAATACTTACGGTTTTCACTGGCTGCTTTTCTGAAGTAAATCAACAGGTCTTTCTTCCTAGTCTGTCTGCCTTAGTCTGAAAATTCTGCAGATTCTTTTTCATTCAATCGTTCCAGCCTCCTCTCACAGATGGGTGGTGACGGTGTTAGCTGCCCCCAGTTGGATTCCCACTCATCCAGACTCATGTGTGCAAAGCAGAACTGCCCCCCAAAGAGTGTTCAAGGTTATGTGACCCATTGAAAGCAGATCTCCAGGCCTTTTTCTCTGGGTGCCTATAGGTGGGTTTGAACCACCAACCTTTAGGTTGGCAGCCAGGGATCATTTTTTCTGTTTACTGTTGTTAGGTGCTGTTGAATCCATTCCAACTTATAGTGTGACCTTATGTATGTTGTTGTTGTTATGTGCCATGGAGTCGGTTCCCACTCATAGCGATCCTGTACAGGGTTTCCAAGGCTGTAAATCTTTACAGGAGCAGAAAGCCTTATCTTTCTCCTGCAGAACAGTTTCTAGTTTCAAACTGCAGACCTTCAGGTTTGCAGCCTGATTTGTAACCACTATGTTACCAGAGCTCCTTGACCTTATGTATAACAGAATGAAATATGACCAGTCCTGATTCCTCCTCACAATTGGTGCTCTGTACATACTTACCATGGAGTGGTGGTGTGGCACTGTGGGTTAATGCGCTGGATTGCAGACGGTTTGAACAGTAAGGTTGGCAGTTCAAGCTCACCAGCCGCTCCTCAGAAACCCTATGCAGAGTCGCTATGGATCAGAACCCATTGGATAGCACTTAACAACAACACATACTTACTAGATACAGTGAAACTTGTGAATGCTGGAACTCAGTTGGACTGGTTTGTTTTTTGGGGTCTCAAAAGATTTGTTATCCTGGCTTTTATAGGTTTTACCTTACGAGGGTGGTTGCTGGTGGTGGGTATGTGCCATGGAGTTGTTTCCAACTCATAGTGACCCTATACAGAGTTTCCGAGGCTGTAAATCTTTACAGAAGTAGAAAGCCTCATCTTTTGCCCACAGAACAACGGGAAGTTTTGAACTGCTGACCTTGAGGTTAGCAGCCCAATTCATAACCACTACACTACCAGAGTCCCTTTTTATGAGGGTTGTTGTTGTTGTTGTTAGGTGCCATCAAGTCAGTGCCGGCTCATAGCGACCTTATGCACAGCAGAATGAAATACTGCCCGATCCTGGGCCAACCTCACTATTGTTGCCACACTTGAGCCCATTGATGCTGCCGCTTTGCCAATCCATCTCGCTGGGGGTCTTCCTCTTCTTCTCTGACCCTCCACCTTACCAAACATGATATCCTTCTCCAGAGACTGGTCCCTCCTGACAATGTGTCCGAAGTATGAGAGACGAAGTTTGGCCATCCTGGCCTCCAAGGAGCACTCTGGCTGCACTTCTTCCAACATGGATCTGTTGGTTCTATGGGCAGTCCATGGCTCTTTCAATATTCTCCAACACCATAACTCAAAAGCATCAATTCTTCTACGGTCTTCCTTATTTACTGTCCAACTTTCGCATGCATATGAGGTTATTGAAAATACCATGGCTTGGGTCAGGCACACCTTAGTCCTCAAGCTGACATCTTTGCTTTTCAACACTTTAAAAAGGTCTTGTGCAGCAGATTTGCCTAATGCAATACGTCGTTTGATTTCTTGACTGCTGCTTCCTTGAGTGTTGATAGTTGATCCAAGAATAATGAAGTCCTTGACAACTTCAGTCTTTTCTCCGTTGATAAGAATGTTGTTTATTGGTCCAGTGGTGAGGATTTTTGTTTTCTTTACATTGAGATGCAATCCATACCAAAGGCTGTGCTCTTTGATCTTCATCAGTAAATATTTTAAGTCCTCTTCACTTTCAGCAAGCAAGGTTGTATCATCTGCATATCGTAAATTGTTAATGAGTCTTCCTGCAATCCTAATGCTACGTTTTTCTTCCTGTAACCCAGCTTCTTAGATCATTTGCTCAGTATACAGGTTGAATAAGTATGGTGAAAGAATACAACCCTGTCGCACATCTTTCTTAATTTTAAACCATTCAGTGTTCCCATGTTCTGTTCAAACAACTGCCTCTTGGTCCATGTACAGATTCCTCATGAGCACAATTAAGTGTTCCAGAATACTCATACTTCACAATATTGTCCATAGCTTGTCATGATCCACACAATCGAAAGCCTTTGCGTAGTCAATAAAGCACAGGTAAACAGCCAGAGTGCTCCTTAGAGGCCAAGATGTCCAAACTTCGTCTCTCATATTTTGGACATATTGTCAGGAAGGACCAGTCGCTGGAGAAGGATATCATGTTTGGTAAGGTGGAGGATCAGAGAAAAAGAGGAAGACCTCCAATGAGACAGATTGGCCAAGTGGCAGCATCGATGGACTCAAGTGTGGCAACAGTAGTGAGGTTGGCCCAGGATCGGCAGGGTTTCGTTCTGCTGTGCGTAAGCTAGCTATGAGTCGGTACTGACTCAATGGCACCTAACAACAACAACAAACATCCTTCTGAGATTCTCTGCTTTCAGCCAAGATCCAGGGCTTCAGAACGTTTATGGGAAAAGGAGTTTAAAGATAATAGAATTTTTCCATGAATCTTTTGAAACGTCCTCATATACTAGGCACTATTTTGAGTGCTTTCTATGAATTAATTCATTAGATCCTCACTGTCACATTATAAAGGAACCCTGGTGGCACAGTGAACTAAATATTAGGCTGCTAACTTCAAGGTTGGCAGTTCACACCCACTAGCTGCTCCAAAGCAGAAAGATGAGGCTGTCTGTTCTCATAGAGATTCCCAGTATTAGAACTCCTAGGGAGCAGTTCTACCCCATCCCATAGGGTTGCTGTGAGTTGGAATAAATTCAAAGGCAGTAGCTTTTGGGTTATAACATTCTGAGACATGTAGTATGATCATTATTCCCATTTTACAGTTAAAGAAACTGAGGCCCAAAGAGGTAAAATCGTCTCTCATACTTTGGACATGTTATCAGGATGGATCAGTCCCTGGAGAAGGATATCATGCTTGTTAAATGGAGGGTCGTCGGAAAAAGAGGAAGACGGAGGCGGATCTGAACCCAGAACAGTCTGACTTTCTGTGTGTAGACCATTGTTTTTAGGTCCTGTCCAGTCAATTCCAACACATAGCAATTCTATGCACAATAGAATGAAGTATTACCCGGTCCTGCGTCATCCTCATAAGTGTTACTTGTGAGTCCCTTGCTGCTACCACTGTGCCAATCCATCTTGTTGGGGGTCTTCCTCTTTTTTGATGACCCCCCCCCACTTTAACAAGCATGATATCCTTCTCCAGGGACTGGTCCATCCTGATAGCATGTCCGAAGTATGAAAGACGAAGTCTGGCCAGCCTGGACTTCTAAGGAGCACTCTGGCTGTACTTCTTCCAATGTAGATTTCTTTGTTCTTTTGACAGTCCGTGGTCATTTTAATATTCTCCTCCAACACCATAACTCAAAAGCACCAATTCTTCTACGGTCTTCCTTATTCACTGTCCAACTTTCACATACATATGAGGTGATTGAAAATACCATGGCTTGGATCAGGTGCACCTTAGTCCTCGAATTGGTCTTTGCTCTTGAACATTTTAAAGAGGTCTTGTGGAGCAGATTTGCCTAATACAATACGTCATTTGATTTCTCGATTGCTGCTTCCTTGAGCGTTGATGGTGGAGCCAAGCAAAATAAAGTCTTTGAGAACTTCAATTTTTTCTCCATTTATTATCATGTTATTTATTGGTCCAGTTCAAACGGCCAACCATGTGGTTCACAGTCCAGTGTTTATTGTACAGAGCCACCACACTCCCTGCATCCCAAAGGGTCTTTCCATGGAATTTGTTGGTAAGTCAGAACAGGTGCATGCAATTTTTATTTAGCCTTCACTTCAGTGCAAGAAAGGGCCCCTGGTGGTGCTGCGGGCTAAGCATTGGGCTGCTAACCACAAGCTCAGCGGTTCAAACCCACCAACCGCTCCGAAGGAAGACGAGTCTCTCGGCTCCCATAAAGATTTGCAGGTTTGGAAATCCTATATAGGGTCTCTGTGAGTTGGATTTGACTTGATGGCAATGAGTTTGGGTGAAAGGCAAGTAGGAGTTGTCCATAAGTTGGATTTTCAGATGTTTGCAACTAGCCTGGAGCATGCCTGTTCTGGGTCAGGCTCTCTAGGGCCTTGGGTCAGAGTTTTTCAAAACTTTCCAGGTAATTCTGAGGCAATCCACTCAGTAAGGAAAGTCATCACCAACAGCTGGCATTAGGAATAATACCAGTGAACGCAGTGTTTTCTTGGGTGCAGGCCTCGTGACTAGACTGTTGTTAGGGATCTTCACAGCGACACAGCCAAGTGGGTCCCCTTACTGTCATCTTCCTACAGAGGGGAAACTCTACCTAAAGGGTCTGATATTTGAACCAGATCTTAAGCACTGAAGTAAAAAACCCAGGTTGGCTCTAAGAAAACAAAGGCCAGGGATCAGGATGAAGCTCAAGTCCTCTTCCCATGCTTAAAGCAATGTGCTGTTTAAGCCCTTAAGAGCCACAGCATATTGTGCCACGTTTA